>NC_090946.1:46750912-47060047 GCF_040807025.1 Struthio camelus
ATGATAGCTCAGAGTTGCAAAATAACTTCTTCAGTATCGGTGCAATAAGCCTGCACAAAACACTACTCATCACTGGAACTGTTGAACTCAAATATAAAACATCACTACATCAGTTAGCAAAAACACTACTAAGCTAAATGATTCAAGTCCCTCCACAGCACTCTCAAACCAGCTCTAAGGAACAAAGACTCAATAATTTGAAAGGCAGAATTCAGGAGAAACATCTCTCTGCTTAGGACTGTGGAACAACTCTTCTAGTATAATCAACTCAGTATTTCCTCTCAATGCCTTACACTAATCAAACTGAAGATGGTTCCTCAAAGAGTAGCGTTGAAAACCCATGTTTAAAAACAAACTTCTTTTTTGGCAACATCCATAAGCTTTCTTCTCATCCCCAATTTGAGATTTGAAAGCTGAAGACTGAATTTGTTTCTTATACAGAAATTGCTCACTATTCATCTTGAATATTCTGTGCCAGTGAAATGGATAAATGGTGAAAGGTGTGTTAATCTATACTTTACACTTCCTTTTATTAACTAGAACACAATTACTCTCTCACAAAAGTATAACATTTGCCTAAACATTAAAACCTTCTGAAGTGTTTGACAACTAAAACTAGTTCCATACACATGCACATCTACTATTTATCCACTGCAATAACGATCAACCAGCAATACAAATTTTAACAGCAAGAGAAAATAGAAATCACAATTCAGAAACGGCCAGTCTGTCCTCTTAGTTTTCGGAGCAAAGTCAGAATTCACTAATTTGCCCCAGTTTACCTTTCACACGTACTTTTACCAGTTTTTATAACAGTAAAAGGTAAGTTTCTCAGCAGAAAAGTAGACAAGACATTACATATTTGGACACTGCCTCTACCTGAAATGATTGTGCACAAAAATTAAGTTAAATCAAACCTGAATGGATGCAAGACAATGATTCATTTACATAAGAGACAAAGTTTTCCTCTTGCTGCCATTGTTAGATCTGAGCAATTAGGTATTTCATAACGGGAAAACATGAAGAAGGAAAGAACAGCTCCAAGCGGTGAATGCAGGATATCGTTGCATTTCACCACTCAATGAAGTAAGCTGTATCACTATTACACAAAAGGGCACGAAACATTAAGAATATGTTTGAAAAAGTTATTGAGCAATACTTAGAGGAATCAATCACACACCCAACCCCTTAAACAAATACCTGGAGATTAAGTTTGTACAAGTTCTACATACCAGCAACGCAAAAATGTGTTTGTGTGTGTGTGTTACACCAACACAGCTTAAGTCTCCTAAAAAACAAAAAAAAAAATCCCAAAGCCAAAAACTCCCCAAACCCCAAAACCTGAAAACAGAAGCCTCCCCCCCCCCAAAAAAAAGAAACAAAACAGAAAACACCACCACCCACACATACCTTTTTTATTACTCCAGTATTTACAACTTAGTCCTCTGGTACTTCTGAATCAGAAAGAACTCAGTGTCCACAAAAATAATCCTGCTGAAAAACTTAAAACGCAGTCAATATACAGCCACTTCAGATAGCAGTGTGTTCAGTAATAGGTGTTTAGTTTAATTCTAAAGGAGTCACAGTATCGATTCCTTTAGAACAAACCTATTAGAAGTTTAAGCTTCGTAAGAACACACTGATGCCATCCAATTGAAGATAAACCGCTATTAAATTCAAAACCACAGAGCCAAAATTCCCATGATTAAGCTTATCTAAGAATTTAAGCTGCGTGTTTGGCAGTTCTATTTCTGGTTAAAGAACAAAGCCTTGAGGAAATGAGTCTTTAACAGGTTTTACTATATTAATCTTTTGAATAAAAAAATCACAACACTCTGGGCCTAAGGTATCTTTTTAAATTAACATTTTCATATATGTAAAAATACGAACTTTAGTGTTTAAGTAGCATTTCGTATCCCTTCAATGAAATCACGTTCCTGGACACTGCCCTCTCATACAGAAACTACAGATATGTGAAGACAAATCAGTAATCTAACACTAGTCTTATCTACACACTGCATTAGTAACGCTTCCTGATACTCAAGCATTCTGGGAAACGATGTTAAAATTATGAAGTTATCCCAAGAAAAATTATTTACTAAAATTTGCCACAGATGCTAACATTCACCATCGTGACGTCTTCATCATTGATGCTGACAGAGAACAGCTTGAAATATTCTCAGGACTTCTGTCCCAAAGTGGCTAGCTTCCCTGATGTTGCTCAGCACAGCAGCCTTGCCCTGCGGCAAAACCAAGCGTTCATACTTCAGTTAGTGCTCCACAAAACACCACTAACTAGAAGTTGCTTGTAGCATGAATTCTAGATACTGAGGATGGATCTTCTTTTTCCACAATAAAACAAAAGTGCGGGAGAGGAAAAAGAAGAGTCTGGGACTCTTGAAGAGAAGAGAAGCTCTCTTGAAGAGAATGAAGAGAATGAAGAGAAGCTGATAACTGGAGAAATTTAAGTAATTTTTCATTCAATAATCAGATGAATAGGAAAGATGAATTATTCTAAAATCCCCTGCTTGCACTGAAGTAGAATTCATTGTCAAAGGACAGGATTAAGATGACAAAACCAAGATAGCAAAAATACTAACTGGGTACTTGGCACAGTGTCAACATTAGTATTTCTATGTGCTGCCCTGGAAGCTGCCTCTGTCCTTTCCCTGACTCAGGTATAAGATACATGCTGAAAATTAAGTTGAAAAGGTTATAGAAGTAGAAATTGTAACAATCCGGTCTGAGGCAGCTCCCTTGTAAGTCAGAGGAAAAACAGGAAATTTTGTAGTCAAAACCTGGAATAACACACTAAAGTTTCAGAGTGTCAATGACAGCACAACTGTCTCCTCTCAAATCTTCATTTTGCAGCTACCCTAAGAAGCAGTCAGTTTTACTGAAGCGGTTTCAGCTGCGAAACTTCATCCGGACCCTAACACTAACCCATTACACATTTGCAGTGTCTGACATGCATCAAGGGTTCTAGTTGTTACGCGTCCATGCTTCACAAACCTTCAAAATACTTTTATCTTCTTGCCTAGCAGTTTTGTGGTTTTTGAATTTAGTTTCTAAACATACTTTTTCAAGATTTCATAGCAGCATATTCTCACAATGTACTAGAGCAGCAAAGCTGGAAAACTAAGATACAGTGCATAGCACCCACCTCTAAACATGTACATATACCTGTCTCAAAACAGTCAAGTTACAGCCACTCTTCTGTGAGCTGAGGATATGATTTCGCAAGATAGAGACAGTCTGCACATTACTCTGAACCCCCCTGCCTCACTCTCAACAAGTCAACTTGGTGTACTAAGGTGGCAGAACCACCACCTCCCACTCGCAATGGCAAACGGTTGTAATGTCAGATCATCTGTACAGAAAACAATGGTCTCAAGATTACTTCATTTGCTCCTTTCATCACCAGTACAATTGCAATTTTTGATGAGTTACAGATTTGCAAAAGCTAAAGTGGTACTAACTCTTACCAGGTGCAGACGAGTCAATTTACACTTAACAAATTCAATGAAATCTGTACAAGAAACCCCACATGTGAGGGTGTTTTAAGTGAAAGAACAAATAAAAGCAAAAACCACTCCGAAAAGGTGCTGCATGATTAGCAGCAAAAGGTTCAGGAAGAAATTAAGAGATTCGCTTTCCCTGTACGTCAGAAAAATCAAGATGACAGTGAATGTTACCTGCTTTCTCAATCTCAGAACAACTTCAAAAACGTATCCACTAGGATTACGACTTCTGAGGCCCATTTACAAATGATAAGTTTGGCACTTTGGCTAAAAAGAGAACTACAAAAATCAATTAGAATGCAACCCAGTAATATCATCCAGTGCCAAAAGCTACAATATAAACAGTATTTTCTAGACATTTATCATAATTGACTCAGACTATTTCAAATAATCTGTTGTTAGTGGTATGGAATAACTTTTAATGATACTTCAGGAATAATGGTCAGGCTGTTCTGTGCAGAGCCTTTATGAAAAAAACAGAATGCCTAACAATTTTATCAAAAGTATGAGGTCACATTATAGGAAAATGCTTGATCCTTTTAAATAGAAAGGGATTAAACTGCTCTCTATTAAGATAAATTAATCAATTCATAGAAGTTAGGGAATTTCAGCTTTCTTTTATGCAAACAAAACAAGGCACATCTTCACCTGGAATAGGTTCTACTCATTTTCTTGAGAGAAAAAGAAGGGTCTGAATATCAGCAATATAAGTTACTAGAGACATACCAATGCTTTCATATGAAATAAAGTAAGGAAATACACAACAGGTATGTAAGATAAGGAACTGCCTACAGAAGTAAAACTGCTCACTTCTAATTAAAAGAGCAACAGGGTGTTCAATAAAAGTCAGAACAAAGAACTGTCTTGCTTACAAAAGTCAAAACTTCAAGATTTTATTGAGCATAAGACAAAAGGATTCAAACATTTGTGAAAACTGAAGAACACATAGCAGCTACATAATATCGTTAGGGAAATTCTGTAGGGAATGCCCTTCATTTCCTAACTCACCAAAAAAAGGGTGTCATGACCTCAGACTGTCTTAATTTTTTTTCTAACCAAGGAGTAAAAAGAATCCTTAAAGAACAGGCAGGTGAGTATAATCAAGAGGTCTGACATGACTGCAGGTCAATTAATAAAAGTTTTCTAGCACAATTTTCAAAGTACCACTCAGCATAATGGCTGAAAAATTAAATGTATTTTAAATCTCCAATAAAAGCATTTTACAGTCAGCATTCCCAGTAAGCAGGAAAGGATTGGGATACTCTGATAATAGTAATGCCTGCAGATATCATTTTAGAAAAAAAAAGAAAAACAGACAAAAATCAAGCGAAACTGAGGTACCTGGGTTGTACCAAACCAGCAGTGATCTGGAATTAACAAACCATGCTTAATTCAATTTTTGTCTGTGCTATGTTAACTGCGCTCTCCAACCTCACGATGGCTTATTAGCTCAGACATCTGCATATTAATTATGAGTAAGGAGAAGAAAGAAAACTCTCAGGAAACAGTCTACTCTGTCCCTGACACTCTGGAGCGCCCACAGTACAGTTCTGCAGGGTCTTCACCCAGGTCGCAGGCTACTCTGGAACACCTACCTTAAATTCTTTCTTACTAGCAATATATGCAGCTGTTATTCACGCAAAAACTGTGTTGTCTAATTTTGAAGCCCTTTAATGTGGTCTTTCAGGCAAAGTTGGGTAGAATGAAAGTATCATTAATACATAACTTTAACTTAGAAAATTGATTAACTAGAGAAGTTCCAATGCTTACAAGAAGCACGAATGTTCCAGTAATATCCCAGTCCACAGGGTTCTACGGGTTCCTTGTTCCTAACTGAAGTAGAAAATATACTAACACAAGGTTTGAAGCATCACCCTCTAGGCCAGTAAAATCAGTTCTGTAAATATTTTGAGTTATAGCAAGAAGGCTCAAAAAATAGCAGCAGATGCTGCAGTCCTATATTTTACAGTTGTCACATGTACAAAAGCGAGTCTTTGTGCTTTAGAGCTCACTTAAGCCTACAAATCAAAGGAAGATAATAATAAAGATATGGTGCAGTATTTATTTTCTAAGAAGCCCATAACAGCTTGAATAATGCAGTCATTATAATAAATTGCACTGTCTAGAAATCTACAAATACTACCCAGCAGGTACACCGTGAACAGCACTAGTACCCTACACTAAAATATATTGAAAAAAGCTCCTCTGATGACTGTTCTAATGCCTTATAAACACAGGTTCTTCATTAGCCATCTGCATATGACTCTCTCCTACCACCCCTCTGAGCACTTGTTATATGCACTCTGTGTGACTGGGGGGGGGGGAGGGGGGGAGGGTTTGCTTTCTAATTTTGCAAAGTGAGAAGACAGGTTCTTACCCTAGCGAAGCATTTGATCTTGAGATTTTTCATTAGAAAATACAAAGTCAAAAAAAAACCCCACAAACAAACTTTTCTTGAACAAGCCAAGAATACTTCAGTGACTTTTATCATTTTGTTTGGAGTCTGAGTGTTTAAAACATTTTTTATTAAAAACTTTTTCAAATAATCTCAAAAAAAAAAATATTGACCACGTTAACAAGCACAGCAACACTGTTTGTGTGCTGATTACTCAGAGCAACCAGCTGCAAGTGAAGTCACTGGGATCAATCTTTAGTGTCAAATTAACCAACTGGGTTAAGTGAGGCAAATCACAGCTGGTATATCTGATTTCCTCTCAATCTTGGCAGGGTTTTAAGTTTTATCATTGCTTCTTACCATCAATTCCTTAGAAAACAGCAAAAAATTTGTTGGAATATAGATTAACCATTATCCATTACATATGCTTTGTCACCTCAAACTGAAGTATTACAGTGCAATTTAAGTCAGGTTATAGCTTAAACCCATTTGAAAATTTGAGAATAACGCACAGAGCAGCCAATAGTGGTTCTCAGTGGAAACAACAGATATGTCACCCAGGAACGCCAATACCTATGATATTGCCTTCAGTTTTCCAAAGTCAAGCCTGTGGTCTTTGTTTCAAAGCTGAAGTTCAGAACTTTGGGGATCAAAGCAATCATTTTGCCCTTCTGACTTAGTTTTATTCCATTTGATTTAAAGAAAGTCTTTGAGAGGAGCTGTCTTCTACGAGTCCCTCAAAGTTCTCCAATCCCTGAAAAAGCACATCATCTCAGCAATGCAAGCAGAATAGAATTTTGTTCCATTGCCATTGTGTTATAAAGCCTGCAATAACAAAATTTATTTTACAGAGAACGGTCCTCAAGAAATAATAGAACAAAACCAGGAATGTTTAGGTGTCCCACAGTTTGGAGTGCAAACAGACAGACTTCATCCACCATTTCCAGGAGTTCAGAGTTTGAACCAAAAGCTTCACACACCCTTTTCCATGTGACTAATCAGTTGGAAGGTACTTATCTATTCAGGAAGTACTGTCAATCTGAAGCCAGCTCACATTTTACATTAAGAGGAAAATATTTACTTACTCTGGAGAAGAACACGTGATATAATCAGCACTCATTCCTTTTACAAATCTTGTCAAAAGCGTAAAGGTGGATACAATTATTTCCAGATATTTGGTCAATATTCACAGCTTAAAAATATGCTGAGCTTCAGTAAAATTTCACCTCACAATTTTCAAGTATTGAAACCAGAATGTACTATGCAAGGTCAATGAGATTTGTGAATATCTCTGCACTCCACTGACTAAAAGCATTCTAGATATGCACCTGTACTCGCTCAAGATCAACTCTGGAATTCTGAATACAAACAGAAATGCTTTTATTGGTGAATTTTAGGTTTCAACAAATTAAGCCCATGAATGTACTTTCTTCTCGCTCCTCTAAACTTTAAAAGCCCATTTAAGGGGCTCCCACGCGCAAGACAAGAGTCTTGCTTTGGGTTATAGATATTACCATTTATTGCTGAAGTGTCTATTTTGATTTTGGTTCTGCATACACTGTGGTTATATATACATATATAGAGAGAGAGAGTTAGTGCAGTGCATTGCTGCATAATACGACATTGTAAAACCAGAAATCAAAGCCAGTGCAAATTGCAACTGTTAAATAAAATTTTTCAGTCTTTGCGTAACTGTAAGTATATTTTAATATAACAATGTTATATTAATGCCTTAATGCCTGAAATGATGTAATGGTCAACAATAATATGCTTGATGGTTAACGAGTTTCTCAAAATACAGGTTAAAAGTTAGGGATGGAGTTCCTTGCAAAGAGTGATCGTAAGATAAGGCCAATTGTTATTTCTTTGCATTATCTTTTTCAAGTGAAGAAGAAAATAAGGCTGCATAAGAAGCTGAGCTGAAGGGACAACAGCTTAATTTAAAGATGTTGATAAACAAGCTCTAGCAAATCTTGTTGTAGCAGATTAAGTTACTATCCTCAGCTGTAGACTCTGTTCACCCCTTGGTCAAAAGTCACAGATCCCAAAAGCAGGGTTGGCCGTAGAGAACGCGTACTGACACCTCAGCCACTTCAGTGCTAAGATTTTCGTCTTAGTTTGGGTTCTCTCCCTCAGACACCACACTGCACTGAAACGACTGAGGAACAAGCACTTTATCTGCCAACTCCGCAAGCGATGAACTAGACGAGCAGCTGAACAGACAAAGGTGAAAACTGTGACTTGTACATCACCAAGCTATAGCAACAACCTGAATTTATTCTGAAGCAACTAGAATCAGATGCACCACTCATCACAAATCCATCCAAACCAAAAATGAAAGAAAAAAATTGCTCTCAAAAAACGTGTCAAAAGCACAATCTAAACTTAAACAATTAGTAATTAAGCTTAACAGGCTCTGGTTAGCCATATTATGTACCTTAAAGCCTAAACACTCAGCTGTGAAGTAGCTCTAAGAAATAAAGCATTGAGGTTTTGTGTGGAATTTTAATCATCACATGAAGTCCCAACTACAGAAGTCAGAAGCAGCACTAACACACATAACAACACAAGAACATTGTAAATATTTTTCTAAGATCTGACAGGAGTGGGCACTTAAGATGGAACACAAAACTAGTCTACATTTACTCCCCAGCCACTTAGGTATGCAGCTGCATTCATTAAATATTTGTATAGAAAAGACTTCAAAAAACACTGACTGAAGGAGAAATTGTATGAAGTTCTCACCAATGGAAGTCAGAAACTGGCTTAGGGAATAAGCATACATTAATTCAAGTTTACAACTCAAGCTGTTAAGTTTGAAAACGTTTGCAAATATTTAATACCTTACTACTGGAGAGGTGGTGTTTTAGATTTTACACTTTCCATTAAATGAAAGTCTTCAAATTTGTACTGTGCAGTTATATCCTAGCACTTATTCATTAAGATTAAACACATACAACACTTATAAATTAGGAATCACCACTGATTAGCTGTGGAAAATATACTTAAGGCTTCAAAAACAACTTGTGATAGAGTTCACTTCTGCAGACTGTCCACTCCCACCTTTAACCGAGCTTTTAGCTTTTAAGATTTATTTGCCTTTCCAAGCAAGTACAAAAAGAAATAATTCCTAAATTCAGCATCATGAAACTCTATTTGCAACAGGGGACCCCACAGGCCCATTCATCAAAACTGAACCACCAGTACGGAATCCCAGTGATGACACCAAATATGCCATTTTTGCAGAGAGGAATTCACAGAGGAACCAGGACTGCCTTAGTAGGCAGATTAAGATTTTTCAGCCGATCTCGAGCTTCTCTTATCCTCCCTTGCTAGGGCTTCCCAGCTCTTCAGTTTCCCCCCTTTTTTACCAGCTTGTTACATGCCTGTAGCCTAGTAGAGTATAATATCTGGTTGGCATAATCTGGCCTTTACCTGCCATATTTTTAGAGAACAAATTTCAGTAAGTAGTAAAATTTGGTTTCTGCACGTTTAGGGTAAGAATATAAGAAACGCCCTACTGAGTCAGTCAGAACAATCGTCCATCCAGTCCAGAATTCCGCGTCTGACAGTGGCAACCAGAAACGCTGTTTAAGGATAACTTGTATTCCCCAAGCATCCACAACCGTTGAATTAAGGACATTAGATAGTACATCCGTGACTGTTCTACTATGAAACATTAACTGTATCTGTCAGTGGACCTGCTGTCTAGGAATCTGTATAATTCCTTTTTTTTTTTTTTTTTTTGGAACCTGTTGATATCATTTGCCTCCACAAACCCTGTGGTAATAAAGACCAGCAGTTTACTACCCAGTCTGCAAACACAAACCCTCTTTCACCTGTTTCAAACCTATCTGTCAGTTTAATCAACTGCACCCTGCATTTGTGAGCTCCACAGCCTTCGTGACTTCTTTTCTGAAACCTCCATCATATCCCCTTCCAGCCTTGTCCCCTTCAAACTGAAGGGTTCCAGCCTTTTCAGTATCTTCTTGTAAGGCTCCATCCCCTTGGAAGCTTTTGTTGCCCTTTTTCAATTCTACTGCTATGTACTTCCCTAGATGCAGAGACCTAAACCGCACACAAGACAATAGGGTTTTGGATAGTAACCATATAATGTCTTCTGTTATCTTCTTAATAAGCCCTTCCTGATACAGTTAACATTTTGTTGACTTTCTAGCTGTCACTGGAGATAAAAGCATAGCAAACAGATACTTTCTTAGTGACAAAATTTGTCACTAAGAAGAATTTGTTCTCACCAGTTCTACAGCAACTAGGAGTCTGTTCCATTCATTTATTTTCACAGACATCTAATAATCCCATTACACCCTTCCCAAAAATTACTGCTTGAGCTACTGGCACTGGACTACTCTGCTTCTCATACTACGAGATAACAGTCATCATTATGTCCCACAAGAAGTAATATTCCTGTTCAACTCCACTCTTGCATAGAAAATTCACACTGGAATAGAAGGGGTATCTTCTAAAGAAGAACCAAGATAGTAGTGCAGAAGGAAAGAAATGCTAAGTATTTGACTTTACAAATCAATCCAACTTTAAGATGCAATACAATAATAGGGTAGGAAAGAGAAAGCAAGAGGTCATAAGACTCACGGTGTAGGAATGGTGTGATCCAATACATAACCTTTGTTTCCTTCCCAGTATTGTCTGTCTTGCCTATTTAGAGGCTGTCAACTCTAAGACCCATGTTTGAAGGTCTACAGAACTATGGAATGCAAGAAAAAGACCAACAGAAACGTTACAAAAAAAGCAGTGGCAAAAATACAAAAAGCTCACGCTAAAACAAGAAAGATCTAAGGAAAAACAATACATCATGACTATTCAAATTGATCATACGATTACTCCCTGGCAGTTATACTTATAGATTCACTAGTCTAAAGACAACACTGATATCAAAGTTGAAATAGTTTATAACCTAACAATTACTCCATAAACAATAAGCCCAAATAACTCTTAACTGCTGCTTCAAAACATCACACAACAAAATGCGGGGTTCTATTTTTCAGTCAGAGAAATAGCTCTCAGGTGCACTTCATTTTTGACTTCTTACTTCAAGATTGGCAAAAGGTTAAAGAAAGTAATGACCTACCATATATGTCAAAATAACCAGTCTTGAACAGCTTCTCTCCTGCTGAGTTACCTTAAAACTATCCTCAGGATTTTCTCTTCTGGAAGGAAGGACAAATGACATTTGCTTTTCACATCCCAAGCTGTCTTTGGGATATACTTACAGTCCTTAATCTTTTTGTCTTGCTTGATGAGCCAAGGGAGAAAAAAAAAGAAATTTAAGCTGGCTAAATGGCACAAACTATCTATTAGACTCTGTAGAAGACACAGATCGCCACTTTCCTCTTCTTTCCACTGAAGGCAAGCAACTGGCTCCTTAGCAGTTCTAGCTAGTACTCATTACAACACCGTGAAGCAACGTGCTTTGCCTGGAAGAGACTGTATCACTGTGGTTAAAGTCTTGAGAGACGATCACAGCACACACTAGAGGAATATTCTAAGAGTGGGCAAGAACCTTGACAAAGTGATAATACAGGAGGAAAAAAAAATTCCACTAATTAACAAGAACTTGAGGCTCAAGAAGAATTTTAGTGCTTTTTATACTCTTCAAGAAATTAAGTGTGAAACAGACTATTCTGGTCTGCTCAAAACCAAGTCGTAAATACTACTGGGCTCATAAGTCATTTACTCACTCAACCCAGCAAGACAATGCCAAGCTGATCAGCTTTTATCTCATTTACTCTAAGAGACTGTGCTTCCCTGTAAGTAATTAGGTTACAAATTTAGAACATATCTCAACTACTGGAAAAAAAAGAAATGGTATGAATTTGCATTATGTTTAATTATCCTGCAGTAACTTTTAAATACTTATATCCAGTTCAATTTCCACTCACTTTCCTTCTCTTGCACTTGAGAATTTTTAATAACGTTTAAAGAAAATGTAAAGGCCACTGCACGGTAGCACTAAACATTTTATCACTGCTGGATAGAACTGATTCTGCAGAAAGCACACAACACCCAGTAATACTATATTCTCCCACTAACACAGGACTAGGGTTATCTGTGGACATCAGAGGTCCTTTCAAACACTGGGAGAAGAGAAATCCACTCTCTGAAAACAAAGCCATAAATACCTAAGGAGTAAAATCAATACAAACTACATAATACAAACCCTCTGCTGTTTAAAAACTATGGACGCATAGCCCAAAAGCACAAGCTTTGCCTTCAGAGATGAGAGAACATTTAGGAAATAGGACATATTCACTACAGGAATTAGTAACGCATTCTTTTTGCCAATACAAGACTTAACATCTAGTTTCTGTTGAGCATAACCCATTCAATTGTAGTATCTCTTCCACAAAAGCAGCTTTAATTTTCTTAGACAGCTGAGATGCACTGCATTAATCCATCATTAATCTATCTCCATATATAACCCGTCTCATCTTTGATTAACAGCAGACAAATCAATGGCAATTTGATAAAACAAGATAAACTAGGGTGACCACAAGTTCTCAACCAGGACACTGAGGGACACTGCTTGACCTGATGTTAAGGTCAAGCCTTAGCTTTATGCACAGAGGCATCATATTCTAAAGAAAGCGTTGCCATGATATCTCCTGCGCAAAGGATTTAACAGCTCAATACCACAACTGCCATGAAGAAAAGATGCTTGCCTACCTGGAATTCTCCTCTACCATACAAAAGACCTACATACCATACAAAAGCTCCTATATAACTGATAAGCAGAAAAGGAGTTGTCAAGGCATACTACCTTCACTGAATTTGACTACAAAGATCATTTCAGTTAACAGAACACTTGGTTCTGCACTTGAATATTAACCGAGATGAGAGCTAATCAGCTGATCTCTGTTACCCAAACTGAAACTAAGACTTGACTCCTGGGAAGAAGATAAGCAGTGGGAAACATTAAGTGAAGTCATTTCTCTCTTCTTTGATTTTACAAAAGCATCATACCAATTACATTTTACCAGCCTTTCAGCCTTGAACAAGATGAATGTCTTAGCAGTTTTGTTATCCTTTCATATATCGCTCACCAAATGTAAGTCATTCGCTATCCCACTGCTAACAACGTGCTCATACATAAATCCCTGGCATTCCTTATACCATGCTACTGAAATGAGAAGTAACTCTTTTACACGCTAATGCACATTGTCCCCTTTTGATGACAAAGGTTTGTAATCAGAACTCCATGACCAAATCAATCAACACTACTGGTGTCTAAATGACTACTACTTTTCTACTCTCTCCTTCTTGACTTTAAGAACATATACTCATCCCTGGAAATAGAATTGGAATGCATATAGACACCTCCCAGCAGCTACTGTCAGGTCAAAGAGCGGTTGCTGAGGTTGCACCAGCACTTCCTGGTTATCTAAGGTTTTTAGTTTTGCTCATTTCAATACTCTTAGAGAGCATAAAGATATCACTGAACAACTTCATGCCATAAAAATTTGGCAATTCACACTGCCTTTTCACATAACAGTCGATGTTAACACACAAGCGTGGGCTTTAGACGCTAACATACTCTCTGACTACAGAAGAGGCTAACACCTTTTCTAAAGGACCATTTAACTCTATGCCTTAGCATACCCTTCCCAGAAATCAGTCATGGTTCTAATCTATTTACTTTCTGAAAACCATTTGAGAGCCTTTTGACTTATCTGTTATGCTCAAATAAACAAGTAGACTTTCCCACAGCCTCCCCATAACATGAATCCTAATGCAATACAAGGATGAAATTCATAGTTTGTTTTCTAACATATTTTTCTACAAACTAGCTTTTTTCCACAGAATTTCCATCCATTATTTCATCTTTTTTTAGATTTTTGAGGGATACGGGGAATTTGTTTTCTATACTGACGAAGCATGAAGGATTCAGAACACTAAACTTTCCGATTAGCAATCATGACCCATACTGTCACACATGCCAATTGTCAAACCTTTTCTCTAGCTTAGAAAATAAATGCAAAAAAGAAACACTATAGCATTGAGGTTAAATTAAGTATTAAAAATATTAACAGAAATTCACTTCAATTCTTATTTATCATTTTTCTTTAGAAGATAATTATGGCCTACCAAAGCTGATACATGATGCAATAGGCAAATCACTTCAGGAAACATAATGCATTGCAGTGATCTTCATATAGCAGATAACAATTATAGGTATGTTGAAACAATTACATTTTTGTATCTAATTAGTCCTCATCTTGTAAGAGAGTAGAACTAGATCCACAAGAGAATCTAAATGCCTTGCCACTTACTAGACTGCTCAGCCCTCAGATAAGCAACCAAGCTCCCTTCTGCAGTGAAAACATTAAGTTACAGATGCTGTTCAACAGTCTAAAACTAAACCTGAGTAGCAAATGGCCAAGGTAGCCAAGAACAAACAAAAAGAGAAAGAATAAAGACTTAACCCCCTAGAATTTAACTCCATACTACAAAAAAAAAAAAAAAAAAAAGATTCCTTTTCTCCTACTCATTCAACACTTGGCCCACATACAGGAGGGCTGGGTTCAAATCATCAATCTGTACCGATCACTTTCCCTGCCAGCCAGTCCCTGGGCTACATACCCTGCTTGCTCCCCACCCCCAGGGAATATTACTCCTCAAAAATCAAACTCACCGGAGTCTGGAAGTGCCTCACACCAAAAAACCCACTGGTCTGGCCATTAAGGAAACAACAGATGTGGATTTCAAGTTCCCTCAAATAGCAGAGGGATTTGAACCTGAACTTCAACATACTGGACAAGTACTCAAACCACTTGCTGGGAGAGGCGGTGTTGCATCACTTTTCTGCAAAAAAAGTAGTATGCAGGATTTGCCCTGTCTTTCTTTCTCCTGTTTCAAAGACTAGAGTCATTCCTTATACAATTCATTTGTGTGTTAATAATGTTATCTCTGCTCACTTTCTTATTCAACTGATGCATACTTTGAGAGTTACAGTATTTTTTTTTCCTCTTTGCAAATAGCTCTTCATTAGTATGCAATTGGACATCCTCGGGACTATAAAACAAGTGTCTATCAATAGATAGGCATAGTATATCACAACTGCTTTAAAAAGAAAAAAGCTTATTTGAAAATATCCTGGCATATAAATAACTTATCTGGCTATAATTTTTTCCTTTTGTTTAGAAATCTGCCTCACATTTCAACTTGAATTATATTTAAAGTATTTCACTACATAGTTATGTCAGAAGCGTGGGGAGGAGGACATAAACATAAAACACTTATTCCGCCAGAACTGGATAAAGCACTGTGCTGGATAAAGCGCTTCAGTAGATAATTATACTAGAAAAATACTTTTTACAGCACACCTGATTTAAAATTACAGAATAGGCCGTGTTTCCACCAAGTCAGTTTCCATCACATATGTACCAGCATATCTTTTCAAATTCACAAATGCCTCACTTGGCCCATTATCCAAACACCGTAATATCAAGCCTTTCTATAATACTACTTGTCACATTAAGAAGTTTTTTTTTTTAAATGGCCAGATGCTACAAAGTTTAAG
The DNA here is from genome assembly GCF_040807025.1 of Struthio camelus. Lineage (NCBI taxonomy): Eukaryota > Metazoa > Chordata > Aves > Struthioniformes > Struthionidae > Struthio > Struthio camelus. The sequence goes on from NC_090946.1 coordinate 46,766,385, forward strand.
AACTTTAAATTTGACATACGAACACAAATACTGATCCTTTTTTCTAAGGAGCAGCGGACTGTTTGAACTCTTAGCTACCAGAACTCTAAAGCCTAATATTTTATTAGGAATGTAGTTAATCAAAAGTGCAAATTAGGGAAATCTGAATAGTTGAAACAGGTAGTTACAACTTTTATTATTTGATGTTAAGCGTCAGTCTTTAAGGAAACATCATAACAGAATTTACATCTACAAATGCCGCAGGATTTTTGAAAGATTGCAACTTCAAACTCACTATAGTAAGAGATTTTGATTACAAAGCAGCAAATAAAGTGTTATGAAAATATAATTATTTACATGGAAAAAAATATACAGACACACATAAACTTCAGATTACATTGTTTTATGTGTCCATAATCCTCGGTACAAAGGCTAACCTCCATATTACATTTTTACTGGTTCTACATCACATATTGCTTGCCCGGCACCCCTCAATGGTCTGAATAATTCTTGCAAATTCCTAAGACAGCTAAGTCAGCCTACTGAAGAAATATTTTGATTTACATTTCAAAGTAAGTTCAGATCTTGTGAAAGCAAATTCAGTAAAATTTAAGTAAAAACACCACCTTTACCATCATCTAATTCCTACAGAACACAAACTACCACCCATAACTATTCCATACTCCGTAAGGACACATGATACACATTAGAAGGAGGCAAAGTTTGAAAGGGCTACTTTGAAAAGAGTGATCGTGTATTAAGAGTAATGTTAATTAAATTTAACATTGTAGTACACTGGTTCACAAAGTGCTGCAATATAAATATTTGATGCTTTGTTAAACCATCAGCTTAGCATGTAAAATACAGAGGGTTTTTGGATCACAGTATGTTGGCAAACAGTTAATATATGTACAAAACACAGCTACACTCTACAGCATTGGACATTTAAATGTGTAACTACAGTTCTAAGGTGATTATGAGAAAAAAGAAGTAGCATTTGTGAAAATTCAGATGACAGATCAAAAAGAAAAGATTACAGGCTCAGACGCCTAACCAGAGACACATCAAAGATATCCTATTCTTAGGAAATTCAGGAAAAACACCCCAATTCTCCAAAGAGACAGACAGGCCCCTTCAAGACGCCTGAAGCTGCGCACCAACGCGGCAGACACTTAAAGAAAAACACCAGTCACTTTTTAAAAGCTCGACTACAACGTCCAGTTATGCAAAACACAAGTATTTTTCTAACTGATGCAGTTAGTTTATGCCCAAACATTTCAATTATAAGGGCTTCAAGCTGACTTTTCCCCTTTTCATATTCCTGATTATTCAATTTTTTCCCCCAGAATGTCTGTCTCACCTATGAGACATTAAAGTCATTATTTTGGACAGTTTTTTTTTTTTTTTAAATATCAACAGTTTTCAGTTCGACCAAATACAAAGTCCTTTAAGGTACTCGCGCAAGCTGACGTCGCACGCTCCAAGTCACCGTGCTCTCTGCCGCCTGCCCGCGCAACCCCTGCCCGGGCTCCCGGCAGGAGGGCACCGCCGGGGCAGGGACGTTCCCAGCGCAGCCTCCAGAGTACCGCCGCGCCCTCACCAATACGCGCGTTCCCCACTGCAGATCATTAAACTACACTGGCAGTCCAGGGCATACTCAACCTACTTTAAACTAATCCTGCGAAGCTCCACAAACCGGCGGTCTCTTTACAGAGACAAAAGTTTCCAAAACACGGAATTGCCGGCAGATCGGAAGTGCAAGAAGGGAGAGAAGCATTAAGTGCGCCCTTATTGAAAACAAAAACAAAACCGACCAAACCAAAACAAAGCAAACAACCCCCCCACCCACCCCCCCACCCAAACAAAACGGCCACTCCTGCCACCTCACGGAGAGCACAGCGAAGAACAGCCGCTTCCTATCACCTCTCGGCCTGCCCTCGCAACGCCTGCCCCGGCCAGCCGCCCCGGCACGGCGGCGGCGGAGGTGGGGGGAAGCTCTCGGCGGGGCGAGCCGGGCCCCCTCGCCGCCCGCCCCACGCGCTCCCGGCAACGGCGCAGGCACCTGCGACCACCGCGGCCAGGGCCGCCCCCCCGGGCCGCCCTCCGCGGCCAGGGCGCTGCCCGGTCCCCCCGAGGGCCGCCTCGGCCGCCGGCGCGGCGCGGCCGGAGGCGCAGGCCCGTGCGGGCGCCGCGGGCAGGGCCGCCGGCCAGGCTCCGCAGCCAGCCCGGGCTGGCGGCTGCCCGCCGGGACCTGTTAGCTCCGCGCCGCAACGCGGGCTGCGCTCACCGTCCTTTCCTCGCCGCCGCCGCCGCCGTCGTCACGCTCCGGCCGAGCCACCGGCTGGGAGTCACGGCCGGCCGCCCGCACGTCCCCGCGCCGAGCCCGCGCACGCACAGACACAACTACCGCTCCAGCCCCACCGAGCTGCGCAGCCGCCGCCGCCGCCGCCGCCAAACGCAGCCCGGCCCGGCCCCGCCCCCGCGCCCGCTCCCAGCGCCGCCGCCGCCCCGCCCCCTCCCCCCCGACGCACGTACGCGCGGGACCCGCCCACCGCCCGCCGCAACCGGCGGGGGCGCGCGAGCCGCCCGGCTGAGGGGGCGCGTCGCGGGAGGGGGGAGGGGAGGGCGCTGAGGGAGGGCGGCGGCCGCCAACGGCTGCCGTCATGGTCACTCCAGGGCGGGCGAGGGCTGCAGGCGGCTCGCGTCGAGAGGCGAGCGGGGGGCACGGCGGAAACCAGGCCCTCCGTGGCGCCGGCGTCGTGTGCCGCCCCTGCGCGGCGCTCGCTGGGTCGCGCCGGGGCACCGCAGCTGGAGCCGCTGCTCCCTGAAGGGCGGCTCCGTCCTCCCCGAGGCCTGCGCCCGCCGCCGCCGCCCTGCAGCCTCCCGCCGGCAGCCTGGGCTGGCGGGGGCCCGGGGCGCTGCCTGCCGCCGCCGTCCCTTCCTTGCCCGTCGTCTCCCCTTGTCGCCTCGCAATCCCAGCCGAAGGCCGAGTCGGACTGTTACGGGAAGAAAAATGCTTATTCTGAGATTCAGCTTTGGAAGAGCAGGGAGAGGGTCAGGCACAGACCCGCTGTCTGGAGTGGAGGGAAGAGGTCATTAAACACGGTTTTACCAGGTCTATAACCGTGGCTGCTTTACGAGACCAGGGAAATACATCTTCAGCGCTGCAGTTTAGTTTGACTTTGAACTAAAAACTGCATTCCCGCCCCCTGTTTTTCAGGCTAGCCTGCGAAGACCGTTGCCTGAGGCATTAAAAGAAATACAGCAGTCTGAGATGACTTGACCTTGCCAAGGTAGCTAGTTCCACATAACAAGGCCAGAAAAAACAGTTTCGTAGGCCACTAAAAAGCCATTAAAGAGACACCTCCTTTTTGCCCATCTCTTCTTGCTTCAGTTTAATCATTACAACTCTATCATTTTCAGTTATGAAATCCACACTTCTAACTTCCTATAAATTGCCTTCCTATACCATGTTTTGTTTGGATCCCTTTTGAACACGCAGATTCTCTCTGTTTAAGCCACAAAACCAGATTCCATGATTCCTGAGCATATGACATGGCCAACAGACCTGCCGTTAATGTACGTCCTGTCCGGTCAGTTGCAGAGGACACTGTTAAGACCTTTTCACACTGTGGCTCAGGCTCCCTTGGAGTTTTTCATTTTCAGAGCAGCAATGTCTCTTCACTATCAGAATCAACTGTTTCAGCTCTGACCTTGTTCAGTAACAAGGGCGTTTGAATCAAGTGAGCAGGAGTGGAAAAAGTGAAGCAGTACAAGAAATAGCAATATGGGTGGACTGTGGAATTACTTACTTTGCAAAGGAAACGGAGGGAGAACATTACAGTACTAACTCATGGCTGAGCAGCACCAGAAGTAGTTCTTTCCACCTTCGTATGAAAATGGTGAGGGTTCACGTGAACCCTTTTTTACACACTGTTTTGGGAAAGGACCTGAGAACCAAAAAAGACTTCCTCAAAATCTGATACTTGCTTAGAGGTTACAATAGCTACAAAAAGTGTCTACGTTTAGCAGTTGGCTATTCAGTGGTCTCGTCTTCATCCTCATCCAAACCGATCGCTGGTTTACTCTCTTTTCTCTATCAAAGTTTGGTGTGAACAGACTAAAAAAGCCACAAGTTCTGGTTACAGCTTCCCTCAGTTGACAGCTTGTCACTCTCAGTGAAAATCTCAGTGCCTCTAGTGTGTGTGTTGCCCAAAGCCAGTTTTTAAACACAGGAGTTTTCTTCAAAATGTTACGCAGTTTATCACAGATCAGAGAAACATTCGCACCAGTTTAGATTTTCTATTTCTCTCCTTTGTTCTCTTATCTTATATTTGTAGCTAAAGTTTTAATCCTTTTCAAGGGTTGCCAGACCAGGTTAAGGCTGAGCTTGGGATTTCTCTTGAATATAGCTGCTTAAAGATGCGTTTGTTTCTTTGGTAACCAATCTCCTCCCTCAGGCTTTCACAAACCCTAATATTAGCCTTTGCCCAGCTGGCAAATCCATTCATAAGATGCTTGAATGAGGCATGCTTGGCTAATTCTACCCAACAGATTAAAATGTTCTCTCAGACCAAGAAATTGTCATACCTGAAAAAGGTTTCACAATAGCGCACAGGATCAGCAGCATTATTCATAAAGAGCCAGATAACCTTTTCCTTTAAATCTTTGTGATAGCAATTTAAATGAACAGATCTAAATGCCAGTTCATTTTGCCTTGTGGGTACTGTTTATTAGTATGCTGAAGAACACAAAAATTGCTGTGGGAAAACCAACATTCCAGCTTGAATTTAACAAAACAGGCAAATTAAAAACAAGAGCTACAAAGAAAGAGGACAAATGGGAGAATGAGGAAGATGAGGGAAATGGAAAAATGATGGGGAAAGTCTCTATTTATTTTGTCTTAGCTGACTGATCTTTGATATGAGGATCTACTAAGACAATTCTTAATGGAAATCAGAAAATTACTTACCAGAGTACTGCCTCTGCTGTTCCATCCCTTCTTCTTCAAAGCTTTTAATGATTATCTTCAGGTGAAAGATAATCGGAAAAGAAATACCCACACAGTTGAGGCCTTTTATGAGTTTGGAGCCTGAACATTTTGATTTTAGAGATGCACTTCCTAATGGCTTTACTGTCAGTCATTATGGGATCATCAAAGCATACTTGGAGCTACAGAACCAATGTATTTAAGCAACTTAGTTTATTATTAAAGTAGAACCTTCTTTCATTCCGCAAACAAATTCGTTTACAAAGAAAATGCTTATCTTTGATGAAATAACTTTTAAGTGAGTTAGGATCACTGTCTCCCAGCAGGGTACTCCTATAACCGTTGATCATTCTAAATCTGGCTGATTGTAATCAATAAAAAAAAATGTTTCTGACAGTGAAGTTGAGTCCTGAGGCTAACATAGGACCAACTGTTTTCTTTGAAACCATTGCCCTCTGGAGGGGGAATGAAAAATCACAGAAGGACTAGGTAGAAATTCCCTTTTATATCACTGCATAACTGAATTTATGTTTTACCGTCCAGGAGCGGTTCTACAGGCTGATGCAAAAAGGAATGCTAAGTCAGAAGGGCCACGGTGGCAACAGTGCTTGTGTTAGTAAAGGCTGGAGGAGAAGAAATCCCCATCTATCTGCCCCATTACTCTCCTCCCCTTTATCTCTAAACTCTTCATCTCTGAACTCACCGAACATGTAGTCTACAACAGATGTACTTTCTCTTCCAACTTCAACTTGGATCCCTTCCAAACTGGTGTGATCCCTCTTATTTGCCAAAACATTTTTAATGGAATCCCTGAAGAATTCTTGCCTACCTGAAGGCGGGGTCTGTGTTCCATCCTCTTTCTTGACCTTTCTGCTGTTTCTTCATTATCTTGACTGCCCTTTCCCTTTTGATCTTTTATTCTTGCGAGGTTTTGAGAAATCGTCTTCTCCTCTTTTTAGCTCTCTAATTTCATGACTGGCACCTATATAAATAGGCTCTTCTCCTCCTGTGTCCAAGGACTTCATAAGGATTTTTCCCTTCCCATTTTAATGTCTCCTTTAATTGAAAATAAATGAGAGCAAGCTCCTTCTTTCTTAGACTTCTCCTACCTATCCTCCCTGTGTTGCAGGGGAAATGAAAATATCCCACAGTGGCCTGTCCGCTCTGATTTATAGCAATCTGATCTCTCCGGGCCTCAAATCTAGTGACCAGTTTAACCCTGAGCATGTAAGCAAGACACATCAACTAGTGCACCTGTAGGGCCAGCTGTATCCAGTATTTAGTGTTTCAAAGAAGAGTGAAAGATCACTAAAAGTGCAGAAGCTAAATTATGTTTTAAGTAAGAAAAGAAAAAAAAAAAATCTCTCTTGGCCCCCATAGTCCAGCAGCAGAAACCCTGAACCTTGAAATTAATAGAGCAATCCAATTTCATTTCAGCCTTTCTTGAACTACCACAACAAATACCAGGGACTCAAAGAAAGATTGTCATGTTTTCCTCCTTTATAGCACCTAGAACTGTCCTTTACTTTCTATCCAGTAACCACTTTTCACATTTACGTTCATCTGGATGAAACATCTTCTCTGGCTTCTGGTATTCTCTGCCTCACTTCAGGCCTTCAGATCTCAAATTGTACAACTCCAAGTAAGGTCACAGTTTTTACAGATAGACTCATAAATCGAACAGAAATTCATTTGTAGAAAAAGGTTAGTCTTCAGCAGAGAGGTCTCAAGTCTGGAAGAATTATTCAGCTCCCAGTGAGGGGTCTGAAGCTCAGAAATACAGATCTTTCCCAGAAAATAGGTGCCTAAATATGAAGCTGGAAGTGGGAATGTTGATGGCACAGTATGGGGAACTGTGTTTAGTCCAGAAAAATGATGGGTAATAAAAATAATCTTTCTTTGCCTGGCAATTTTATCTTATAGCCTGCCAGTCCTTGAATCTTTCCACTGTTTCCCCTTCCCCTATTAAGTTATACTCAAATTAGCGATTACCTCAGTCTGCTGCTTCTTGTTCTTCCTTGCATAGTTTCTCATTATCTGTGCGCATTATTCCATTTTTATTCCATGGCTCTTTCTGATATTGTTTCAAACAGTCATCTGCACAGCTCTCCGTTTGTGGTTTGACCTTGAACAAATTTATAAGGCCCTAAAGTAGGTATTTAAGTCTCTCTAGAGAACAATGTCCTGCTGTACTATTTGTAGCAATTATTAATTCGTATCTATATCTGTTTTATTCTTCTTTGACTTGCAATTTGAGGCTGGATGTGTCCTCAGCCTAAAGTCAATATGGCCTTTTACTTGGAGTTTAGACCTAATCGGCATACTGCCAACTTGCAAATACTTTTTACTGGGTTTACCTGACAGTCTGCTTCCTTTGCTTTAATCTGTGAATATAGGGCAAAAAAACCCCTTCTCTTACTCTTTTTACTGTGTGTGGGGCTTCTTTTTTATTGGAATAAAGTATATAAATGTGTTTGTAAATGAATACAAACCTAGGAGATAACTCACAGATCTGTGACAAAATAGGGGAAGGACCAACAGGAGGAATTTCAAGAGTTGGTACCATGTTAGTAAAATACTTACGTGGTAAATCCTAATGAAATAAGACATTTGTGGTTTTTAAATTCTCCTCAGGTATGATAATCTTTCCTGAAAAGCAGCTTAGTAGTGGTAATTATGTTAATGATGTTGCCTCCTATTTGATGATGTTGCCTTGTAAAGCTTAAGCTTTACATATTTATCAGACACAAGTAAGGCACTAAATTATATTGTTTGCATATTTGATTAAAAAAATGAAATACATTTTATCGTTGAAAGCAAATTAGATTTACAGTAAATCATCCATAAGAAACTGTAAGCTACTGTAAGACAGGTAAACAAAACCATAATTCTCCTTGTCCCCTTTTTCTAAATCTTCACTGAGATAATCTTGCACATTTTTTACCACTTTTGTTTAATGTAGGTTTTCAGCTAGTGCTTTGCTGTTATAATATCACAAAGGATTTATTGCTATTCTATACTGTGCCTCTACCCAAATTTTCCTTGTTTGTGTAACGGCTCTTTCAGTGTAATCAGAGCTGCGGCAATATGGTCTTGTATGGTGGCAGTACAACGTCTACTCTCTGCTTTGAACATCAACAAACACATTTCCAATTAAATTTCTTTCTGCTACAAGTATGACTTGCTTTTTCTGAGATGTTTGCAATCATTTTCTTTCTATTTAAAACTGAAAACCTTTTCAAATTTTACCTGGATATTTGAATATAAGATTTTTGTGAGGGAGGATCACTTTCAAAATGATTCCTCTTGAAATTATCATTTGATTTTTCCTCTAGTTTTTGAGCTTGCTTTCAGTAGATTATAAACAAAATCTGGGGCAGTTAACTGCCAGCCGACATGTGTTTATTGTTCTCCAGCATTTCAAGCAGTGCTTTAAAATCTATTTTATTTGAATTCTAAACATCTGCATAGCCATGTAAGTTAAACTGAAAATATTCTGAAACTAAAATTAAAGGAGACCAACATTTTTTTTTCTCCAGGAAACATGCTAGTAGGAAATAACATGCTGTGCATATGACGCCAGGAATGTTAGACAGTACCTTCTGAGATACACCATGAAACCCATTCATATGGATAATAATGTTATTGATCTGGACATGATGAATTAGCCCAGTTTAAAGTTACTTTGGTTTGTGAGCATGCATAATTTTACAGCATTTCCCCCTAGTCTTTACACATGTATTTCATTGCTTATCAGTTGACCAGTACTGAGGTCCTGATCTGAAACGAAAGTATTTTATACCTCTTGGAGTCTGGCTTGCTTTATTTTCTGTCCCCTCAACTGCTAGATGTACTAGAATTTAGGTATCCAGTCTTAACCCAGAATCTTTAACGTTTGATGTGAAAATGGGCATAGGGGTGGCTGTATCATTTGTGCACAGACAGAAAAAAAAATCTTTCATCCTATGCATAAATCCACAGTGTCATGGCATGGATGAAATTCAGGTACAGCATCCAGTCCCCTCCTAGATGCCCATGCCAATCCCAGCATAATGTCTTCCATACAGTATTCAGCCTTGCATTGCTATGTCTATAAGATGCTAACAGATTTCCATTACCACCTCTTGGGCAGGTGAAGTACACTTCAGATAGATGCTTGCTTTGTACACCAAAATACACGTGTCAGATGTTGTCGTAAGCAAAGCCAGTACACTTAATTACCTTTCTCAAGAAACCAGTATCAGCTACACAATCGTCTTTACAGAAGAAAGAAATTGTTTTGGAACTAACATGAGAGTCATTTCCCTATAGCTTTGTGGAGCTATGCGAATGGCCTTCATTATCCTTGGATAAATCTGTGAGCTGCAGTGCAAATTCTATACAGTTCTCATAAGTCTGCATCTTGACAGAAAATTGCAAAGGGAATTAAAGTCATTCATACTGAAACCTCTTTTGGAATATATTGCATGAATTCCACTCTATTTTGCAGTATTTCCTAAGAAGTGCAGTCAAGCACATACCTTATCTTTGTTTTAGATCTACTGCTTGCCTGATCTTCGGTGATTGATTCATGTCAATCTCCCAGTGGTTATTTTTCTTGCAGAGGAGCTAATGGACTGTATTGGCTCATTGAGTCAACACTGCATGTCAGCCTACCGAATCAGCCCAATATAAGATTTTTTTTGGTATCTAACCCAGCAAGCATCCATGCCGAGTTATTTTTCTTTGCTCCAGGCAAAGCAATTAGGGTATTTTTTACTGCATTTGCAATGCACTCAATTTAACCTTCTTCCCAACAATGTAGTCTGGGAAATACAATACTTCCGTGTTGCTTATCCTTTGCAATATTGACTGAGAGCGTTTTAGGTTGTATTCCAATGAGCTGAGGCTGACCAGTAGTTCCATTTACACAGTGCAGCAGTCCTTTGTCACACTATGTCTCTCCAAGGTCTGTCAATGTTGCCACAGGTTAGGGTACTATACATGTAAGAGTGACTATTTTTGGCAGCACAATACCTTCTTCTGAGACTGACTCTGGTTTCTACATATAAAGGACTATATCGACCTGTTCAGTGAGTGAAGAGAAACACAATGCTTAAGAATTGTATTTATTCAAGTAAGTGTCACATTGCTGTCATGAGCTTTAGTGGCCATCTTTGTCCCATTTATCACAGCATAAAATAAGTCTTTGTGGAAGGAGTCTGTCACTTCCTCCCTCCTGGCTAATCAGCCTGTTTTCTGTTATGACAAATATATGTAACTGGGGCAGATACATTTACTTAAATACAATGCAGCTCTGAGAACTGACCAGACTAACTCTTTATTTTGTTTCTCATCTGAAAGCCACTTCTCAAAATGTGCTTGGATGTCTGATCCCTTTGTTTTGAATGGTTTTTTTTTTGTTTTGAATGATTTTTGATGAACACCACAGGTTCTCTGTGGTGGACTTATGCATTGACAGGTTGTCTGGATGCAAAGTAAATTTCTCTTTATCATCATAGGTCATGTGTAATGCTTCTCCAGACATGTTTTTTTTTTTTTATGAGGGAGGTTAAATCTTTAATTTATGATATTCTAGGTTGCCTTATAGATGCAGCATATCTTGGTATGAAATCATAGTTATTACATCTGGGTTATAATTGTAGCCTGATTAGTGCAAACAGCTTTTGAATGCAGTATACTGTGTTTAAAAATACTCACAATATGTATCATGAATTTCCCAGAGTTCCACGATCTTAATTTTGTCTTTGTCAGTTTTAGTATGTAAACGATAATGTCAGTGATGTAAGCATTTGCAGCTAGTCTCTCTACTGACAGTGGTGAGGGTATTGTTAATAATCCTTAACATTAACAAGGATTATTGTTAATAATCCTTGCAGTATTTTACATTTGTTCATGTAGTGGACAACAGCACTTCGTAAATCCTATATTATTCAACCTCGAACAGAAAATATGTTGCACAGCCATTTCCTCTGGGACTGCCTGCAAGTTTCTTCCTTGTCAGTAATTGCCAATTTGCTCTTTGGATAAACAGAATCTAGAAAGATTTTCACCATGAAAAATACATTGGATTTTCCAGTTATATTGAATGGTTATATTCAATTATATCGAATTTCACTCTCAGTCATGGTTTTGTTGATATCTAGAATTGGAATTTACCATTTGTTTTTTATGGCATCCTAGGCTGGAATCTGATTACACATGGGCTGCCCTCAGAAGAGTAGTCTGTTAATTTATATTCTCAAGGAACATTAGATTGGCATTTGGTTCTTCGGAAGTTGTGAATTATACATGTCCTCTGTGCTCATTTGGAAGAAAGCCCACTCTCTTGCTTAGCTATGTTTATGCAGAACTTATGCTTCAAACCTTGAGTAAAATATTGCACATACTGTAAACTACACAGAAATTTTCAAGCATCAGGCAGCAAGAGCAGTAGTAGATAACATATAAACAGACTGGGTATCAGGGAATTCAGTTCTTGTTTTGGCAACCATCTGTTGCTTCATCAATCTGTAACTGTTGTAGAGCCTCAGCTGCTTTTCTGCAGTAGGCAGAGAGATGAAAGGTGGCTGTATCAGATTGCAGAATTGTAGAAAAGGTTCTTGCACCAACAGCTGCGAATTTTGTATGGTGTGAGAAAGGTCTGAAATGCCAGACAATCACAGGGATGAGGTAGGGAGAAAAGAACAGAAGTTCATTAGCTAGGCTGGAACAGGTCTGTTTTCTAAAAAAGCAAATGTCACCTACAGGCTAAACTGAATGGAGAAATCATAGCGTGAACAATCCATATGCTGCCCTGCTATTATATAGCATAAAGTAAGCTGATGTACTCTCTCAGTGGGATACCTCCCATCAGCTCTTGGATGCCACTGTAAGTAATTCAGTTGGTGGCATCCTTTCTCCCCTACAGTGCTACACAGTGCCCAAGTAAACGCAGTGTAGATGTGTTCATTGTTGCAGGTCTTTGCCTTTGCCTTTAGAATGAATATAGTTACATAAGATATTTGGCTTGCTTAATACAGTTAGCAGTGCAGCACGTATATGCTGTCAAAAGTGCTACTTAGTATTCCAATGGTAAAGCAATGCTTACAGTACAAAGCAATAACAACAACACCACCTAATCTTTATATAATGGTTTTCATTAGTACATTGCATGGTGATTTTTAAAAGAGGTCTGGCTATCCCTGTTTTACAAAAGAAGAAGCTGAACCACAGAAATAAGTGATTTGCCCACAGTGAGCCAGAAGTTCACTGGCAGAAATAAAGCCTGGGTTAGCATGGGTTTGTGTCCGCTACGTGGCATTGCTCTCTATCACTTGTCCCACTGAACTGTCCCACTGAAAGTCACTTCTACAAGATTTCCTCACCATATATGAAACTACGAGCCATGCTCAAGCGTTAACGTTAGTTCAAGTGTCTAATTCTTTGCGTTCTGCTGCAAACTACAGGTCTTCTCCCTGAAAAAATAGTCTAAGTCACTGCAAAATGTAGATTCCCTTCTCAAGAATCAAAACAAATTTATTCAGTGTTGCTAGTTGTGAATTAACCATCAGAGGAATACAGAGTTTGTGTTTCAGTAACAGTTAATTTCACAATAGTAAAAGATTATGAACAGAAGTGAAGTCCGCAGGGTGATTTTTCTTCTGTGTGTACGTCTTTTCACTGTTCCAACTGCATCTGGTATCCAAGATGCTTTGCTTTATTTTCTTTTATTCTTTCTCACTGACTAACCACCTGGAATATTACTTGCAGCAGACTACAACTGACTTACTGCCACTCTTTAGATTTCCTGAAAAGAAACATGATGAAAATGAAGAAAACAGCACAGGAAAGCAGAGAATCAAAGAGGAAGAGAAGCACAAGGGATCAGAGCAGAGAATAGGACAGAGAAGATAAGCAAACACAGAGAACCACAAAGGAAGAAACAAAGACCAGAGGCCTTTGATTTTCAGCTTTCCTTACTATTTCTGGTTTTGGATGAGCAGATGCTGCCTTTGCCTTAGTATGGCAAAGTCAGGAACGGGTGGTAGAATGCAGGTTGGGAGAGAACGAAGGAAGAGAGAGGAGAGAGAATTGCACAGCGGAGGAGTACATATTTGGAGGAAGGAACAGCTTAAAAAGGGGGGAGAAGCACAGAATGGGGTTGAAGGAATGTGGAAGGTGAGAGAAAGAATAATCTGGAGCTAGAGAGAAGGAACAGGAAAGCTGATGAGAGGGAAAGCTGAAAAACTGTAAACTGCTGAGGAAAGAAACAGACACAGGGAAAAGAAGCAAAGGTGGTAACAGAAAGAAAGGAAAAAAAGATGGGAAATACAGTCAGCTACTTTTTCTTCCCTACAGAAAGCATTCTGCAAAAGCATTACTACAGAATAAATATCTAACAGTAATTGTTTATATAGAATAGAAAATGGAGACAAGATGCTAGAGGGGAAATGACTGAAATAAATAGGCACGCCCCGAAGTTCCCCTCCCTTAATCCAACAAATCCAAATGCTGGGGTTGTCAACAGAGATTTTTTTGGAATGATCTTACAGTTGTGGGCACATAGTAGGAAAATATATGAAGCAGTTCAGTTCTGATTGCTTCACTACTCTGTTATTACAGTTTATACAATAAAATTGCTAGAAATGCCAAATTGTAGCACTGAGTCCCAGAAAAATATTACTTAGGGATTTTAGCACTTTATGTAGGTCACAGAATCTTTTAAAATGCAAGAAATGAGTTTGAAATGAAACCATAGTTAATATATTGATGTGCACTGTTATTGCTGATTAAATCTAAATACTTCGTTGTTGTTTGTCTCCATATAATATAGAGAGCTGATATATGTTTTTGGACATATGCTAGTTTATATCTCCTCATAGACCCTTGCTCTCTGCCCACCCTCCCATTTCTAAATGAATGACTATTAAAAGACAAAAAGAGAGAGTGAAAAAGAACATAACTATGGGATATTAGAAATGATTCAGGTACCGAAGTATGGACAGAGAGAGATGCAATGAGATTTTCAGGCAGATAGACAGGTACCTATTAGTGGGTGAAGGAGAGATGTGTGCAAACAGAAAAAATGAGAAAAGCAGTTAAATGAGGATAAGTAATAAAACAAGAGTCTTCCTTCCCGGCTGTATAGATCACTTTAAGATTGCCAAGTGGCAAGTAGGAAAACAAATTGCATGCAGCCCACAGGCCAAGTATGAAGAGGAGGATACAGCAGCAACATGTTCACAAAAAATGAAGCTGGTAGGACAGGAGCTCATTCGAACTTTTGTGACTTGGCAAGATAGAGAAGTATATGGAGGAAGATTGTAAAAGCTTTTGTTCAAGAGACCAGTTCACCTGCATGCAGAATGATCACAAGTTTGGACACAAAGTAAGGGTCATCAATAAGCTAAGCTGCTCTAGTTTTTGCGTACACACTGACAATAAACAGAGAATTATGAACACTGGGAACTATCTGCAGTAGTATAGACTGTCTGTCAGGTACCTGCCTTTTCTAGCTGGATATTCTGTAGAGATTTGTGCAGAAATATAGGGTGTCAAAAAGGAAGCTAATGCTAATCCCACCATAACGTTGTTCAGAGTACGTCAAAAGGCTGCATCTGCATTTTACTTCGAACGTGGATCTGGACCTCATGCTTGAGGACAATGCAGACGCGCTGCCTGGATGTAAACACATGCTCAGACATGGGCTTTTGGGAAGCCTTGAAGCACACTGGAAGAGGAGGTATGGGCCAACAATATGTCTTTGCAAGGTCCTAGGCATGCAGTTTTCTGGCCCTTCCTACCAGCCTGTATTTCATCCACTTATGCGGTGGTGCTGCATGACTGATACCAATCATATGAGTCAAACATCAAGCTCTTCCTAGAAGAAACCTGACACTGAAGCCTGTAAGGTGGGATATGATCACAGCAGGGACTGAGCACGAGGTACCTTCTTAATAATATGTCTATACAAGTTCTGATCTATTGGCAACGTGGACATAGGACTATTGGTTCTAAAGAGCTCACAGCTCATGAAGTTTCAGCTTCTCTCATCTGCTGTTGCAACAGAGAATAGCAATGGGGAAGTGAGTAAATTTGCAGAAAACTACTGTCATACCTGAAGTCTGCAATTTTTTTTCACTTTTTTGCTTCGTTGCATTTGTCCTAAAAATAAAAAGTTCAGAGAGAAAACATGATGCCATTGGCCACAAAATCAGACTAAAACCTAGCCTAATAATATCACTTCAGACTAGGATCAGTATTATATAGATACTATTTTAAACTTTTCCCGCCTGCGGTAGAAACGTGCCTTGGTAAATGTGCATAGCAGTCATGGCTTTGAAATGCAGGCACGCTAACATGTAAAGATATTTGAATGCTATAAACTGAGCTTACATAACACACATCTGAACTCATCACTTCGTGTCTAGATGTAACTTGAAAAGTGATTATATGAGAGTCTTGTTCTCAGTTGTCATGTAGGTACTCATGTAAGTAACAGAGTTAGTTTTTACTTCCTTCCTTTCCCTGCCACCTAACCTTTGCTTATCTTAATTGTGCAACACCACCAATAAAAATCTGTTCCTTTTCTGCACAAGTAGGGAGGGATATAGCTGTGAGGGGTATACAGAAAAGAGTTCTAGTGCCATACCATATTGCTGATTGTGCGCAGAAAGGAAACACTGAGTCTGCCCCATGCTGTGCAATTCCCTCGTATACCAGGCAGGTCTAATCCCCTTTCGTATTGGCTCACAGAGTGTTACCTTTACCCTAGCAGACTTGCGTCTCAGAAGCACCATCTTTCCCAGTATTTTCTGCTGGATCAAATCTTCTGTTTTTACTGTCACAGAGGGATCTGAGGAGCCTGTTCTTTGGCTGCTTTTGAAAGCTTATCTTAAGACTTCAAACTATGAAAATTAATTCTTTGGGTTGTACCGACACAGGGTAAGTAGCAGAAGAGAGAGAAATTTTCAGTGCAGCATGATAACAGTTGACAGTTGCAGAAAGTAGGCAGGATAGTCCCTCTCTGATTTATCAGTTTGTGGGCACCTAAATCAAAGTTGCCTGTATATAGGTTCTTCAGCATTCAGGGAGAACACTGAGTACTTATATCATTAAAAAATTCATGCCCTTTTGCTTAATTGCCTAACTTTTTGAATTGGGGAATGCGGGGAAAATGGTCCTTCAAAACCACATGATGTCTGAGAAACCAGAGTCTCAATGCCTGGAAACCCCAGTGCATGCACAGACTTTTATTCCTCAAAAAATGAGACATATTTTAGTCTTCAAAGTTCAGCAGCAGAAACCAGGTGTATCAGAAAAATTTCCAAACCATACCTACCTAGCTTTTCTCTTTTCTATGCTTTTACTTTTCTTTGTATCCAGATGACCTTTATTCTTTGACTCCGTAGTGGTTCCTTGCCTTGTTGCTTTCAGGGAGCTATGGAAGGCCACCTCTTTCCTTCCGCTCTCTTCACTGGGGCCCGCTATACCCGAGAGGGGAACTTGCTGGGAGGAGTCTTTTTTGCTAACTTTTTCTTCCTCTGTTTTTGGCCTGTGGACATCTTGTGTGTGGTCCGTCTTGAAGGAAAAAGGAAAGGTTAACAGACGTGGTAGTGATGGACATAAAAAGAGAGAGAGAGAGAGAGAGAAAGAACACTCTGCTCAGAGCTGATCAACACAACTGGAACTTTGTGATGAGATCAGAAAATAATTTCCAGATCAGAAAATAACTAACAATTAATCACCAATTATTAATTATCAATGAATTATCAATTAATAATATATTTCCATATATTATTCCCCTATATGCCGAATATTCTGCTATAAAATGTTGTCAGATAGATGATCCATAGAAAAAGTAATATATCTCTCTAGAACAGAGACTACCGTTAGTGGAAGTCTTTGTGCATTATCAAATTGTTAATGACTATTGGCCGACAGCTATGCAGTCCATCAGGGGATAGCAGGTCCCGTTTAACCTCTGAGATCTGTTTGTGGCTTCACCTCCAAATTCTCTGTTTCTGATTCATGATGAGGACTCTTTTTCCAGGTTATTCCTCCCTTTTTGCTCATATCTGGAAGCTGAGATGAGATCTTTGCTCTGCTTCCTGTCCAGATTGAGACTGGTCCCTACTGAAACTTCCTGCTTTCAAGCAGCTGAGGCAGAGTTGTCTGCATCTCAAGTGCAGAGTCAGCTTTCTATCTAAACAGGAAGAGAGCAGAGATTTAATAGTGCAGAGGAAAATCCATATTTTAAAAAAAAATTAGTAGAAAAGAAAACTTAATCGTGAGTGACAGTTGACTCTTCAAGGCATTGAAACATGGATGTGATTGGAAAAATCAAACATGTAAGTCTAACACCACATGTCTGCTCTGCAAAGGAAAACAGAGATTCTAGGTCTGGATCATGATTTGTAGTATATCAACGCACTAGTCACATCTGCTGTAAACACAGGAGCTGACATTCACGTCAGGTCAGCTTGTGCCCAGAAGGCTGTGAACGGATATAAGCTTTGACGTCAGATAATAAAAAAAGCAGAATACCCAAAAGAAAGATGGCTATGAAAGGATAGTTGAAGCAGGAAAAGTATCAAGTAAGAAATTTTATAAATCCTATGCTCTTTCTCTCTTAACAACCTGTGCATTCTGGAGTTACCCATTATGGTTGCGGGATGTGGCTGTGCAGATTTTTCAGTCAAATCAGAGTCCTATACTTTCTGCAAATCTAATCTGAACGTGCTACTTTCCCTTCTCTTCAATCATCCCTTTACCTCATCACTGATTTTTCCTGAAGGAATCATCTTCCACAGTTCTCTCCTCTCTCCAAAATAATAATTTTTCTAGTCTTCTTGTCACTTTTCTGCAGTAAGTGGACAAAATTTTCCTCCCCTCTTTCTGCTACCCATGGTCAGGGAAGAGATGGGAGCTGCTGAGTGCAGTGAAAATGTAGTCACACGTGCAGCACTCAGCGTGGACCATTTGAGTGTGCATTTTTCTCCTCTCTGTGGATGTCCCTCTGCTTCCCTGAAAAATATGTTGGACTGAGCAAGAAATAAAGCACAGTCAGGAAATGCCTGTGCTGACAAAATGTTGTTTGTGTGGGAAATGGTTCAGTAGCATCATTAACAATCCGAATTTCTTCCTGCGTGCACCTCTAAGGTAAGAGGTCCCTCCCGGGCTTTAGTGGAATTTCTGTGCGCGAGTTTTGTGTTCAGGATCCCCTGAAGCGTTTTTGCTGTCTCTGCTCCTTGTTTATCTCTTAGCTACACTGAGCCGCTGCCTTCTGCCTGTCTGGCTGTCCACTGTATTTCCTTCAAATATTTTCTACCCTTTCTGTCTTTTGAGCAGATCAAATGCCTTTGCCCTCCTTGCTTATTAGCTCTGAGTCACTACATAGGCCTCAGCCGTGCCACGTCTGTCTTTCTCTGCTTTTCCTCAGCGGGTTGTGGAATTCAGCAAAAAAGAGCCATTCAAGAACATATAAGTCTGCCTACCCACTATATGAGGGAAAACTAAACACTGAACAATACGAAGTATGCTACTTCTTCATTTTCAAAAATTCATCAAGGCTACCATGCAGCTGGCATTCTCACTCCCATTTCCATGAGATTCTCTAGGGAGTTTACAAGAGGCCAGCTATTTTGCTAAAAAGATCTGTAGGCTCCTTCAAAACACACAAAAGCTTTGACTTGAGACGTAGTAAGGAATGTTGACACAAGCAGGTGATACCTTCTGATTTTTCAGCTTTGCCAAAGACTCACGTTTTCCAGCAGCTTGTTTGGGCTGTGAGCTTTCTCTTGACTTGTGCCAAAATTCTCATATAATACATTGACTTCGGTATTGCTAGTGTTTTCTGGGGATTTCAGGAGAGAGATGAGCTGCAACCACTGATGGAACAGGTGGTGTTGCTGGTCTGGGGGGGCACAGAGCTCCAAATAGTAGGAACGGCCGTTTATTAACTTTAACTTGAGGTGATGCTTGTCTATGCTGTGGACAGAGAGCTTTACAAACTTCAAGGGAAAGAACCTACAAAAAAGGGAAAATCATGGTTAAAAGAAGTGGAGAATCCTCTCAAATAAGATGTTATGTCTGTCAGACCTACAGATAAAGTAAGACTAGAGGTGAGAAAATGAAATAGGAAAAAGTTGCTGAGTGGATTTGGACACTTTTTATAAGTGCCTCTATCTGAATATGGAAGAAATATTGAGCAACAGTTCACAGAGTGGATGCAAAGGCAGTTAGCTTCTTTAAAATGTCTTTATTCCTCTGTATTAATTCCTGATGATCCTCCACATGCAATCTTACTACAAATTTTCAGCTTCTGATATATTTAGAAAATTACTTGTTAGACATTCTCAGTCATCATCTACCTATACATATGTGGGTAGCTTTAGTCTGAAATTGTGACCGGAGTGGGGCCAAGAGCTGTCTGCTAAACCTTAAGTGATCCTGTTGTGAAGTCTGTTGATGAACTAAAAGGAACATAAAGGAAAGAAAACACTGTATGGAAAGGGGTAGCACATTTATATATCTTATTTATTCTTCAAGGATTATTTACCCCTTCTCAGTGCTAACTCACCTGGTGAGTGCTAACTGTTCTGTGTGGGATGGCTGCTCTGAGAATTTCCAGAAACTGGTTGTACTTTCTGGTGGGGATACAGGCACCTCATGCGCTAGCAGCATCGCACTGGGCATTGGTGAGCTTGGGCTGGCAGCGCAGATGCCTATGGTCACGCAGTTGGGTCGGTTATGGACATAAATCGGTTCCCCTCTTCGATTAACCTGAACAAAAAAAATCCCATAAGCTCTGTCATTTGCCATGAGATCTCACACTGAGAATATGCTATCAATACATTTCATGGTGTTTTGGCCTGGGACACCTACAGCTGATGTAATGGGGCGGTGAGTAGAGAGGGGAATGTGGAATAAACGGAAACGTGCGAATGAAAACAGAAGAGAGAAGCTGAGTGAGGATAAAGGAGGACCGGAAATCTCTTGTTCTTGTGCAGCCCCATCATTGGGTACCTGACTGCTGAGGTAAGATGACTCTTGGGTACCGTTATCTTTGAATTTCTCCTAGTGCAAACATAATGGCGGCAGCATGCTGTTCTGATGATTGATTGTCCTTGTCAGTATTACTGTGATAGTAATGAGACCTGGTTATGAACCAGATCTTGCAAGGTGCTGTAAAAGCGCAGGATGGATAAAGATCTCAGACAATTTATGTATAAGACAAAATTACAGATGAAGACAGATGATAAAATACAAGGAAATGAGAATACATTGAGAAGTATTAAGGAATCATACTTATGGAAGATTGAATGACCTACCATCATCATGGTTTATTTTTGGTAGGCATCAGAGGAAGTGTGTTCCAAGAAGGAATTTGAGGGCAGATAGTGCATTAGATTTGTGGATATCTAGTGAAAACTCCTCCCAAGTTGGGGAGACACTAGGGAAAAAAGCTCAAAGGCTATTTTTTTCATTTTAATGTAAACAAGTAGGTGATGGAGCTGTTTTCTTCGGCTGATTGGTTAGGGCCACTGCCTCCTTGATATTCAAAACCCGTCTGGATGTGATCCTGGGAAATATGCTCTAGGTGACCCTGCTTGAGCAGGGAGGTTGGACTAGATGATCTCCAGAGGTCCCTTCCAACCTAAACGATTCTGTGATAGTAAATGAGGTCTGATAAATAAACTAGGGGAAAAAAACCATAAAGTACCTTGAAAATAGAGAGGTTGCTAATTTTCATTCTGCATGTGTATCAACAATGCAAGAATTTATCAAGGCAAGAGCAAAGGATATTGCAATTATCAAAGTAAGGTGATGAAATTCTATGAAAGCCATTGTTCAGATGTATCCTGCAAATAAAATCTATAGATTTAAGAAACACTGTGAATGTAAGATTGCAGGAATTTAGATTGTTGCCATGCAGCTTCTGTGGCCAGCACTTAGTTCTTAGGGAAAGTGACAGGCAGGGATATTAAAGGAAATTAAAAGGAGGGAATAGGGAGAGATTATCTGGAGGAGGCTGACTGCCATTTAAGCTAGGTTAAGCTTAAGCTATTGGCTGAACAACCGTAATGAGATAGTAGAGAACCAGAAATTTGCTAGAACAATCCTAGCTGTTGGTGCAGGAAGGAGTAGAGACTGACAGACAAAGAAAGCTCAGACATTACTTTTTGCCATCCCTCTCCAACACATAGCATTGCTGTTGCTGGATTTCTGGACCGCTCTTTGTAAAGTGAGAGCAGAATGAGTCTGTAGGATAAGGGAAACCAATTATATTTGTATGTGAATGTGTGTGTATTAAATAACAGAATAAGAGTAGTGGGAATAAATGAATGAAAACATCTGTCAAGCTGAAGGGAAAAAAAAAAAAAGAGACAACCTATGCAAACAATTCCATCTTGTGCATGCCAAACGATTTCGTTTGAATGACTTTTTACCTGGACAAACTTGCTTTCAAACATGGGAGCAGAGGTAAAAGGGGCATATTCTCCTTGACTGAGAACTCTCTGAAGATCACCCATAGTGGACGTCTGGCTTGTACTGATGCTCTTAAAATCAAACTTGCTACTCATTTTGCCTATTCAACAAAACAAGAATAAATTTACAAGTTAAAGGGAAAACAAGAAGAGACACATTGGGAAAACTGAAGATTGTAAAAAGAAACAAATATAATCCTTCCTGCTCACTTTTATTGTGCCATTAAAGAGCAGAGCCTCCCCTAACACACACATGTTTAAGAATAAGCAGTCTCAAGTGCAAAGAGTAACTTAGTAAGGCTTCTCACAGTTCTTCAGCCCTCTTTTGCCATGTGGTTTCTAAGCAAACAGTCCTAAGTATCTTTCTAATGATGAGCTTAGGCCATTAGATTAGGTATGAAGCCCAAATGAACCCACGCTTTAAAGGCAGAGGTGCTGCCTGAGGAGCTGATGAGATTTAGATTTGTTCCTCAGGCAAAACCAACATAAAAACTGATGGTCACATTATCTTTCTATTGCTCTGTATCTCTTACTTTAACTGCTCTTTGGCACAATTCTGCCCTCTTCTTACCATGAAATCTCAGTTGGGATAATTCTAAGAATAAACCCAGAGAGTTAATTTGTGAAATTTATACAAGACTAAGTGAAATAAAGACTAGTCTCCATATGCTATTCCATCCTTCTGTATGTCTGTCTTGTTTATAAATAATCTTATATTTTTTTGCTGCTATTAAGATAATAGCATTTTAGTAGCTGTATTTTTATATGAGTGCAGTGACATACTTTGCAAATAATGATGGAAACCCTTGGGCTGTCCTCAGTGCTACTCTGGGATGACAGCAAGGTGACTTCTATTTTCGTGCCTCTTGGTTCACAGTTTTTGTCAAGCGTCAAGAAGAGGGCAGGACTTAGGGGATGCTCTGAAGTAAAAACTCTCCAGCAACTGACCGAGCTGACTAACGCAAAAGCTGGAGAATAAGTAACATAATATTGGTTGATCTATTGAGGGCAAAAAAAAATAAAATCCAAGGCTCCTCATTAATTACATTTCATAAATCTTTGTTAAACAGCTAATCACTGTTATCCCAAGTAGATGCAGAAGTTAAATGATTTATTCCAGACTGCTCAGTAAGTGGCAGAATGCCAAAAAGAATAGAAATATCCTGCCTCTGGCTTATCAAAACAAATGGATGTAGTAGACTTCCACTTGGATTTCCTACCTTGTTACAGTTCGGTAAATCCATTTCTTAGACAGAGGAGTATATCTAGGAAAAGAGAGGACACGAGCAGGCTTGTTTGTTCCAAGGAGCCCACTGGAACGCTCCCAGCGCTAGAAGCCCATGATCGGCAACATCAAGCAAGTTCTTGACTAGCCAGGCTCCCTGCTCAAGTTTCTTTAAAGAGCAATGATATGAAGAGAGGCAATCTGTGAATGCCTGTAAGTGAGGCAGCGAGTTTCATCATAAGGGGCAGGCAGGGACAGATTGGAGGAGCTCAGCCCCATCGCTGCTGGCATCACAATATACAGCTTGGTCTGTGCTCTCACAGGGCCCCCGCAGCAGTTACATTTCTTGGTCAAGTCATGGCACAGCAGTTGTGGGTTGTGTGAATTCACACATGAGATGAGCACATTAGGGGCAAGACAGCATTAGAGATTTTTTGCATGGGTGCAGTCCACTCAGTGCAGGCTTCCAGGGAAGAAGCAGGAGTGGGTGTCCTCCATGAAGGAGGATGAGGTGAGAGCCCACAGTGACCTTAGCAGAGGCAGTGCCCTCACCAGCCAGAAAGCAGTCTCACAGAACATGAAGAGGGTGAGCAGAGCAGGGTGGTGCTAACAGGGTCCAGTGACAGTCCCAGACAACACAAGGTAGTTAACCAGGTCTGCAGTCCATCCAGAGAGTCCAATCAGAAGCAGCAGGAGACCAGGCCAGAGAAAAGGCTGCAGCACAGGTCCAAGGGACAGAGCTGGAGACAAACACACCTATAGCATAATTCAGGCAAGGACTACATTCCCCAGCCTGAGCTTAAATATAGCTCTTAGACCATGGGTGGAGGGTGTGGGTCTCAGGTGAGGCTGGTCAGGGCAATTAAGGCCTATTGGTGCACTCAGGGCCCTGAGACAGGCGCTGTTAATGAACCAATGTAAAATGGAGGTTGTACTTATGTGTCTTGCTCTGGTTTGTATCTTGTAGCTTCCCTCTGTATGTTATTTCTCCAGCATAACTTTGTTCAGCCAGGGCATGTCACAATCGATCTTTGACTTTGAGTTAATTCTGTTTTTTCACTGTATGTAATAACACTTCTGCTTCCAACTCAGCCTGGTGCATAGACAAGGGTTCAGGCCACGATTGAATGACAAGGTGGTTGAAGTGGAATCAATACTGCAGAATGAGAATTACGTTGTCTGACTGAGGGAAACAGTTTGAAGAACCACTGTGCAGTCTCCTTTGCAGATACACAGCCTCCTTTGTGTAGGTGCACATCCACAATTGCTTAGATAAGGCCCAGCACAGGAGAGTTTCTGAACTGTCTGGTAGTACAATGCACTGACATAGCTAGGTCCAGCAGAAACGCTTTCTGCTCTCTCCACTGTGCAAGACATTTCTGATCCAGTCTAGGAAACAATGGGTTGGCCCCGAAAATATTTTTCCTTACAGCTGGTTTACAGCTGTGCAATATATGTGGACAGAAACGCATAAATGGGTCTAGCAATGACAAGGCCATTTTTCAAAATTGAATTTCCTTTCCCTCTCTGGCCAATGGGCATGTAATTATGAACACCACCGCAGGTGAGTGACTGAGCTGAAGGAGACTGACTCCACAGTCAAGTGGTCACAGCTCTTGCCTGAGCCTCGGAAGATGCCTGTCCTTTCTACCTACTCCAAATACAGCATTGCCTACACTGAGCATTGCCTACGCTTGTTGAACTCTGCAGTAAGTGTGGTATGCAGTTACCGGAGGAGAAACTGAGCTAAGATTGTATTAGGAAGCAGTAGAGCCACCAGAACTTTTGCAATGCAGGATACTAATGCTTTCAGACCTAAGATAACATATGTTGTCCGTTGTGCCATGTGTACGTTCTAGCATGAGCAGTGCTAGCTAGTTCAGATGACTCTGCATCACTCATTGCTCTACTGTGTTGCCATCAGATTCTCTCAGTTTCAGGGTAATGCTTCACTACTGGCTGTTGTAGGCGCTATGGACTAGGGGCTAATGGCTATTGTAAGAGATGTTTCTGTCAGTTTTTCAAGATAAATTTTGCAAGGCCTTTCTTTTCCCTCCTGTAATGAAATAAATTGTTATTTTTGTTTTAATCTAACCCTAGCCACTGTCTCTTTGAAAAACTCCAGCTAATGGAGAAGGCAGCAGCATGGGTCCTTAGCAGTGCAGGCTGCCAAGAGCATATTAAGTCCTGTCTTCCACTCTGTTCACTGACTTTTCATAGCATGCTGAGCAGATTGATTGGATTTCATCAGTAGGGAGTAAATTACAGAAAGACACTAATGGAAATACCGTGCCAAATAACTACCTTTAATTTAGATGTAGCATTGCATCTGTATGTATACCTCTCCCCTCCTGAAGCACTGGTGGATAAGCAGCTCTCAGGCCATTTTCTTTTTCATTATTCAATACCTTTAGTGTTGTATAGCTACCTAATTTTAACCTAAAAGCACTAATAGGCTGTGTTTTCAGAAACAAAATAGTACACCACAAACAACCAGCCGGTACTGGCACTGGCTCCAGTTCACTCGACCAGTAAGTTCTGTGAGCTCATCCCCCTGCAGTGCAGCACACTCACCTACCAGGTGGGTAGTCAGAGCCACATCCCAAGAGGTTTCCCGCCAACCTTTACTATGAACCTGCCTGTGCCAGGAACTCATCCAAATACAAGAAATCTGTAGTGAAGTATTAAGCACCAGTTTTTTCATTCCAGCATCTTCAGGCGTGCACCAGGATGGTCTTGCCTCAGATGAGCTTTCCCAGGTTAGCTGGCAGCTCTCCACAATAATGCAACAGCAAACTAAAACAGCAGCATAAACGAAGAGGCTGTCCGCACTTGTGGACAATCCAGCTGGCTGTAAACCACAATAAATGAACAGGCATAGTAGGGAAAAGTGCCAATATAATAGCATAGCTGTCAAGCAACCAAAGTGGATCTTTCCACGCTATAGGACAGATCCTCAACTGAGGTAATCAATGCAGTCTCCATTATCAGATCAAATTAAAGGAAATAAAATTAAAGGAGAATTCTCATTTACCAGGGCTCCTTGCCATTAGTTCTAATCTTTCATGATGTAAATCTCCCTTTGTGCAAATAACTTCCCTCTTTCCCTTTGCCCACATAGTTACGAAATAAGCAACAGCAAATAACGGTGGAAGTGGCAGCAGTGCCAGCTCCGTCCCTGCCTCCCCTCCAGCCAGCCGCGTCTGCCAGGTGCTGAGGTGCCACCACTTCACCAGCATGCTGGGAGCTACAGTGCTATAGAGAAATAGTATCCAGCTTGCCCTAGAACATGCTTCTACCCAGGGGAAACTGGCTCTCAGATATTTGAGGCCTTTCACAGTAGAAGTCAGGGAAGATCTCTATGAGAAGGAAGAAAAGAGCAAAACAAAAATATATATATATATCCAAGAGTCCTGAATAGAAGCTAATTTTTGAGTAAAGTGGGATGCTAATTTTTAATACTCTTAGGTTAGGTGAAGGGTAGGGAAAGAATGAGCTACATACAGTAAGTGTCCTGAGTATACAGCAATGTCTATATTTTTATGCCAAATGTTAGGAGCTGGAAAAAAGAATCTGCTTGACAGCCAGGGCCCGGACGGCTGGGGCTGTGGTGGCCCGTGGGAGGGCAGAGCTGCAGCCTTGCTGAGTGGGGAGCAGTCCTGCAGCGGGGCCAGGCCTGGAGACCTGCTGCAACAGCAGGGCAATGTGTGCGGAGCCCACAAGCAGGGGAGCACTGGCATCCCTGAGGAGGGCAAGGGCAGAGGCCATGGGGTGCGCTGGTCATCATGGGCTGTGCATGGAAATGACAGTGATGGGCTGGAGCAGCACACTTGTGAAGTTTATAGTTTGCTTTTATGATACATTTTATTTTTGTTTTGTGTTTCAAAAAGCAAGGCTTACAGAGCAGAAGCTGGAGAGCTGGAGACAAGGCCATGCTCTGCATGTGTTGGTTGTCTTGTTTATAGTATTACCACTGAAAGATATCTATCTATACCAATAAATAACTGTCCATATGTGGAATTAACTCGTGCGGGCCATGGACACCTTCTTTTGCCCTTCATAAAGCCTCAGCTTGCCATGGGCATGTGAAGCTGAAGAGAAGTCACCTGACCTGAGGTATATATAGTCCAGTCACACTTTGCTCTATGTATCTGGACCAAGGTTGGTGTGTGACACCCCCAACCTTCCACTGCTTCGCACCTGTAAAAAGGGGCACACCGATATAGGAGAACTGAAAGATCAGCGACTGCCTGGGCGACTGTTGCCAGGAAGTTGGGATGGGGCTGTATGGCAGCTCTAAATCTCATGAGGACATCTCCAAAGGCTTTGATAGTGGAGACGTGACAGCAGTTTGTGTTTGTATTGCTATGTATGGGCTGCAAGTAACATGGATGTTTATAGATGTCATTTTGCCAAGATGTTATGGTCTCCGAAGTTTTCTTGAGCTCCTTATCACTCCTGAAATAGCAAAAGATTGCGAAATAGCAGAAGTGGATTTAAATACCTCTTCTCCTACCTCCTCCTCCCACAAATTCCCCTTTTCTTGGCGTATGAGTCTACAGGAGTTAAGCTAGTAAATATGTTAAAAAATGACATAGAAAAGGGATGAGTGGTGAACTGACAGAGCTTGCTGATGAGACTAAGATGTTTGTGGTATTAAAGACAAGGACAACTACAAACAATTGCAGAAGGATTGCTCAAAGTTGAGTGGAAGCTGAGGAAATTCAACACAGAGAAACGTAAGATGATGCATACGAGGAAAATATTTTCCTAATCTGTCATCTCTAATGACTGTCTCTAGTTGACTGTTACCAATAAAGAATGAAATTTTAAGGTATCGTAGATCTGTAAAAACACTTTGTTCAGAAGCAGTGAAAAACAGATTTATTCTTAGGAAATAGAGAACAAATGGAGGTCATCATTATGGTTTTATGTAAGACAGTTATGCTTTTTGAATCCTGTGTGCAGTTCTGGTCCCCTTATCTCAAAAAGAGTATAGAAAAACTGAAAAAGGAGCAAAGAGAGGCAACAAAGATGATCCAATTTATTGACCCTTTGAGACTAAGTATGGACACAAAGCCTGACTACCTAGATTAGGCTTCTTAGTTCAAACGATAGCCATCTATAAAATTTTGGTTGGCAAGGTGAGGGTGCCTTCTCATTGTTTACTCTAATACAAAAGCTAAGAGGCATCAAATAACATAAGTAGGTGGAGGACTGAGAACAAAGGAGATAGATAATGCTTTACACCTTATCTCCTTTGTCAAACAAAGGAGATAGGTAATGCTTTATGCCATGCTTAGTTGCACTTTGGAACTTCTTGCCACAAACACTGTGGATGCTGAGAGAGTGTTTGGAAGATGTATCTTTATCTACTTGCCATGCATTTGTACTGTCTCTCCCTGAGATACGAGCTATCAGTCATGTTTTCCTAGGGAGAAATATTTTTTTGTCTAAAAGTGCACAGGCCACACAGCACAGGGAAATTTCTGGCAATATGTTATCTCCTTCTCAGGGGTTTCTTGAATAGTCCCGCAAAAACCAGCCATCACCAGTGTAAGAAGTTGTGTCAGCAAACACCCAGGTTGTCTTCTTCTGAGCCAATGTTTGGTCTGCACATGGCTGTAGAATTAGGTACCACTTATTGGTCCAAACAACATAACTTTTCAAAATGAAGAAGTGATTGGTTGCTTTGCTACAACAGATAAACCTCCCAGTTAGTAAATGCTTTTGTCAAACAGGTAATAATGTGTTGTTAGGCTGTTTTTGATGAGCTTTACATCCTTGATGTGGTAACTCTTACATGTCTTGCTGATCGTTCTGATTTCTGTTTGGTAATGGTATCCTTTCAAACCGTTTGATTTGTGGCTTGGGCCACAATAAAATCAACATGAGCAGAATACCACATGCCAGTGAAGGCCACTTTGCATACTCTCTTGTTTGTCTGGTGGGACAGTTCTTTGGTGTGCCTCTGGCTGGTAACATGTCAGTATTCTTTGCGTTGGTGGCCTTATTATATCTATAATTGTATGTGCGTCAGGTAATTTCATCTTGTTCCAAATTTTCTTGGGCCCAATCGACTTTTTTAAAGACATTTTCACCATTCACTTAGCTCTTTGTAAAGAAAGAATTCTGTTTTTGTGGAAGCAAATGCACCAGGATAGGACTCTGATAATCTGGCACTGGTCAGTATCTACAAGGGGAATAAACCAGGGTTTTGAGATCTTATCCTGCTATTGTTTATAATGTAGTTTTTGCATGAGTTTATCTTCCAGGAAAGTCTCATCTCCTCTTACATTTTTCTTAGTTACTTTACTTCTAGTATTGAATCACTGCTTACCAAGGTCATGACAGTGCATTTGCTTTCTTTGGTGTGTTCAGATTAATTATGGAGATACTGGTGTATTCAGTCAGTTCTCAGTTTTGCTTGTGAATTAACCCAGCAACAGTTAAGTTGCCTGTCTGTAATTTCATATCCAAATTGGGTCCATGCAAAGCAAATGCAGAAGTCCTTGCACTGGAACAAGGCAGGCTGTGCAATGCTCATCAAGTGAATGCAAGGAACCAGCTCAAGCTGCATAGATGGAGCAAGTAATCCGAGCCAGACCAGTCTGACAACTAGAGCCATTCTCTACATTGCCCTTCTGAATGCTTTATATTCCAGGAGCTTTGTCAGCTTATGCGCAGCACGGCACAAATGCACAGAGCAAGTCTTAATCTCATGCTGAGTATGAGTCGCTAAGCCCTTTCAGGAAAACATGCAACTAGCAGTACATCATAAGGCAGTAACATTTGCAAAAACTACAGGCTTTCCTGCCCCATGAGTTAGCCAATAAGTGTCTGCATTTCAGTGCTGAATTTATATCCAGCAAAGGAAATCACCTTTCTGGGTGGAGGCTGGGATACATTTACCAGAAAACAAGCAGCAAATTTGAAAAGAAATAGCCATAAAGGAAACATTACAGAAACATAAAAATGTTTTTTTTTTTTTTCACTCTGAGTTAATATAGATCTTAAGCTGTTGGCAGTATAACGCAGAAGTGGTGGAGATGTTGGGTTTCGTCTTTTGAGACTGACTGGCTTTGGAGGGTAGGGGAGCTGCCAAACCATTCAGTATTTGTAATTTCTAGATATGATGTTCTTCATTGTAAGACTGAGGCACTTAATCACAATGTACTTACCAAATGCTGCTATGGATACCTATATTTTGTTTCTATTCAATACAGGCTGCTGCATTAACTGTCATCAGCAGTTGCAATTGCTCTCCCCACTACAAATCCTTTTTCTCCAACAATAATTGTGACTTTGACTACCTCCTTGTCCACTTCTCCTAGAACTGTCTCTATTCTTTCTTCCACTATGGGCATAAATGCCATTTCCTGTCAAACCTGTAGTGCCAAAACTTCCTTAAGCTATTTCACAGGAGTTATGCCAGATGACTTTAACTAGCTCCAGGAATGAGACTGCCATACATATAAGGCATTTGAGTGAAGAGCTGCTGCCCTGAAATTTTGGGAAATTTGTAAAATCACCTCACAAAAGAACTATTAGGTTGGAAATATATTCCTGACTTTATTTGGAATAAAAGAATACTGGGAGTGTTTGGAAAGCGTCAGCATAAATGACAATTTTTTTTTTCTGATAGTAAAATCCAGTTTCAATGTTAATGCAAAGGGAAAAACAATTTTTTTTTGCTGCTGTAATGTATAGGCATTTAAACATCTACCATCTTCTTTCCTATGCTTATTTTCCTGTCTGGTAACATACAGGAAGATTGTCAGACCAATCTGTTGTTTGGTACCACAGCCTGGATTGGTCTCTGACTCCTCATCTGATACTCTTCCAACTAGTTCTTCACAGGAAGTACAAAGCTGCATATTCAAATGTACTAAATAAATGCATCCAAGAAGTAGGCTCTACCTTTAAAGCATCTACCAAACTTGATTGTTGATGAGCCATTATATGCTTCCTGAGAGATGTATCTTCAATGTGAGCCCCTAGTTATTCCTTTTTCCTTCCTGACCTTTCCCCTTACTTTGCTTGTCTTCTCTTTGCAAACTGCAGAGATATCTGAAAACATCTGTGTTGTTATCATGTAAGAAATCACAACTGTGCGGTGCTTCTTTAGTTTTGTTTTAATGTATAATTCTCTTACCCAACACAAAACCCTACAAACAGTTCACCTGATGGTGCTGTTTTGAGAAGCTGAGTATTAGACCATAATAGCAATAGGAAGTGCCGGACTGCGCCATTTTAGCCTGGTATCTCGTTTCCAAATCAGTTGTGAAATAAGATGTCTCATCATAAAGTCTCAACCTCCAGATGTAGTTCCTGCCCTGCAAGCGCTGACACAGGTCTCATCAGGCTGGAGAGCTTTCCTGAGCGTGACTCAGGGCAGGCTCTTCACATTGCTGTCGTACAAAGGATACGAGGCTGGCACCTGCCGTTGTGACGTTGGCAGACTTGGAACCAAGGTAAATGGAAAGAAATGATAAATACGGTCACTATAGTGGCAACTTCTGTCATCAGTGCAGGGTATGTTCAGACTCCCCGTGGCCCGAAGACCATCTTTATTGGTCGTGAGGCAAGTGGCACTTCTTTAGGACTTAGACGTCTAAGTCAAAAAAGACAACCTTTAGCACATACTGCAGGAGTGGCAAGATGAGGAGGGCAAAGAGAGAGCCTACAGAATAATTCCAGTTGCATATCGCCTCAAAGCAGAATCCATTTTGTAATATGTTTTAAGTGCAACCCTTCAGCCCAAGAATCAAAAAAGCTAAAGATTCCATGCTAATTAGCAATTTCTGAGTCATACAGTTCTCTAATAACTACTAAGGAGATCAAAGACAGTTCATCTTTCTTACGTGATGTAAGGTTATGATTTCTGTAATTAAAGTTTTGAAATTACTACTTGGTAAGGGCCGGTCTATTCTTCTAGCTGGCTGGTTGAATGCAGTTGTATAAGGTTTCACATCCAGGGCTACAGTCAAGGTTCTGGTACGAGCTAGCCAGGTCACACAGGTCATTGTAGGATTAGCAGATCATTGTAGTATTATCCCAGCTAGACGAATGGGACTTAGAAGGACCACTGCCTATGCTTCTACCCATGATCATCACTATGTATAGGTACTGAAGAAAATTATGTAAAAAGGAGAAAACTACAGATGCTGGAGAACCAGCCTTACTCTTCAGTCATTGCTGGCATTGCTTCTGGTTGTTAAGTAAGTTACTATTTTGATAAGCCTTAGCTAGACAAATAAAAATAGTGAAAATATTCCTTAAAATATTTCCATTCACAAGTTTCAGTCCTTGAACCAAAGCAATCAAATGCCTGAAGAGGAGTCTGATCCATCTGTCCTTGATTTATTTTCTGAAGCTTCCAGCCTTCTCTTAAATAGTAATTTGGGAATGTTCAATAAAAAATGATTTGAAATCATCCGTTTTATTTTATAATAACCAAAGCCAATTCTTCAGACAGTAAATTTTATGTTTGATAATCAAGACCTAGTTGTAATTATGATTTAAATTTAAACTGCTCCCACAGTTACAGCTCCAACATATTGCTATTGGTTCCAGTGTTAACACTTGGCTTGACTGTGTGTATCTCTCTCAGAAACTGCAAAGCTTATTTTGTTGCATAAAACTTCCAACACTGGACACAGGGCATTACTAAACACAGTACGGTGGCTAAAGCAATTAATATTATCTGTGATAGGGTTTTTATCTGGAAAATGTTTATCTTGATTGTTTTAACCTCCAAATGCTTTATTCATTACGATGATGGTTAAGCAGCATGATGCTGAGATATGGTTTAAATGGATCCATACATAGTATACAGCATATATGTATGTGTAAGCATATACTAATACTTCTCAGCCACATTAATACTGGGTAATATTTTAATGTAAAACAGACTCAAGATATTGATGCTTAGGTTTCCTTGCATCTCTCTTTTATCTTCGTCTAATATCTCTGATTGCATGCACAATCTTTCCTCTGATTGTGGTTACCAGTGTCCTTTATGAGTTTCCAATTTTTTTTGCATATGCTGCCTGGTATTTGCCCGTAGTAACTACTAGCTATGTAATACTTGTACAGTAAATACAGGCATTCATGAATTTAATTTGATACCATCCCGCTACTTCATAGAGAGATTAGATTCATTTTACAAGAACTGACTTGTAGTCCAGAACAAAGAAATACGATCAACAAGTTGTGTTAACATTTTTCTGAAAGAGCAGTCACTGGAGTGCCTTTGAACTTGCTGTATGCTCACCTGCCTTCTACCCTTGTAATGGCCTCTGTAGGTTGTATTGAGGCTGTTGCCAGGCAAAGAATTTGGTCTTAAAACCAGCTCCAGGGGTGCTGCTGTCTGCAGTTTTCAGGGAACTACAAATCTGCTCCACTGTGGCATTCAGGACTTGAATCCAGATTTGTGTCCTTGTCCCTGACTAAGTCTTCCAAAAATGCTATAGACACATGTTCTGACTTCATGAATGCAGTTGACAGGATAGCATTTAACCCATGAACTCCAAGAACTGAGGTGCTGGAGGATGCTGATATGGTGTGAATCCCAGACGAAACACGGAATTACCAAAGTACATAATCTGGCAAGGGCTGAATAGTCACAGTATCGAAAAGAGAATCTTAGGCAACACAGTGCAGCACAAGGGCTGTTTGCAATCGCCGTGCAATTTAAATGGGAAAAAGGTATTCTCCAGCTTTGCCTAGGCCAATTAACCCCCTCCCCCCACCCCAAATGCTGCATCTCTTGTGAGATGAATGTGAGAGAGCTCATTTTATATTTTCAGTTCAGTCATTCTACTGCATATTAGGAAATACTCTAGATTACAAATACTGTTTTGCTTCCTTCCTGTCCTCTTCCCCCACCCTAAATACCCTCTTAAAACAATATATTTTTTGGTTCAAACAACAAGGCTAAACTGGTGAAATTTTAAATAATGATTGAGGATTTTTTTTATTCATTTAAGTTTCAATATCATTACAGAAAATGTTATGGTACAGAGTTGTTTAACATTAGTTTTATTTCTTTGTTCATTTAATTTCCACACGAATGCTGGTAACACTAATATCTGTACAAGATCAGTCTTTGATTTTTTTTTTAGTTTTTAGTTCTGTACATTTTTAAATGTATTGGTTAAAAAGGCTGTCAGCACTTGAGGAAGCAATTTTTTTTGTTTGTTGAAAGAAAAGGTATCCAGTTACTGCCCAAGAGTACTGAGCTGGGTGGCTGCTGGGACAAGAGAGATCCCTGAACGCACAGCGAGGTGGGAAAACCTCGGGGCTTCATCGGGTTCCCAGTGCAGCCACTCTGCTTTTGGCACTGTGCACATCAACACGAGATACAAGATAAAGAACAAGCAGAAGCGCTCAGTGAAGCGGTTATGAAGCATACTAATAAGGGAAATCCAAGTGTTGTCTACGCTAGTATAAATAAGCAGACAGCCTTGTTTTAAGAGCATAAGTAGTTGTATCTTAAAGATGAGAAAAAACACAAGTTCTGCAGGCACCTACTGCTGTCTACTAAAAGCTACCGCTATTAGAACTAGCATTGAACACACAAAGCAATTGCAAGGAAAGGAAAAAGTTGCTTTGATATAATCAGAATAAATTTCTTTGTTAAGATTTGCTTTTAAAGTTTTTTTTTAAAAGGTATTTATTTAAATTCCATTTGAAATATAGTTCAAGATGTTGACTATACTGATCAACTTTTATCCAAATCAGAAAAACTAGCTGTGCCATTGCATATTACAGGATACAGTCAATGATATGTGGACATGCATCAAAGCTTCGCTCTTGCTGGTGACATCATAGCCTCCCAATGACCATGACATCCACCACCTCCCCCTTGTGAAGCTCCACATACTGCTCTGTCTTTGGAGGTAGCATCAACAGTCCATTGGCACTGCGCATACTCATCAGACGACTACTCATCTGATTCCCTACAGGAGAGTGAAAGAAAAATTCCAGTTAATATTTCAATTTGTTCCAAAGGCTGCAACAGAACACGAGAGAAACAAGAGCTGTTCTTAGGAAGATATTCATGTTGCTAACTTATTCATAGCACTAGGATCTAGCTGTTCAAAGGTTACTAGATGGAAACACAGAACTATGTAGAGTCAGCCTCTCATTGTTCACGCTCTCAAAAGTCTTATTCCCTCTGCTGATTACTTTCCTAGCCAACCTTTCACATTTTCCCCCTCAGGCTTTTATCCATGCTTCTACATCTTTTCATAATAAATTGCTTTTCCATTGGAATTTCTAATCCTATCAAAAATAGTTTAATTTTCAATTTGTACATTTAATTCAGATTATGCAAAAACAAAACCCAGCACAATGCAGAATCTTTTTTAATGTATCAATTCAAAAGAATGGGTTTCTTTGGGACATTGCACTTTACAACATGTCCTGAAGATAAACAGTATCATCTTGGTAGTACTGACAAAAAATGAAAATGCAACAGAAAGTATTGCCCTTTAGTTTCTTGGTTTTCAAACTTTCATATTGACAAGGAAATCATTCCAGACAATCTTGCTTGCATGAAGAAAAAAGTGGTGCACAACACAAAAAAAGAGTTAAACCAAATACAGTTTTATAGGTAAAGGTAACACCCTGAATCACATCTGCAGATGTATCAGAGACTGAGTGATCTTGGGAGTCAATGGTAAGAATTTTCTCTAAGTAAATGGTAAGATGCATTCTGTGCCAATGCGTCTCCTAAGGACGCTTGTGTATAATGCCTGTCAATTAGTTGTTTAAGGACCTGAATCTCTTAAACAACTGTCAGAGTCAGTCTTCTAGCAGCATGCAGATGGAAAAAGTATTCAAATATAGTATTTACCTCAACTGCAGCTGAGTATCCAAAAGTATCCCTAGATGGCAAACAAATACTAAAGTACTTAGTGTACTTCAATAGAACATATATTGCCTTTGCTTTTTTTTTCCTAGTTTTCCAATTCAGCTAGAATTGCATTTATGTGAGTTGCTCCTACTTAGGTCCTAACTTGTGTTTGCTTAGTGCCTGTGCAAGAGTAAAAGTAAGCAAATGCACCTGTGCATAACTGAGTGCAAGTAAGTTTGGATGAATGTGTGTAAAAAGGAACGTGTGTACCTATGCAGGCATGTAGATGCATTTTTGTGTAGGTGAATATAAAGGCAGGTTATTCAGCTAAAACTTTAATGATTAAGTTGGTGAGTCTCATCATGAGTGAATTTTATACTCAGGAATCCCTGACCCTGGAGACCAGGGAGAAAGTCTAGAGAAAGAAAGACTTTCCCTTGGTTGAGGTGGATCAGGTTAGAGATCATTTAGGCAAACTTGACACCCACAAGTCCAAGGGCCCTGATGGGATGCACCTACAAGTGCTGAGGGAGCTGGCAGACATCATTGCTAGGCCAATCCTGATCATCTTTGAAAGGTCATGCCAATCAGGAGAGGCGCCTGAGGACTGGAAGAAAGCAACTATCACTCCACTCTTCAAAAAGGGCAAGAACGAAGACCCAAGGAACTACAGGCCTGTCAGCTTCACCTGGAAATGTGATGGAACAGCTCACCCTGGAGGCCATCTCTAAGCATGTGGAGGACAAGAAGGTGATCAGGAGTAGTCAGCACAGATTCACTAAAAGGAAATCATGCTTAACCAACCTGATAGCCTTCTACAGTGGGACAACTGGCTGGATAGATGAGGGCAGAGCAGTCGGTGTTGTCCACCTTGACTTCAGCAAGGCTTTTGACACTGTCTCCCATCACATCCTCATAGGCAAGCTCAGGAAGCGCGGGCTGGATGAGTGGACGGTGAGGTGGATTGAGAACTGGCTGGATGGCAGAGCTCAGAGGGTTGTGATCAATGGCACAGAGTCTAGTTGGAGGCCTGTAGCTAGCGGTGTCCCCCAGGGGTCAATACTGGGTCCAATATTGTTTAACTTATTCATCAGTGACCTGGATGAAGGGACAGAGCGCACCCTCAGCAAGTTTGCTGATGATACTAAACTGGGGAGTGCCTGATACACCAGAAGACTGTGCTGCCATTCAGAGGGACCTGGACAGGCTGGAGAGTTGGGCAGAGAGGAACCTCCTGAAGTTCAGCAAAGGCAAGTGCAGGGTCCTGCACCTAGGGAGGAAGAACCCCCTGCCCCAGGACAGGCTGGAAAGCAGCTCTGCCGAGAAGGACCTGGGAGTGCTGGTGGACAACAAGTTGAGCATGAGCCAGCAATGTGCCCCTGTGGCCAAGAAGGCCAGTGGTATGCTGGGGTGCATTAGGAAGACTGTTGCCAGCAGGTCAAGGGAGGTAATCTTCCTCCTCTACTCAGCCCTGGTGAGGCCACATCTGGAGTTGTGTGTCCAGTTCAGGGCTCCCCAGTACAAGAGAGACATGGAGCTCCTGGAGCGAGTGCAGTGAAGGGCTACTAAGATGATTAAGGGACTGGAGCATCTCTCCTATGAAGAAAGGCTGAGAGATTTGGGACTGTGCAGCCTGGAGAAGAGAAGACTGAGGGGGGATCTGATCCATGTGTATAAGTATCTGAAGGGAGGGTGTCAAGAAGATGAGGTCAGACTCTTCTCCGTGGTGCCCAGCGATAGGACGAGAGGCAACAGGCACAAACTGAAACACAGGCAGTTCCATCTGAACCTGAGGAAAAACTTCTTTACTGTGAAGGTGACAGAGGAAGAACCACTGGAAGAGGTTGCCCAGAGAGGTAGTGGAGTCTCCTTCGCTGGAGATATTCAAAAGCTGTCTGGAGACAATCCTGTGCAACGTGCTCTAGAGGACCCCGCTTGAGCAGGGAGGTTGGACTAGATGATCTCCGGAGGTCCATTCCAACCTCAACCATTCTGTGATCATGTGATATACTAATGTACATGTATGCATGTGCAATAATTCGTCAGCACATCAGTCTGCCTAAGGAAGCTGATATGAAAAAACATGTGCCTGTGCTGGGCTACTTTAAAGCCTTTGTGTAGGAAGGTAAGGATCTGCGAATGAGTCCGTCATTCTGTGGGACTGGGCACTAACCTGTACTCTGTGCCCAAGGTAGTGGTTCTTGGTGATGCCAGGTCAGTATGCACCGATGGTATTCTGGGCGGGGGTCCAATTTTACATCACATGATAACTGTAGAAGAAACAAAGAAAGGATGAAAATGTCATGCATTCAGATTTCACTAGCTAAGATAATGGAATTATTGTTCAATTATCTGTTCATTATAAGTTCAATTGTTTTTTCGTAATAACAGGGTTTTTTTTAAATTTGCATTTTGAGGTCAGAGAGTGTTGAAGACAAGATCAAAAGGGGTAGGAGCAAGAGACTGTAGTATTTAAGGGAATTATAATTATGATATTATAATATCAAAGAGTTTGTTGGAGAATGCAAGTAGTAAGCTGAATATTCCAAAGTTGTTTCTTTACTGAGAGTTTAAACATAGTATCTCCCTGAAAAAGCTTTATCCTTTCTGGTCTCTGGATTACACTGCATAAAGATAAAACTTTTATTCACATTCAAAATCCTGTTAGGCCTAACAGAAGGGAAATGGTCAACCTTTGACATGGAAAGAAATACTTGGGATGGCTTACAACGGAATTTTTTGGAAGCATATCTGAAAATTCATGCAATAGTGAGGATCATGTTGAGAAGCCCCCAAACTGAAACACTGTAAATCACTGTCTGTTTTAGAATATTTTAGTCCTGAAATAAAGAAGAATTTGGACTGCTGAAGAAGTGTAAAAGAGAGACGCAGGGGATGAGTAGTAAGAGAAAAGTCTGTGCATAGCCAAGAATGTTGGGAAAATTATAAAAGGTAATCCGTTCTTTGGTACTTTTCTTGAAGCAAAACTAGGAAAGTAACATTATAACAATATACCTTGAATCTACATAAAATAATTTTAGTATATCCAGGATTTCTTATCCAAGTGGAATGAATAGTTTAAGGGACTTACATGGGTTAGAGTGGGGGTCATGCGGGTTACTCATACAAGCAATCAACTCAAGAACAGAAAGGACAGGCTTTGAAGTTTATATTTCCTAGCTGGTGATACAGAACTACCTAACTCTAGGTATTTCCCAGATATTTAGACATCCTATGTTTTTTGCCAAAGGACCGTTATCTAGCAAAGTGTCCTTCCTGCCTGATCAGGAAATGGCTGCCTGTGTATATGTACATCTTGATCCATTAGATGGCCATCTAACTCTGAGAAATTATAGGACTGAACATTAACATTAACAGAGGTCCAGAATGTACCTTTCTTTACTGAGAATTTCTTTCAACTTATCAAAATTAGTCTAAGGTTGAGATTCCCCAAATGAGACAGTTTTTCAGAGCTCACACAGAAGTGTTTCAACATTATGACAAAAATTTTTAAATATGGGACATGTTTCTTACCCTGGCTTTGATAATGGTGGGCCGAGGATCCAGGATACCCTGCATTTTCCTCAGTGCAGGAACAACAAAGAGATTGCAGGTAACAACAGCTGACACAGGGTTGCCTGAAGAGCAAAGAACAGTCAGAGGTGACTCACTCTGTATATGCTGAAAGCAAACTTGTATTTTTATAACAGTTACCCTCCAAAGGAGTCTAAAAAGCTTTTCGTGCTAGGTACAGGAAACGTTTCACCTAAGTCTGCAGTGGAACGTGCCACTGTGTAACTGTTCAAAGCTATATTATCTGGCTGATGATGTGCTGCAATCCTGCTCTAGCCAGAACTGTCCCGTGGTCCTTAGGCCCCTCTGCCCATTCCTCTGTTGTCTTGTCTTACACACTCCTGTAGATTTGTGTGGGGCAGGAACAGGGCTTACTGTGCACAGGTGTAGGTCCTAGCTGACAGGGCTCTTGATCCATGATTAAGGTTTCCAAGAGCTATGCAAGAACAGGTAACATTAAATAACTTTGTGTTCCCTGACAGACCATCAAAATGTTTTAGTACAAATTCTAAGGAGAATTCTACTGACTTATAGGTTTTCTCCTGACACACACGAGAGGTGTATGACCAACTTCTATCAAACAACATTCATCTTAGCATCTGGATTTCCCTAGATGCCAGCTCAAAAATAAATGATACGATTAGATAGATGCTCCGTTCATCACTCTCCTGGAAAAAGGTACTGCAGCAACCAAAACAGGAGAGAAAAAAGCACTAGAGAGATACCTGAAAAACATCAGATTATCAAGAACAGGAGCCCTTGTGTAGTTAGAAAACCATGCAAATCCAGGGCAGTAAGAATAGAAAAAATTCCTCCTAACTGAAGAGGACAGAGGTTTCTAGCCAGATTCCCAACGAAATCCTCATTCTGAATTCAGTGATTTTTCAAGGTGCCCCAGCACTCAGGAGGTGAAGCAATACTGCCCTCTTTTGGTTCCACAGTGTAAGCATGATTAAAAAATCCCTTAATTCTGTTACATATTCTTGGACTCTCCATTTTTTTCTCAATTTTCAATACTTCAGAAGGGATGTACTGACCCACCTGCACAGAATATCTATTTAGAAGATGGAAGGAACTGTAGGAAAACCCCGCTGTATGGTATCGCTTGCAAAAAACAAGGAAATTGTTGGACGGAAAAAACTGTAAGACCTTTACCACAGCAAATTCTCAGGATGGGGTAAGAACTCTTTAGTACCTCTCTCTTTCTTCTGGAAATTTCTGGGAAAACCTTACAGGTACTTGGATGCCAATACCAGGCATGGCTATTGTGAAACACCACATTTTTTTCATGTTTGTTGTCAACTGTGCACAGCAACAAAAATCATCACAAAATATCTTACCTGGGAGTGCAAAGATTATTTTTCTTACGCCATCAATATCCAGAGTTGCAAAGGTTGTTGGCAGGCTATGGAAAAGGAAAGTTATTTAATATCTCCATGGGACTTTGCCTGAACCTACATGTGATATTCTAATGCACAGCTAAACTCATAGTTTTTTTCCTCTCATTTCATAATGTGAAGTTTATTGTAGGCCTTTTATCCTCATTGACTTCTTTACTCATGGATTGCAGGGTCACAATTATCCTAAGCTGTGTTGAGGAATTTAGGAAGTTGACAGTCATATCCAGATAATCTTCCCTTATCTCCAGCATCAGCCATTTCATCTCTCCCTTCAAATTCTCACCTTTCTTTTTCTCAGCGCAACTCTTCTTCCAGCTGCTTGACACATAACCCCTTAACTCTCAGTTACTTTTATTCTTATTATAATATTTTTCTTGTCGTAGAGCTTAGAGGTGATAATCATGAATTGACTTCTTCCTTTTTCTGCTCCTTTTCTCTGCTAAATGATTGGCTGTATTCTCTGAAACTCAGAGTGACCTAGCCCCAAGAATAACAGTCTACCAACCCTTAAAAATACCAATTTCCATATGTCAGCTTTTGGGATCTGCTTAGTACTTGAAGAAGCAATGACCTATCCAGCACTATCATTCTATTTATAAACTGCTCTGCTGCTAGCTCAGTTATTTTCTGCTTGTGTTTATGTTCTTTTTTATTTAAAACATTTGGAAAATAACACAAAACAGGATCTCTCTTAGCAGTTCATAAGCACCTGCTGCTTATTCCGTACTGGAGCCATAGTCCTCTGCTTGTGATGACAGAACAATTAGTTTTTCTTGGTATTCAACTGTGAAGTCACAAGTAGAGGATTTTGCTTCTGGTGAGGAAACATCAGTAAGAGCAGATGAACTAGTAATCAAAAATACAAATCCTGTCTTCATGCTAGAAGCCAAAATAACAAAGAGGTAGTATTGAAATTATACAGTTATGGAACTGTATTTTTTTTTTATATAAGGCTCTCTCAAGCTTTTTGTAACATATTAGCAACCTTAGCCTCCCTTACTCCAGTGTCTACAGCAGTAGTGACGAGCTGTATTTCAGAACAGCTAGTAGTTCATGCTAGATCTTCTACAGATGCACAAATTCAGATAGACAGGCAGAGCTGCAGTCAGGGAAGACTTAGGTGTATTAATAAAGAGCTCCCCTCTTTCAGAGCCTCTCCTGAGCGGTCTTCAGCGCCTTGTTATCACAGCTATTACAGTTAGTGCTGTGACGACTCAAAAATGTGGCTGGCTAAGAAAAGGGACTCATCCATTTAAAAAATGTTTTCTATACTGCTTTGTTTATTTTCACTGTTTTAAACATTAGAAAGGATACTTTATAGAAGCAATGATTAGGCTGAGTTCCTCAGCTTCACCTTGAGCAAATGACTATCCCCTGGTCAGGAATACTTAGCAGATAATATCACACTTTTAATCTGTACTATTAATTTTCTATCTGCTAGGACTAATCAATATCATATTTTACCAGGGCAGCTGATGTTTGAAGTTTCTGTGTTAAAATGTCTCTAACATGATGGGAAATGTGAGCCAGACTTCCAAACTACAGTGTCTTCTATCCAGTGCACAAACTGAGACATGACAAATGTAAGTGCTAATTCATATTTACTGGAAACTCTGAATTCTCATATGAGCTTTCAACAGCATCATTGGTAAAGTCTTCTGATATTTTATTCTGACATTGTTCCTTGATAGGCTATCACCCTGCATTAGTTCAGCAACTTTCAGACCAAGTGGAGGAATGGTAAATCCCAGGAATCACTGCAGTAATGTAGCACATCAAAGTAGAGGCATATAAACCAAATTCCAGTCTGGCTTGGCTACTGCAATTTATTCATGGTGATTTTTCTTAGTATAGCAATCACACCTCATATCTAAGTTCTTTTAAG
This sequence comes from Struthio camelus, assembly GCF_040807025.1. NCBI lineage: Eukaryota > Metazoa > Chordata > Aves > Struthioniformes > Struthionidae > Struthio > Struthio camelus. Next base: position 46,808,771 of record NC_090946.1, read on the forward strand.
TCCTCAATTAAAATAATATATAATAAAATAGAGCAATATAATAATAATTTTAATAAAATAATATATGAGGCAGAGTATGTGCTCTTGTACTACAGCCAAGGAAAATGAGAGCGCTTAAGTTCTCAGTGGGCTTAAAGGACCAAATGTTCTGGTAACAGTGAGAAACCTTTCCTATGGCATAAAATGAAAATAAGGTGTTTGGGAGAAACAAGATTTCTTAAAGCTTTTATGGATAATTGATAACAGTTGATTGTGCCAAATCTACAGAAGGATCACCAGAAGAAGGCATTCTCTTAGCTTTCGGAGAAGCCAGAATCAAAATGTAATATTCTGAATTTTCTAAATCAGGTTATTAATTTTTGACAGCAGTTTTGGGGCTTCCCTACACTGGTTGTAGCAGTATGACAGAAGCAGCAGAACAACTTCCCGCGCGCTGGGCTGCAAAGGGCACTGGAAGAAACACGCCTTCAGCTGACGTGTTCCTTTTATGGAAAGGAGGTGATGGCGGCGGCAGCAGCACAAGCATCAACCCCCAAGCAGTCCTTTACTGGGTTGTGTGCAGAGATACTTAGAGCATTTGTCAGCTTTCACAGCAAACACCCACTTTCTGTTCTCCTCCATGGAAACAATTAGAGGATAGAGGGAATCATTCCTCAAGCTGCATTTGGGCTTCAGTTATCGGACCATGCCGACCTAGTTTGCAAACAAACTGCACTCCACGGTTAGTGAGACAGAGCTGTAGAAATCTCTTCCCTCTGGTATTTGTGAAAAAGAACTCCCTGTTCTCAACAGACATAATTTTTACTGTCTCCACAAAGTACATTTCTTGACAGATTAATTAGCAGTGCTAGAGCAAAGCAATACTGAAGCAGTGTTTTCTGAGGTAAACCAAACATTAAGCATTGCGTTTCCTTTAAAACCCCAATGTTCAATATGTCAATTTAAACAAAAACACCTTACAAATTAGTTGTTATTCCACCTTTCTCAAGAATTTGCTTGTTTGCTTCAATATGAGTTATGTAAATTTTTAAGTGAAACAAGATGCTTGTTAGGCAAATCAGCAGTTAAATGTCCTTATATTTCTCAAGTTATTTGTCAGTGTCTGAGCTCAGTGATCATAGCCAGGATTGCAGACATGTCTGCACGATGCTGATTTTCCTCCCCTCTGATTTGCAACAGTTATCAGAACGATATCTGTTACTGATAAAAAGTAATCTCTCTTTTCCAATTAATTTCACCTACAAAGATGATGACTAAACTGAATAGGGCTGGATAGCTAGCTAGCTAGCTATATCTCTCATGTGATTTACAGTGTATTTTAAAAGCTACTATCTACTGAAACACTTACATAGCATATTTGGCCAAAAAGATAGACTCCATTGATACTACCTAATTAAAAAGATTTCTTACCCTGGTTTCATAAAAACTCTGCCAAAGTGAATCTGTGCGTGAAGATCGATGTCCAGCACCTGTTTAAGATAGTCCTGTTTAAATTAGAAAGAGAAAACTGATTAAGTAACATTAAAGTGTCATTAAGTATTCAAAGCAATTAATTAATACCAAGTTAGAGATGAAAGACTTGTCAAATCCTGAAAGTGCTATAGTCCAGCGGGAAATATCCCGTATTTGAAAAAAATATTTTCAAAAAGAAGAGGTGAAGAGCAGACTCATTTTAGGTGCCAAACCTGACTCCATGAGGACATAGTAATATATTTACATAAAGTCAGCTGCAGCATCAGAATCTTAAAGGTCCCCACAAATACCTATTACTAAAACATTGGGTATGCCAAAGAGGGGAAAAAAACCCTTTATGAATCAAAGTTAAGATGTAAAATCATCAAGTTACTTCTCTTTTGCCAAACAAGCTATCTATGTGGAGTTAGAGATCTCCTAGTGCTCTTACTGTAAAAAGGCTCTTACTGTAAAAATCATAGTTTTCTAGGATACTGTAATTATTGTAATTTCTTGGGGACATGGTCTAAATCATAGTGGTTGGGTTTAGCTGTCCAAAGTTTTTTGAAAGGAAAAACTATGGGTGGCTTGTACATTAGTTCAAGTTAAATGATTCTGCATGAACATAGTTGATCCAACTGTTTAAAAAAAAAAAGAATTACTTTTTAGTCCTTACTGAAAATGGCTGTGCTCTAAGATGTAGAATCCTGTCTGTTGTGTTTAGTGAGACTTAAGACAGAGCATAATAATCATCTCTGAAGAGAGACTTGCAAAGCACTGTATCTGAACCTCCCCTGCAGTTTTCCCATCCGTTCTCATTTTTTTGTTCAAATACTTTGAAAGTAGCAACATTTTTTGGACCAGCATAAATTTAAATTCTTACCTATTGATTGCAGTAACATCTTTTTTACTTGGTATTTAATTTTTTGCACATTCATAGTTATTTCACTAAAGAAAATTCAGCATCAGAAGGAGAGCTGTCAGTGGAATGCAGAGCCTACTGACTTTATGCTGTTGTCTTAAATTTAGCCTAAAGGTTGTCTTAAATTTAGGCTAAAGAGGATTTAGCCGAAATGCATAAAAGCCTGTATGACCATTCAGCAGTCTAGTAACTTCCTAGTGATCCTGTGTCTGTACTACATCACCACCTTCCCAATTTAAGGACCAGCACTTATCCTTGATTATTTTTCTAGGAACTGAGGACAATAAGGGTGTTGGAAGTGACTGGCACTGGTTTAACTAGTTATCCATTTTCATGATATATCCAACAATACCATTTCTACTCAGAAATGTGAAAAAAACAGCACTCATGTTTGTCATCTCCTAGTGACTGTCTTTAGTATCTGTTAGTTATAAAAGGAGAGATGTTTCTTTTACCTGCCAAACTCACAGATTCAGCCTGGGATCAAAAAGTAATCTGAGTTTTCCTTCGCATAAGTCATGATTAATAAATGTCCTGCAGGTTCATTTACGCCCCACCAGCATCTGTGTATCCCTATTTTCTTTGATGGTTTTGGCACAGGGATTACCAACGGGAACTCAATCAACAATTCTGTTAATGATTCAAAAGGCAAATATATCAGCTCACTGTGTCTTGTAGGTATTGCCTCTGTAGGACTATCAGGAGTAAAATGTGATAAAACTATTTCTGTAACAGATATAGCCCTGGCACATTCAGGAAACAGATCTGCTGAGTAAGAAAGAACCATTTATACACTCTGTTGCTCAAAGTAGCTTTATTTTTATCTTCATTTTACCTACTCTAAGAATACAAAGAAGTCTGTTGTCTTCATGTGCTATTAACCAACCACCTTTGTCACCATAACTACATAAATCGATCCTTAAACAAAAAACAGATTTGCAAAGCATTCACATAAAGAATTGGAATCTTCCCTGCTGTACTGTTTTTCTACTATAGTACAGTAATTAAAACAATGAAAATGAGGACAGCATTGAAGACTTTTCTAATTAACTCAGTTACTTGTTCTAAAAAAGTAAGATCTCTCTTAAATAAACATTAAGCATTAATACAAAGTTAGATGATGGACTCCAGCTTGAAATTCTTACATATTCTAGCAAGTCATACTCAAATTTAGCATACCTTTTCTCCCATTGATACACCTCCTGATGTAATGATCACATCAGCACGGCTGATACCCTCATTCAGTGCATTCAGTAAATCATCTGGGCTACAGGAAAAAAAAAACAGGCAAGCAGATTACTGGTGTGGAACTATTAGGAATTACTGTGTGTGTGTGTGTGTGTGTGTTTGTACACAGAGATATATATACACATACACAGTAAGTAGATACAACTCTAAAATACAAGATCTTTTCCTTCACACTGCTCTATTAAACTCAAGAACTGCAATCTCATTAAGAGAATACCACACCGTTTGACATCCTTCTGTCTAAGAGCTTCATGACAGGGAGAGTGGGATGTTTTACGCCGGAACTGAAGAACAGCAATATAAGTGTATGAAAGTATGTAACTAACTTGCACAACAGGTAGCAATATAAATCATGAGTGTGATGAACTGACAGTGCTACATGAGGGGACCTGGCCCAAGAAAGTTATTTGCTACCAAGCAGGTTGCAGTACTATCTGTCTTACTTATCTGATGTGTGCAAAAATGGGGATAAGGCTCCACTTAAAACTTCTATCAGTAAAAAGTGAGAGTAAGCCCTTTGTTCATCTCTTCCATTAGAGGGCTCTGCAGCAAAGCCAGCTGTACATCCACTTCATCTTGAAAAAACACAATCCATCCAGTTCCCCCATACAAAGAGTATAGCTCTGTGAGATGAAGGATAGAAACTGAGTAATTTCACTTTTAGTGACTTTACTCTTTTTTATTTTTTAACCTAAACTAGAATTGTAATTTTGAAGTAGTCGTCATCTATCTAACAGTAGCACTAACTTAAAAGCATGCAGTAGAGAAAGCTGATAAAACAAGCCACACAAGGTGAAAGGAATCCAAAAGAACTTCCAAGATACTAAATGCATACTTTGCTTTTAACATTTGTGAACTGACCAGAAGCTGACCGATTTCTATGACTATATGTCATGTTCCTTCAACAGTATCTTTTTACTCTAAGGATCTTCAAAGGGTTTTTTGTGGGAGCGTATTCCTTCTTGGAAAGCTATTTAAAGAACTGGACATCATGTTTGTGACTGTATAAGGGAGTTCACCTGGCATGCAGCACCTCGGTTAAATGCCACACTACAATTGCAAAATGCCTTTATGGGTTATCAAGGCTTTGCAGGCTGCAAATGGTGTATATGGCAAATATGGGCTATATTTTGGGAACTTCTGGTATATGCTACTAAAAGATACAACCACTGCAGTTATTTGGGGGTTGGACCTAGAAACAGGGAAATTAAAACCAACTGTGCAAGTCCTAGTTGACCTTGCAGAGACTACCAGAATCTGGGTGTTTTGAAAGGTCTCAGAAATAAAAAACTTTTCCTCTGAGGTCCTGTCTTTGCCAATGGTTTAGTGAAATATGATTTAAGCAGCTGTTAGCACTACGTTGTGTAGTGGGCACTACATGTTATGTGACATGAGAAGGGCTGCACTGCCTCACTGAGTAGACATCTCAGCTGCATGCAGCCCTGTGCACTCCTCAGCTATCCACCAGACAGCCCTTAAGCACCCTTTGCCCTTGTTTTGCCCTTACAGACACAAAGACTGTATCCTCTTTCTCCACTGGTGCCAGTGGCTGATGCAGCATGTTCTTTGGCATCACATAGTGTGGTTATCCTGCATCACTTCTCTATTTAGGTTGGGGTTACATCCACTCTTTAGGTCATATAAGAAGTAGGCAACAAATTGAAGCAGACGGAAGAGCAGATTGCTAGAGCCACTATGTAGGCTGTAGTAAGACAGTTATAATTAAATATTGTCATTTTTTCTTCTAAGGAAGCAGTGCTGTATGGATTGTGGCATGTGTCTGCATGATTTCTGTAAAGTCTTAACTGGCAAGTTATTTCAGGGTAATGGGTATCTTGGATACTCTCAGTGGCCTATACTGAATGACTGAACTTACTTTTCTTTGTAGGAAAATTTATAATTTGGGCAAAACAGTCTCTTTCTTTGTTCTTTGGGGAACAGACACGTTTTCTCAGGTGCCCCTTCTGAAGTCTCAAGATCATTTTATCCAAAAACCAACAGAAGCTTTTACTAGTTGTTGAAGGCAAGAGGGAAAAAGCAAGTGTGTTGTTGGATGCTGTCAGCATTTTCTTAAGAAATGTTGCTTGATATTGCTGGTCTAAGTAGTAGCCTGTATCTAATAAGATATTACTTATTATAAAGATTGTGATAGGAAAACACTCCCAACATCTAAAGTATTCCTAAATCTTTGCCAATAAGGGTGCAGACTGGAATGCAGCAAGGAGCATGTATTCACTAGATAGGTGGATGTAGGTCTTCCCGAGGCTTGATGCCAGTCAGATGTTCATGCCGATACTATTAGACTAAGACTACTACCAGTATATTTTTCTAATTGGGTGGTGATGCAGCTGAGGATCCTTATTTGGAGCTTGCTTCCAGGCTGTTTCATTTTATCTTGCTTAAATATGTAAAGGTTATTCATAGGTAGCAAGACCACCTGCTTGAGTACATCCTAATTCTGGATTACAAAGTTTATTTGTCTTTGGTTGTGCTTTGAGAATGATGGAAAGAACAGTAAAAAGCATATGAGTCTGTATTTAACTGTTGTTAAAGTTACCCAGAGGAATGTAAGTGCTCCTATTTTTATATATATATAAAATTACTTACCAAAGAGAAAAGAACAAAAGAACAAAAAAGAAAACAAAACTCAAACTAGGTGAGGGCTGAATTCACAAATTTGTTTCTGAGGGTAGTAAGTCACTGATTTTTAATTGATTCATATTAGCATACCACTGGAATAGTTCCCCATTTAACTAATACAGACAATTTCTTTGTTACAAGCCACGTTAAAAGCTGAAGATTACTGGACTTGGTGTGATTAGTTAACATTTTCAGTAGAATGACCTGTATAATGTATCTCTTTCTTCACCACACGTATAATATACGACATTTAAAAATCATACCACTGCAACTATATCCAATCTATAGCACTGCATATCTGCTTTAGATAGTTGCAAAATGCATTGAAATGCTACAGAATGAAAACTGTGATAGAAACATTTACTATAATAAACTGAATGATTATGCTAGTTTGGTCTCTATTCTGAAGAAAAGAGGCTTTTTACAGAATAACATCCCTTGTCTTTCCAAAGACTTCTCTCTTTTGCCATATTTGGCATACCTCTTTTTGTCACTCAAGTCTATCTAGCTATTTCTTTATACTATATCTTATATACTTTACACTACACTACCTACTTGAGGCTGGTATTTTCACTGACTCTGCAATTAACACAAAACACTTTCCCACCTTCAATCAACACAGTAGCGAACATTTTCCTTCCCTTTAGTAGATTTTAGGTGGAGAGTTAACATTCAAATTGCATATAAACACGTATTTGTTATAATCAGATAACAGATATTACTTCTTGTTCCATTTGTTGTATGACAACGAGCAGCTTCTCCCTTGGGATGGCAGGGAAAGGGAATGAATATTTGAAGGCTATTAATATTCTGAAAAAACAGATAAAATAACATTGGCAACTGAGCATAACAGGACAAAAGGCCTATAACAAATCACCATGAAGCTGAGAAATAAGACTTACTGACTGGGCAGGTACAAATCAGAGGCTTTATTCTGAAATCCTGGCTGCTGGGGCTAGGGGCAGGATACTGGATTTACTAGACCTAATGTCTTGATATACCATGCCAAGTCCTTACAAATGTCTTGTGATAATGGTCTCTCTGGATTTTTTTCTTCACTGACAGAACTCTAAGAAGTGATGAAATATAATGGTGAATACTTTACACAAGCTAAAGGAGATTTTGACGGGAAGTCTCATTTCCAGATGGCAAAATTATTCTGTTTCATTTGGTGATTTTCAAGGTCAGAGTGACACTGTGCAAGAGAAGAGAGCGTGCTTTTCTAACATGCTTGAAATTATTGCCGATATTGATTTACAAAATTATGCTTTCTGTCAGTTTCAGATTACATCCCAGCCTTTTCTGTAAACAAAACCAAGAAAATCTGCTCTATAAGGAGTACACGCAGTTTATGAAATTATTCATATATGCAGTTAAGCACAAATCCAAACTTTCTCTCAATATTAGAAATATTCCACTTCTAACATATTGTGTCTGCACAAGTATTATGTGTTTCATATATTTTTGAAGCTACAGACTTTACGCTTTACCCATATGCTTTTAAGGGTATCTTGATATTCACTGCTAACTAACTGTGCCAGTTTGATACACATCATATCTATTTTTCCTGATCCTCCTTAATCTGTTCTGTGACTAGAATGAGTAGCGCAATCTGGGAATTAGACTGATGGTATCATCTTGTTGTAAACTGGCAGCAGCAAATATAGACTCTAGTAAGCAGATGTATGACGTTGCAGCTGATATGCCACTTGATTTTATTAATTTGGAGAGGGGGCTTGCAGGATGGCAATATACCAGAATAGAAACTTCTTCCACATTCATGAAAAATTCTGATTATCCAGGCTAGTTTGTGGAAAACAGTTATGCAGCACTTGATTCCTGAGTTGTCTTTGAACTGAAAAGATATACTGGAGCTTAAAAGCTTGAACAAGAACATGATGCAAGCCTCATCAAAATAGACACCAGCTTGTAGGAGTTTTTGTTCCCTAAATCTCTGTCAAAAAACTACCTACAGTAAAGGCAGGACAAAAGAATTCTTTATGTAGTAAGGGCCATTTTAAAGTACCCTAAAAGACAGTATAGTTTTATCTAACTTTCAATTAGAAATCACCTTCTGTTAATGTGTTTCTGCTGATCCTGTTGTTGTGCTTTACTGTCAATTATAAAAACTGACAATTCTTCAGTGATGCAATCCCTTACACCAGCAGTTTGAGATACACACAGTTAAATTGTTCAGTTTGATCATTTGAAATGGAAAACAAATTAAGAACAAATAGCACACAGCATCACCTACCACTCTTCAGTGAAATGAATGACCCCTATAAAACTGAACTGGAACGTTTAGCTAGCTAGGAATGAATTATCAAGCCATTGTCAGAGTAAAAAATCTGTATTTCATTACCAATTTCCAGGACCATTTCCACCAAGTTCTTTGCCACAGTAGTTCATTCATTCAAATTAAACTTATTATTTGACAGTCATTTCTGGTCCTTATCATTCTACATTGGCATGTACAGCTATTACAGTTGGGTGACTAATAAAAACACTTGTGACAGTCTTACTCTCTTAAGGACCAGCCCAGGCTTTTATAAACGTGGATCTTTTGGAAAATCGTACTTGCAAAATTTGTGCATGCAAACCATCACAGTTATTACCTTAAATTTATGGTGATGGGTGATTTACAAATATATTTGATAGAGATGCAGAAAGATATGTAAGCACCAAACGCATGCAAAAGCGTCTACTGTGACTACAAAAGCAGAGCTGGGTAATTTTTTTGACTACTCTTGCTTTATTTCAAAATGTCTCAAGCATTTCAAATATATGTTGAAACGATTACTCCTTCAGATACGACACCTCGTAGATTCAGAGGCATTAGAAACTCCTGGACATGACTAAGGTGTGTGTATGTATATGGGGATGCAGAGCAAAAATAGAGGTGCTAGCAGTTTTTCTACATCAGTCACACTAAATAACAAAGTAGATTGGCTGCTCCTCTAAACCACAGCAGTCAGCTATAAACTTCAAACAGCTGTGGTGTTTCTGCAGCTGCCCAGAGTAGCATATTCTGGCCATGTCTACACAAACTGAGGAGGGTGGTTTCTGCTAGTTTTGTGTTGTCTGAGGTCTCCTTTCTGCTAAACAGATTTCCCAGAAGAAGAAAAAATTTTTACAAAGATGTAAGGACCTGGTCAGAATTCCCTTTATGTGTGAAGATCCCAATAAAGTTTCTAGTTCAAAGTCATAAAAATGAAGAAATACCTTCAAAACAAAAAGAATATACTGAGGTAAAAAAATCATTAAAAACCCAAGAGACTGTACGGATTGTACTCAGAGAGAGATCTCATCAAGGTCAGTAGTATTTTTGTTTGAGGAAAGACTGGATATGGGTTTGACTCTTTATGATTAACTTTCATTTTTCTTGTACTCATTCAGCTGAGGTGACATTTCACAATCAACACATGGATGCAGCTGGGCATAAAGACAAAGTCTGTCATCCACTTAGGACTATGTCATCATGGTTGAGAAGAATATTTTGCATATCATAAATCTGCAGGATGCAGAATACTGAACAAGTGCCATGTTAGGTTTAGCCAGCTACAAACCATCTTCTACAGAGTACATTTTGAATGTAACAGGAATTATGTGCTTTGACTAGTATGTTTTTCTAAAGCAGAAGCTGATCTGATTTTGATGATATATGTAAGAACGTACGGGCACTTCTCTGAAACTGTATTTGTTTCAGAATTCGGTAGTGTATTTCACCATGTTCTCATTCCTTCTACCTTCTGTGGTATTTCCTTGTATCACTTTGAACAGCTGCAATATGCTTTCCTTAAAAATACAGGTCAGCTTGTAAGTAAAGGTGGAAAAATTACAGTAGCTTTGAATGATTATGTGTAAGGTTTTTGTCTATCTAACAGCAACATGAACAAATCGTTTGCTGTTACTTTTTGCTGCTCCTTTAATTGATGCTGCTGCAAATAAGAACACTATTTCCCAGAATAATATTTTTATGTTTACATTTGTGATCTCAAAAAGATTTTTATTAGAGATCAACTATTTTGTTGACATTTCTGTGAGGTCTGCCTAACGCCTTAAAATTTTCCTCTGTATTTAGATGGTTGACATACTTTATTCCACTGTCTTCATGAACTGTTTCAGAGGACTCCCACGAGCACATACGTCACAACAATAAAAGACCAGAGATGTCAGAAATGGAGGTAACAGTAGGAGTACAACAGGAAAAGGCCCCTTATTGTAGAAGCCAGGTGCTTAAATATTGTATAGCACATTCCCGATTGAAAGCATTAGGCTGTTGATAGTTGGGTCTTGACCTGGTTTTACTGTATCACATTCTTGTCTGTTGCTTGTGTACTTTCATCTGCAAGCATTTGCTTATGAATTGTGGTGATTCTTTTCATCAATATGGAAAGTATAGGAACAAAGCTTTGATAATAGTGGGCTTCAGGTGCTTTGCTATTGTACTAACCAGTGAGCACTTTGGTTTTGTCTGCCTTGGAGTAAATTGAAATGCCAAAGGATTCAGTATTTTTTTAGGGCAACTGGTTCTGAATGTTTATTTCTCCTGCAGCTGGAGGCAAAAGCATGGCACTTTGATGTTTGTGACACTGCCAATATTCATTCTAAATCATGTCTAGTGTGTATCCACTGAATGTAGGAAGGAACCTGAGAACTGCTGGTTTCCATTAATTTCCCTGGCCGTTTTACTGCTGAAGACAATGAACCGTAGGGATTCTATCACAATACTCACCAGAAATTCATTAGTTTTTCCAGGAAGTTGGATGGGCTTTCAGTGTAAAGATCATAGGTTTGATTTCATTCTTTCTTTTTAGTCTACATGGATTCACTGAAAATTTTTCACTTTTGAAGTGGAAAATGTTCAGCAATTGTATTTGGGTTGAAATAATATGACTGAAGATTACACTACACAATATAATAATCAGTGCCAAAGGAATTGCTCGTATCAGTAAAGATGACTGCACTGGTAAGTTGAAAGGGTTAGCATGGTGCTGCATATATATTTCTCTTTCAGAGCATTCATGCAAAAAATAACAGAGTTGGCTTATACTGAGCTAGCATGTAAAGCATGACATATATGTGAAAGTAAAATATTGCAATTAATTAATTAGTGCTAAGGGCTTATAAAAAGTAATGAGCATCACAGAATCTGACACATAGTGACCTGGTACAGTTATCATGGCGTTTCTTACCTTATCATCATTTTGCTATAGCTTCAGTTTTATATAAGAGTACAAGAACTAAATTCATCCCCATTGTAGATCAGTGTATTACTGGAGGGATGTCTCTATGGTAGGTAGAAATGCAATAAAAAGCCACGCTTCAAAATAAAAGTTTTCTGTGAAAAGCGCCACCTTTTATAGAATCACACTGAGTCACTTGGAAAAAAAAAGTCTCTCTCCAAGAGAAAACTGACTTGGAAGCCACAGGTCAGAGATAGCGTAAAAGGTCTTTTAAAACCTTTCCTTGTCATCAGCTATGTTTTAAAACAGATACTTATTTTTTTTTTTAGAAAATGTCAAATGAAATAGGACAGCTATTTTTGTTTACTAAAACATAATGCAAATTCTATGAGTAAACTAAATTTTATTAAAACTAAGTGAATATAAGGAGCAGAAAGAGAAACTTGAACTTGTTTGTGTTATCTAACATCTGACTGGACAGAATAAAACATCATTTGCTTCTGCATGGCAACCATTGGTAGAATCCATACCCAAAGCTCTGCACTGACAGACGTAGTTGAGAGCCTGCCTGTGAGCATGCATGTGCCTCAACATCCCACGCGTTTTTGAAATGGTGCTCACCAATCTGGTAGACCTGTCTCCGCAGTGTTCTGGAAGCTCTGTGTCCCTTCTTCTTTAAAAACATCTGGCTTCCTGAGGGTAAAGGAAGCAGAAGGGGTATAATAAAGAGCCAAGGAAGAAGAGAGGCTCCTGGGGAGAAGGGAATGTTCTGTGCCCAGCCGTGTCCCCCTGGGTGGCTCAGAATATTCAAAAACATCATGGGAAATGCTTCCTCTCCGTAAGGCCAGCCAACACGAGAGACAGGGAGAGTGAGAGGACACATTTCTGTTGTATTGTGGACAAGCTTGTCACAAGGATGAAGAATAAAGTTATGGAAGCATTTAGGCCCAAATGGCCACGCCCATGAAGTTGTATTTCATCTTTTCTTGCAGAACATGGAGAAACTTCTTCACTCTTGACTTCCAGATAAAGAAAAATGAAGTGTGTTAAATACCCTGAGATTTTGGGAGGAGGACCACAGATCATGGGAAAATCTCTGGAGAAGGCCCCATTAAAACATTTTGCTCACACATGCTTAAAATGGGAAACAGCAGAAAGAAAATTTGAGCCAAACAGAAACCTGTGTTTTATTGTGGTATACTGAATTATAATGCTGGGAAATTTCCTGAGCTTGTTGCTCAGGAAATGGGTCTCAGCATATTAAATGTCATCTCCTCAACTACAAGGGGAAAAGGACTATATTTATTCTATTTTTCTATTTATCTTCATGGGCAATAAAGATGCTACTTCATTTACAAGAAGTTCTAAACCCACCTACCCTGCTTCAAGAGGCAGAATCAGAAAAAATCTCTAAAACTGAAAAAGTTACTGCTCTTAGGACCTTATTCAAAGCAATAATGTTCTGCTTTGGATTCTTATTTCATTGAAGACAGTGTTCCCTTTGACATATACTTGTATCAAGTCAGTTTCACTGGGAAGAAATCATTTTCAGATAGCATCCTTTGTAACAGAAAGATGAAATAACCCCAAATCTGTGGTTTTTATACTCTTTGAAAAGTACCTTTCGTATTCGTTAGGTGGTGAAGGACTTTAATTAAAAAATGTATTTTGACATGAAGATTTCTAAATGTCTCTTTTACAAAACTGAAATAAGATGTTCAAGATTAAAATGGACCCAATCGTGAAGTCATTATGCAAGGGCTCTTGAGCCCTTTCTTCTTTTCAGCTGACTGGAGAGGTAACCAAACCCTCCCTCCCCCAAACGCAAGCCAGGCTCAGTTGATCCTGCAAAAGCACATGGCAGCTGCAGTCTGTCTTTTCAACGATCTTTTCTGGGCACCCACAGATCTTGTCTGACTGAGGAATACAAGAGGAAGACTTACCCGTTCTGATTGCATTGTGTTATACTGTCATGCATAAATGCCAACATGGCTAACATGGAATCTAACACCTTCTTTATCACCTTGTAAATCCGTGTCTAGCTTCTCCTCATAGATTGTCACGGAAAAGGTCCATCAGATCAGACATTTACTAACATTGTTTGGCAGGCATGCAGAAACACTAAAACTGTTAAGGTTATAAATTTAGATGTCAATATCTTTCTGATAGATTTCAAAGGATGGCCATTTTCTAAAAAGGCTTCAGTTCATCATTTCTTCTATTCATTGCCAGAGGACAAAGTCAATCGTCATTTCTTGGTACAGGGTCACTGTATCTCAGAAAGTGACATAGAAAAGACATCCAAATTGATCCTGGCTTCTAGTCTGGTTGTCAACACTAAGGACAGCAGTCTCAAAAATCAGTACCTTTTTCCAGCAAGCTGCTAAACTCTCAAGAATACTCCAGCTCTCACAATGTTCTTCTCCAAGAAGACAGACTGGAACTATAGATGTGTGTAAATGACACAGGGAATTACATGGATGCAAGGAAATTGAAAGGATCTTGCTACCTTTTCCAAAGAGTTGTAAATTCATTTTTTCACATAATAAGATAGCCAAAGCTCTGATTGCCATTCTGTCTTTACAGATCACTGTTGCTTTGTTCGTTGTTAATTCTGCTAGTACTACTTGTCAGAATTTGTGCTTCTACTACATATCAGTATAAGATTAAAATTAATTTAATTCTCTTGAAAAATTTGTTTCATCTACTGGAGACAAGAAGTAAGATTTAAGAGATTATTTGAGACCAGGAAAAATCAATTTGATAGTTTTGTCTGACTTGGTCTTTAATACAGGCCTGGGAGCCTCCCAGAACTTGCTTCTGTTTGAACTGCAGATCTCATTCAAATTAATATACAATCTTGATTTGAAATGGGTATCTAGCAAAGCATTTGTTACAGTTTCCTAATGACTAATTACTTTGACTGTTAAAATTATTCTTCATTGCCAGTCTGAATTTGACTATCTTTAATATCTACCCATTGCTGCTTGGAAACTTATATCAAAATTTATTCTGCTTTTAGCAGCTCAGTAATAGTGGAATATAATCAAGTCATACCGTTAACCATATCTTTGATGAACTAAACAGCTTGAGTTCTTACGGTGTTGAAATACATGGTCTATCTTTCAACCGCCTAAAAAAAACTTGATTCTACTCTGAATTTTATATAATTTACTAATGTCTTCTTGTCCTGGGAATACCAGAACTGGACATTGTATTCCAATACTGAAGATAAACGTAATGTCAAAAATAACTGTTTAATTTTACAAGAGACTTCCCTCTCTGGATTACCAGATTACTCACTACGATTCTCACATCTCTTCCTAACTCACTACATCTCAGGATATAATCCTTCATGTAAATATCACCTACATTCTTTAGTCCTATATATATACACACCATTTTATACTTTGCTGTATTAAAAGTGTACTCCTTGTTATAACCAGTTTTCTAAGCAATTCATATCACTGACTCATTGACCCACCTTCTTTGATATTTACCACTTCTTTGATCTTTCTCTATCTATCTACTGATTTTATTAAATTGGATATTTTCTTCTAGGTTATTGATAAAAAAAAAAAGTTGAATGCTAAAAAATTTCTAAAAGGGACTTGGGAATCCAAATCCCATTTTATATATGGTTTAGATATTAAGGAAGTTGAAAGTCACTTAAGTGAATGATGTTTTGGCTCCTAGGGGACTAAGTCATCCTGTAAACAGAACTTAAGTTTTTAAATATTTTTTTAGAATGTTAATGCATGCCTCAAAAGTCGACTGCAGTTGTTTTTATTTTCCTCCAACCACTAGACTTATAGATTCCTTCTGTAATCAAGTATAGGAGGACTTTAATAGCATTCTGTGCTCTTTATTTACTTGCTGTTTGGTGCCATGTTTTATTACTGGGTGTGATTCTACAAATGCTAACTCAGGAAGAAGTCCATACCTGTGTTGAGGACACTTATGAGAATGACACACAGCTGCACTGGTAACCTCCACAGCTTGAAATTTTACCCTCTTGTGTGTAGCTTCCTGCTGGTGTAGAAGATCCCCTGGGACATGGACTGCCCAATTTTTGAAGTTCTTTTATTTCTCACCTCTGGTTTGACTCAGATTTTTCTTTGTGCTTTCAGATCCCAATACGTGCATTAGGTGAGATGACTTGTTGCATATAACAACATATCTGAAGTAAGGTTTGCCGTACAGATCATCAAAGAGTTGTGACAGATACTATTTATACTTGGAAAAGGGAAAATTCTTTTTGACAGGGCACGACAAAAGAGAGGACCTCTGTATCTGAACTACCTTCAAACCATTACCCAGGGTTCCTGGATTTATTAGGCTATGATCAAACTTTATGATACCATCACTGAGCACTTACAGAACTGAAGCCTTTTTTATAAAAACTAATACTGTAGCATTTGAATTCCTTTCCTCTAACAGATCTTTTCTTGCAGTGATATGTTAAATGATATTTATATATATACTTTTTTTACAATGTACTTGATTGTAGCTAAGTTGGACATTAAACTGGTGCAAGGAGTATGCTAAGATTCTGTGGCTGAATTTTGCCTTTAACTCATGTGATAATATAAGTCAAACTGATATTGCACAACAGTTTAGAGTCCCCTTATTCCCCCTCCACTCCAAAAGTTCCACTAGATTTATAATATTGGTAATTACAGGCAACCCACACAACTACAAAAGATTTAAACCTCTACTTGGACGGCAAACAAAATTCAAGCAGACTAAATCCTTGAATGAGTCAGGTCTTAGTATCCCTTCCAAAATATGAAGGAACTCTAACATAAAGTCTTTATTTTAGGGATATCATAATGTAATGTTGTCACAACAGCAAGCGTGATTTTTAATGGGTTTACTTGTCACTTGGGAGCTCTATGTCAAATGATGTGTCATAAAAGAGAGGCATATAAATGAGAAAATAATCACTTCTAATGTGAAAAAAATCTGATGCTGCTGAATTTATAACTATCATGATAAATATTTAAAGCAATTGAGCAGATAATGTGAATTTTCTAAAGTGTCTCTTGAAATTGAGAAGAGTTTCTTTCTCTCTCCATTGTGAAACCACAGGGTGATAAATAAAAATACAGCTGTAAGCAGCTAAGGTTATACATGTGTATCTGAAAAAAAGGATAAGGGAAACAGAATAATAGGGAAAGGAAACCACAGAAGGGGTAAATGCACTCATGTATACAAAGGGTAAAAAACAGAGAAGGAAACTGAATTCATCACATACGTCATCAAAATTCATTAGCAAACTTAACAGAAGAATCTCCCATAGAAGGAAAACAGCCAACATGAAAGATGGTTTTCTGAAACAGAGGCCCATTTTATAGCGCATTTTGCTAGAGCTAAACTTTACAGCTTTAATAAACAGTGAATATAAAGAACAACACAAATGAAATCAGCAGACATAAAGGTATCCTGATAATTAAGTTAACAGAGTTCTACAACTCAGAGCAGAGATGTACCTATTTATTTTAATCAATGTTTTCTAAAGAAGCAAATAATTCCATGGAATATAAGCAAAGAAAATGAAATTAGAAGCCTTTCTTACTTGGTCTTGCTGTACAAGTCAAAAGTCACATTGGCATGCCCGTTACAACTGGCCAACTGAAAAATTGCAATTTTTTAGCAAGGAGTGATTCTGTGATCCAGATGAAGATGCAAGACACAACAGCAAGAACAAAACCAGAACAGTTCTTCCTTTTTAGGTTTTGTATTGTTTTCTTGTGTTTGGAGTTATGCTTCAGGAATATCTTCCCTTTCTATCTCAGAGATGTGCACTTTTCAAACAGCTTGGTTTTTATGTGCTAAAAGCACAAACAGAGAAAATCTTGGCTTTTAGCCAGCTATAAATTGAGCTATTTGGCATTTTCCAGGTTTGTTCTTTTCCTATATTGCTTACCTCTAGGAGTTTAACTATAGATTTTATCTACAAGTTTTGGACTTGCGATTTTTAATTTTGAATATTGAGTCCTATATACAAGTTAAGAGAATGGAAATAAACAATGACAATCTCACAAATTGTTAAAAGGCTTTGAAGCAGCTGCCACTGTGTACCTGCTTCACCTGGACAAGCTATTTTCTTATATAAAGACTGCTGCATGATTCATATGCTGAAACGAAAAATAGGAATACTTACCTGTAACTTTGTCTTTGCAAATACTACTCTAAAACAATTTTCACACTTCATTTTTAGCTCCTTATATGTGACTGATATAATTTCTATGCTTTTTAAAAAACTTGATGCATGACAGCAATAGTAATACTTTACTATGCTACCTATTGACCACTCTCAAACTCGAGTCAATTCTTAGGTTGTAGATGAAGTGATGCTCTCAGTAAATATACTAACCATTTACTAAGAGGAAAATGTTTAAACAAAAAATAAGAAAAAAACAGAAAAAAGGAATAAGAATACAATCTCCAAAATCTGAAATATGGGAGAGACAAAAATATTTCACAATGAGGTCTTCAAATAAACAATTACAAGCTTTTAATCTGCACTTGTAAAAAGTATCCTTTGCTACTATTTCTACCACATGCACGGGTATTGCAGGCATATAAAATCTCCCTTTTTTCACTATCTGTATACAGAATCACAGAATCACAGAATGGTTTAGGTTGGAAGGGACCTCTGGAGATCATCTAGTCCAACCTCCCTGTTCAAGCAGGGTCACCTAGAGCATATTGCCTAGAGCATATATACATAATACACATACAAACAAAACTGTACATATACATGAGCACACACAAAGATGCATAATCTATGGTTTAACTCAGGTAAACCATTTAACAGATACTGAAGGCTTGCTTACCTTTTCTATAAATATGTTAACTAAAGCTTCAAAACTGTACTCTGCATAAGGTCTCTCTGGTAAGACTCTTGCATGTGATTAAATGCCATGGTACTGCATCAAAGCAGTCATTTTAGTCAGAAGGATATGTACTGAAATATCCATAGGGACAACATACTCTCACCAACTGTTACATAATGGAGTAATATCATACTTTCTATCAAATTAATTTACCTACTCAAATTTTTCCTTTGACCAATACAGAAATACAGATTTCTTTGGTTGTAAATACATAGATTGGGTACGTGAGTGTGAGAAGAATGGCAGAAGACCTGTTAAGATAGAATCCTTGTATCAGGTGGTGAGGATTCTCAGCAACAGTACCAAATTACTCTCTTAAAACTTCCTGCAAAGTACAAAGTCACTCTAGAAGTGGAGGCTCATTAGTTCTATTTCACAAGCTAAAGTAAGTACCTCTGCAAAAATAACTTCCCAAGCATGAAAACGAGAGTTTTAAAAACATCTCCTATCATCTTTGCTAAGATAATACTATCTCAAGACCACTGCTCCCAAGACTGGAAGCAAAGCTGCAAACACTTGTCTACCTTTGACGATATACATGTTTGCAGTCTGTTTTTCAGCTAGCATCCAACAAGTAAAAAAGGATGCTGCAAGATATATTTGTGCCAGAAAAGTAAAAGAATTCACTTGGACCTGATTATATCTCATTACAACTGTTTACTATTTATTTCTGAGAGCTTTTGAGATTAATTCTCTGCACAGACACACTACGCTCATGAATCTCTATGCTTTCAGGAGCTAGGAAGTTATAGAAAACTTCCTGAGGCAGTGGAGCAAATAGCTATAGTTTTGCATGATGATCTGAAATGAAACTCTTCATCTGATGGAGCTGACTTTACAACATATTTGAGACTATACCTATTTGTTCAGGCTAAGGATAGAAAGAACAGGCAAGCTTCACATTCTTTACCAGACAGACAACTAGAAAGATGTTCAGGGAAACCACCTTTTCCAGTGCTAATGTATCTTCTTCTTGGTCCTTTGATGACAGTAGCAAAAACTTTTATTGATGTAGGTGCCAAAAAGTTCCACATCCAATACTCTGCTGGAAACCCCCCCACCTACCCTTCTTTTATCTTGAGAGCACTCAGAGGAGCTGATTACAACTGACAACCTTTTTTTGTGTTTGTTCTCTTTTTTTCCCAGATAGGTAAACGCAGAACCTGATGTTTGGCTACAGTAGTTTTCTTTGAGAACACCACTACTTGTGCTTTAAAGTTCTTGGTGGACCTTACAATATAAAAGACACCCTAGAGATCCAGAACACTTAGGTACCATTCCTGGAAAGAACAATTTCATGAATTTAGACTCCATCTGAAACTGGAAGCATTCATGGAGAGGAAGGTTTTTGAAGTCTATGGCTATTTGGAACAGCAATGGAGTTCTGCTGGACCAAAGAAGCAAAAAGGATTCCAAGATGCAATAAGAGCATCCAGAAGGGTAAAGAGTTCCAAGAGTTCAAGTCTACCTCTGACAAATGAGTCTTGTGAAACTACTTTAACTACGGTCTAGCAACATCTAAATCCTTCAAAAATCTGTGGGCTTTAATATGTGCATACAGACACCTTTGGTGCTGAACTTTCTTACTTTCTTAAGGCTATCATATCAATTAATGTGAAATGTGGGTGTTGAAACTGAGTCATTTCCATTTTTTTTTCTTTCTGTGCCAGCCTTACTTTTATCTAGCCACAAGGAATACCCTACTTATTAGATAGGTGGAGGTGAACTTGAAGAACTCCCTGAAGTCTGTCAGTTGGTCTAATACACAAAACGAGAAACAAGAAAGCCAGTTCAAAGACTTTGGGGCTCAATAAATTGAGGAAAAATGTAATGCTGAGAAACTCAAACCACTGATCATGGGAACTGCACAGTCTTGCAAAGAACAAAAGACTGAACACTTCAATCATTTATCCTAGAGGATCTCAACAGGAGATGTGGCTTTACTACCAGTGGGAAACAAGGAGCAAGCACTATCAGATGAACAGAAAGACTGATTACAGGGTACTACTTTGCGGCAATCAAAACAGAGACCAGTGAAGGAAAAAAAAAGTGATTCTTTTAAATATTTTGACATATTTCTGGAAATGGTCAGCAATATCCAGCAGTGGGGCCTTTCCCAAAAGACAGTGATTTAGAATCTGACAAAAATATATGCTCTAAATTAATTTTAGTATGGAAAATAAACTCTAAGGGAAACTTTCCTTCTCTCTTTATTGGATCAGAAAAAAATATTGTTCCTGTAGAAATCTCTCCTCAGAGAAAGGTTCTTATGCATATTAAATACTGTGCTTGTGATGACACTGCAGCAATAAAATTCAATTAGCAGTAGTTTCAATAAACAGAAAGCAAAACAAGATAAACATCGGTCAATAAAAACAGTCTTATCAAATGTTTCCTCTCAATATTAAAATAACTTATTTAATTCGCTAAGGAACAAAGTACAATTTTTCTCCAAAATGTGCTTTCTCAGAACACTGTGACATTTGCAGCGAGTGACAGTTTCTCTGGTATTTTGTTCCATAGATGCCATTAAGTGCACTGCATGAACATGAACTGACATCTTTACTAACATGTGGTACTTACTTATCTCCCACAATTCCCAAGTTGATTGTTGGATAGCCATGTTCTTGGATGGTAGCTAGGAGAGTTGAACGGTTACTGTCCCGAATCTTTCCTGGTAAGAGGTCATCTTCAGGATTCAGTAGCTATAAAACCAGACATATTATCAGTCAGTCTCCTCAGAGTACTGTGTCTTTACACAAGTGAAAATTTCATTCTTCAGACTGGATACGACAATGTTAGAGTATGTGTGCAGAGTGATTTTGTGAATTTAAATTAATAAGACATGTAATGTGTTTATGAAGTCCACTACTCCATGTTGCTTAGTTTGTTTCATGTACGCAAAACCTTATTTCTCCCTGTGGGTACCAGAGCTTTAATCTCAACTGCTATAAATCAAAACACAAGCTCTAAGTTTCCAAGTTACTGCTTCTACCTAAATGGTTTTACAGGAACCTCGATGATGTTACCAACCAGACGTAAAGGCATTAAATAAATTTTGAAGTTTGTCATCTACTTGCTAAAAAAGATACATTTTAAATATAACAATCTGTGTTGGACTAAGAGACAAAAGCTAAAGCTTGTTTCTTCTATCAATTACTGTTTTGGATGAAAAACTTCCTCTCAACATAGTACTATGGCAGTTGCCTTAAATGTCCCTTACATTTTGAAGTTAAATTATAAAACAGGCATATCTAAACACATACTTTATATATATTAGGAATTCTTTTATAGGACATAGGAGCACAAATATTGACAGAAGGAAAAAAATAATAATAATAAGGTATCAGTCAAAATTACCATGATAATATTAGATAGTAAGGTAAGAATGACCAAGACCGGAGCATGGCTAAATTTTGAGTAGCATCTCTATTTCTGTGAAAAGTTCCACAGCATGTTTAAGAAACCCGCTGTGCAGGATCTTGATTTAACAAACAATACGAAAAAGAGCACCTACATCAGTACAGAGCCCTTTAATAACATGCAAGAACCTTCATTCACATGGAAGATACTACTCAGCAAATCATCATCTGTATTCCTCGTAGCTCTCTGGATTTCTTCTTCAGTTAGCGGTGTATTTCCTGTAGAACAGACCCTGTCTATTTATGAAGCCTGACAAGATTCTGTCCCAACAAGGCCACCCACAGCACCGGGTGGTCACACAGGGGCTGTTTCACCTTCACCGAGGTTGTGGAAGTTTTAAAGATACCAGCTGATAGTGCCAAACAGAAATGGCTTGGACAAACGTGAATGGAATTTTATTTTTATGACTGTTTTAAATAAGAGGTTTTAAAATTAAACATATCAAAGGTTTTCAGTGGGATAGAATACAACTAGGGTGATATGTTTGTGTTTGGTCTTCAAAAAGTTGATCTCAAAGAACAGTCATAATGTCAAGGCAAACTTCATACTTGGGGAAATGGCATATTTAACATATCACAGGTAGCTCAACGATTGATTGAGATATTGATTTTCTATTGATTAAAGATGAGAAAGTATAATCTCAGCTAAAGATCTAAAATATATTTTATAGCAGTTGGTCCAAATGCTTAAATCTTATACAGGTGTACTGGCTGCAAGCAGTTAAAACAGGTTTTAAAATTCCTCTTTGGCATTATCCTATTCTCTTTTAATTCACGTTCCTCATTTTGAAACTGAGTATTGTTGAAACTGAGCTGCAAAGGATCTCAAAACAAAAGACAGACATGTCAAACATGGATGCTGCCTATATTTCTTGGAGCACACAACAGAGCACAAAACATGAAGATTTGGATTTTATAGCACATTGGGACCATGTACGTAGAAGCAGCGTGCCCCCCACAAAAGATATTTTGATAGCAACCGGTCCAGTCACATGCAGATCTTATTCCAAAGAGCTGTTTCTACTAACTAGGCAAATTGCTCTCAAGTTTTTGTTTAGAGATTTTTTACGTATAGTCAGTCATGTACACTATTTCCCTGATCCTTAGCTCATGTGTATTACCTTTTACTTTTATGGCACTGTTGTTATAATGCATGAAATATAGGCAGGAAGAGTTTTAGCAGTATTATCAGTAGGTCAAATATCACTCAGTGTGCTTTCCATAAATCCTTTTTATGGAATCATAGAAGAAATGTCCAGGTGAGTATTTTTTTTTTGAACACTCCTGAAAGTAACCAATCTAAGCTGATCAAACTGAGGATTAAAGAAAAGAGAGCCTTTCCCTAAAATTTTTGGGAAACAACAGTATTAGCCCCAGTTTTTTAAGATTTAAAATTAGTAAATTAAGCTAAACTGGAACTTGCTTTTTCTCATGTTGTTAAGACTAGAGGAACAGGATGCTGGTCTGGAGTTCCAGCAATAGGAGATTGTCCGAATTTCAATATGTGCTACTAATAACCCTCCCCGCCCAACATTAAGATTGTTTTCTCTGTGAAAGATTTTGTTCTTGTTTAATTATCTGAAACGTCCTAATTAGGGTTTATATTATCAAAATATAAGAAGCTTCTCTCTGTAAAGACATGATCAGGTCTGATATCTCAGGAGAAATTCTGTTGGCACTGATCACCAATTGCATAGAAGACTCCAGCAAAGAACACAGTACTACAGCACAGCATTTGCCAATATAACCTCCCAATTGCAGAATAGCTACAGAGGACTGCTGTTCAAAAGGAATTACTTTTCCAGTAAAGACTGGAGGTAATTCACAACTCTGACTCCCCCACAGGTCCTCCCTTATCCCGGCAGGGAGAAAGGTTGGATGCATTATCAAAATTTTGCCAAATAAAATGTGTGAGACATGAGAGAGCAAGGGTCTATGAACCTGCGAAGGAGTAAACGCAACAACTTGATTATGGGCTGATCACTCATAAAAACACATGTCGTCATGAGCTCATCAACAACTGGCCAATCTACCTGGAAACAGGGTTAAAGTCACTGTCCAAAACACTCTTCCTGTCCTGCAGAAGATATAGTAATTCACAACTTGATTCTAAAGATATTGTTCTTACCTCATTCCCTGTTGACATGACTGCAACCACTGGAAACTTGTTAACTTCTACTTCTGTTACTCCCACAGTTGCTAAGAGACCAATCTCAGAGGGACCCATATGGGTTCCTTTAGCCAGCACACATTCACCTCTTTTAATGTCGTGTCCTATAGGTCTGAAAACCATAGCACAGAAAAAAAGGAAAGAAAAACAGAATGAGTGAAAGTACCTTTCCTTGACTGGTCTGGCTCAAGGTGAGGAATCTCTGAGGAGGTTCATTAGTCATTATGTCAAAATGTCAGTACTGTTTATGGTCAAACAATGACTACATAAAAATCACGAGCCTTTCTATTCCTTACAGATATGTTTAACTGTTTACACAGTAGGTTATTTACAGACCTGATATCTTGGCCTGGTCGAGCCTGCACCAGAATTCGAACCTCTAGTTCTTCAGTGCCCTATAAAAACAAGATCATCACTTAAGGTCAGCTGGGTTATTCAAACAAGATTAATCAGCTTTTATTTCTCAGAAGTCTATACAGTTCACAGTACTCATTACACTGCGACCTTATAGTTCAAGTATCAGCACCGTTCTCCTGATTTGTGCGTCAAGATTGTAATACAATGATGTGCGCTAAAACTGAAGAAAGTTGTAAAAATTATTTCTTTGATGAGGTCACAAGGGAAGGACCAGCACTGAATAAATAGTTTTACCTTCCTTTTTTATGACTCCTGTGTTTGTGCACCTTTCCTGTACTGTGTCCTGTATTTGTATGTTGATCTGATACACCAAAAGGATTCTTTCCCTTCCTTTCAGCCAATCGGATCTGCTCAAACAATATCATAGACGGCAATTTGAGAAGAGCATTAGTCTGACAGCGAACATGTCATCTCAATCATGGAAAAGCAGTAAGAAGATATACACTCTCTTTTAACATTTTTGTGTAGATTCCTGTAGTGGGAACTACGTGTAGCAGGCTGTGACAGCAGCCTGAAAAGTCTGAAGCCTACTTTCATATTTAATTTGTGCTCACTTCTTCAGAATTTCAATGGTGATTTGCTCAATGCCAATAAATGGCATGTGATCTATATCATAAATATTTAATTTATAAACCCTGCAAATGAGTTGATGATAAATATCCTCAGCTTTGAGAGAGTGGCAGCCCCTCAGTAGCACTAAATCTACACTTGCTTAGACTGGAGCAGATTTTTTTTCATATTATCATGTAGTATTTCATACTCTAAGTACCTCAAAGTTATAAATTAGACACTAATATTATAAAACAAATAAGGCCAGTTATTGTCATTTGGGATACTATTTTTGTAGGAAAGATAGTGCTGGATACGACACAAGGATTTGTTGTCTTTTTTCTTAAAGGTGATAGGGAACTTCATTCCCTCAGTTCAAACCAAGTGCCTCTGCACTTTAGTTTACTAAAGACCTCAAAGTTAAAGTTAACCAGTGTGCTGTATGCTTTACAAATTGTGAAAGTGGATACAATTAAATCACTAAAAACCAGGAAATGAAGCTTCAACAAACACAACATCAACTCTGAAAAAATGTAATTACTC
Organism: Struthio camelus; assembly: GCF_040807025.1. Lineage (NCBI taxonomy): Eukaryota > Metazoa > Chordata > Aves > Struthioniformes > Struthionidae > Struthio > Struthio camelus. The sequence goes on from NC_090946.1 coordinate 46,834,222, forward strand.
AGTTTATCATAGTATTTTCAAGATACACTGTCAACACAAATACTGTTTCTTGCATACCTGCTCCTCTTGTTTAACAGAAGAGACTATTTTTGGTTGCTAGTGTCCAAAAAGGCTGCGCTGGTACCCAGGATGTCCTTTTATCCCCCTTCTCCTGATCTGAAGCTGTAAATGACACTTCGGGCTTGAGGCAATAATTAGTCTAGGAATTATTTCACTTTTTATGACACTCTGGGGAAGGTAGCCCAGTCATGAAGATTTGAATTTTCCGTATCTTTGATAACGTTTAAAGATAGCCTGGAAGTTTCTAGGGAAGCAGGAGACATCCCAGTGGTACTTTTAAGTAATAGAAAAGGTCATTATACTGAGGGTCTGCTGGATAAGAGGAAATAGGAAAAAAAAAAGGCTTTTGAGGAATTTAATACTGCCAGTTTTGGAAAATACTGTAGAAAGGGTGACCGCAGACAACAGGACAATGTACAGAGATCGTTATTTATGGAATTGATGGATATCCCAGAACGCTTTAGGAATACGAGATAATTCAGGGTGGCTAGAAGCAGGGCTTACAGGGAGATACAGCATTATTCTGACAACATCTTCCATTTGGTGTGCGTTGGGAAGCATTCTTCTTGTTTTATATTAATATATTTTGAACTATGGCTGACTGGTTTACTCTAACGGTTGTTATCAGCCAATATTCACACTGATACACTGATGCTCGGTCTCCATGTAGGAGCTAACTTTTGCTCTGATTCATCACATTGGCTTCCTTTAGCCTACAAGCTGACACAAAAAAATCACAATATAAAGGGTGCAGAAATGTTCTTGCAAGGATCAATTTTTCAATGGTTGTGCATCTGGAAAGCTGATGACAATCATTCTTCCTGCTGAATAGATGTAATTCCTTTCAGACCTGTGACTTCTGGAGTCATTTGAGGAATCCCTACCATGATATTCAAGTACTGCTACCACAACTAGAGGTCAAGGAGCTCCTTTTAAAAGGTACCCTCTGTACTTTCAGAAGACCATATTTCAGATGTTAGAGATTTCATTTCAGTTAAATCCCAATCTTGGAGAAGTTCTTAATACAAAAAAAATATATTCTTGAAATATGTAGCTAATCAGGCATGAAAAAGGAGAAGAAAATAACATGCTTACTAGACTACACTAACTATACTTTGGAAGGATGGGATGGAAGGCAGACGGAGGCTAAAAAATTCAGAGTTTAAGCACATAGCAAAACAATCTTGTTCTCAGATGCAGAGCAGAACACACACATCAAAAGTGGAATCCAGGAGGACAGTCAGCCAGAGAGGCAGCAGGAAATAACAGATTATGATGTATGTTGCTCTGTGCTCTGATAGTTGCCTCATGATGAAGTAGGCAATGGCCACAGAAAAACTGTTCAGGATAATGCAATGATTAGCAAGCAGTGAAGGTAATGGTGTTTTTTTAAAGTCTTCAAATCAAGACAAGAAGATATAATTTACCCATACATATCAGTAATCTCAAAGCAGAACTGACTCAGGAAATTTTATGTCAGGAAGCAGGGCAGTCTAGATAGTTTGCTGACTTCATCATATTTTAAAATCTGTGTGTTCATAGTAATGAGGTATGAGAAAGGATCATGAGAACATGCCTCCATTTTTGCTGTCTTCATCAGGTTTGAATGCTAGAATCCATTTGTTTATACCCCAGCGGCCTTCGCAATGCTAACACATAGCTATGCTGACATGGAACAGCCTGAACAGCAGCAAAGCTTGATATGAACACGGAACCACACACATGCTTCATTCCAAGACTGAATGGAAGTTGCGTCAATAAGAGACACATCTTCTTGCCTTAAAGACCATCAGATGATGGCAAACATGACAATGGTGCCCTGAAATCACAGCTGGCTGTGTGAAGGTAGTGATTCAGAAGGAATTCTCTGAACATGAGCGAAGAGAGAACAATGTTTAGAAAAGTCTAGGATAGACTGTTTGGGATGCAGCTGTCTACAGGCAGCTCCTGTGCTTCATCATAAAATACATTTTGCTTTGTTAAGACAATGTATGTACACAGTTCGTACGACATGTACTGTAGCGTTCCACAGCATCTGTAAGGTAGAGTGCTAATATGATTTACAGGTACGCTGGAAAAACTGCCCAAATTAAGCTAAAATTAAGTTAAGACTGTACTTTGCGGGAATATGCACCTTATCTATTTCCTGGTTTTCAGAGGTCTTATTTTCAGTAGTGTTCTCATTCTAAAGGAGCACAAAGGTCTACTGGACAAAGTTAGTTATGACTTAAAAAAATTTTGGGGGCACCCATTTCCCTGGTTACACAATAAAAGCCCTGATTCTAAACATAGACATTTATGGCAAGATATGTGAACAAAATACATTCTCCCAAATCCTCCAAATGAACAGAGTGCCGAGCCAGACTTTGTAACAACAGCGTGCCACCATTCAGTCACTCAACTGCTATGGCAACAGGTTGTTTTGAAATCCCCTTGCTTTGAGGGAGCCCTGGCATTGCTGCACAGATTACTGTACTTTTCCAGGCACATCCTTTTGGAATGTGCTGTTCTAGAACTACAAGCATAAAGGATTTTTCAATATTACTTCTCTAGAGGTGTAGTGGACAAACTGAAACAAAACCTGAAATGAAAAGATCACGTTTAGGAGCAATAGAGCCAGTTTTACCATAGATCACACACAAATAATTAGAAGTAGCAGCAAAATTATGTTCTTCAGAAGGCTTTACTTTAGGCTGAAATGAGACCAACTTAAATTATACATAATCATCCTCATAGTGTAGTTCAAAATAATCCAAGTCATCCTATAGATTTTGCCGCACTTACTTCACGTTCCTACAGAAAGTCATACTCAGCTTTAACTACATCAGTAGTAATGCTGCATTGTAATATGTCAAACTATCATTCTGAGATCAATTTGTACTTTAAGATAATTTGTTCCCTTCTTACTTAGTGAGTTTGGGAAAACTTAAGGTCCTCAGCTTGATGAGTTTTAGGACCATCCTCAATAAGCATAAAGGAAATTGCTCTGATGTTAAATGTGAACTCAGCAGAAAAGAGGCAAATAAAATGCCTGATTGCCACTACTCCATATTTTAAAATGTGAATATACTAGGCCCTCAAATTGCATTCTAGTCATGGTCCTCCAGGAACCTTTTATCCCATCATGCTCCCAAATAGTTTAGTGCAGGCATTCAACAACTGAGATGAAAAAATCAAGGTCAGGAGAAGAAATTCTGTGGTACAGTTATCTCAGCCTGAGGAGTGGGTAGTATTGCCATATAGCAGTAGATGTGAAAATCCAGCAGTAGATGAGAAAATCCTCAAACTTCTGAGATTAACATTTCTGTAGGAAAATATCATTCATATTTATAGGACTGCACCATGAGCCACATGCTACTGCACACAAAAGCACAATGAGTTTTAACTTGTGACTCACATCATCTGATTCCCTGATGAGTTCTGTATCTTCCACTTGCACCACCGCATCAGCACCACATGGGATTGGAGCACCTGTTGTAACTCGCATTACCTGACCAGGCATCACAGTCTGAGTTGGCTGAAAAATAAAGAAACAAACAAAAATTAATTTACTTTTAAAAAGAAAAGTCTCAAATCATTTGAACATTGCAGAAGTAATTTGAAAGATTAAAATTCTTCCGTGTGCCATGACTCTTGATGTACTGCTAGTGATATTAACCGGTGTAACTAGGCTGTAATTAGGTGTAATTAGACTCGGGCAATTGCTTGTTGGGTCACATATTAGGTGGCTTAATATTTTTCCCCCTAGGTAGATTCATATCACAAGAATAGCTTTTGGAAGTAGCAAAACACTGATACTCTGCTTGGCTCAGAAAAAGAACTGTCATGAAACACTTAGATGGAGATTCCTGAGAAGCTTACATGAGCAAAAATCTAATGCTGCATCTCTGGACACAAATATTTTTCATGTAGCATATTCAGGTCCCCAGGGCTGAACTTCATTTTGGTTTGGCTGGGTTTCTGTTCTGTTTTGTTTTCCTAGCACTACACTATATATTAAAAAACAGAAGCTTGTAAATAAAGTGATGTAATAGCTGCTTCATTTTTAAGCAGATTTCCTCGTACTGTGAGAGAACGCAAAACTATAAACCAAAGTTCACACAGAATAGCTATCTTTGTGAGGATCTGTTTCGCAAAGCCTACAATTTATAATGTTCTACAACTATGTAAAGTCACAGAATATTACAGAGTTTCAGCAGACATAGTACAAAGAATAGAAAAATATCAGAACATGAAAAAACCAATGACACGGTTTTATTAAAATTTCACACCAGGCAACATATTATAATATACATTTTCAAAACCCAGAGTAAAATTGTAAATTGATCGTAACCATTTGATAAATAAATAACTAAAAGAAAAACCTTTCTAATAAAATGCAACTGAAAGAGGCTGGTATAATGATTGGGAATGTTCATTGCCGGAACAATGTGCTTGCTCTGTGCAGCGCTTGAGTCAGCCCAGCATGTTTGGGGTTTACTGTTGCTAGTGCACATGTGCTATATATCGTCTACACAGTTGTCTGTGATCAGTCCAACATATCCTGGACATGCCACATACATAGTTCATCTGCAGATTGATACTATACTCCATATGCATCATTTGAATAGGGCCAGGACTTCTCATACTATGATCAACACATATTTAATAGCAACCAGCAGACTTGGTAAAAATACTGCCCAAGCACTATTAAGACCATATGTTCACACACAGCGGTCATTTGCTCCATTACTTTTGACAGGAGGCTGTTAGACATCTGTAAATTCTACACAAGTGGTCAGAGGTCAAATTGGGCAAAGCTAGCTTTGTTTTGTCCTTTCTTCTATTCCATTTCTGCACTGTAGTAACCTCTGAAATGTGAAGATTGCTTTGGAACGTGTGTACTTTGAAAGTTGATGTACTTTGCTCATTGGGATAAAGGCACTAAGGAGAGGCTGGGAATGGTTTGTACCTCGTTTACCACAGTACCCAGTATCACAGTGACCCATGTATTCAAAGAGACAACTGAGCCTGGAGTTGATTTAATGTTGGCCCTTTTCTAAGGGTAAAAGAAATCTAACATCCTTTGAGAAGAGCATACATAAAATGCTAAAAGAAACTAAAAAAAAAGATCACAGTTGCCATATGTCATGGTTAATGTGCTTTTAAGGCAAGACTCCTGTTATCCTAAAGTAGGTGTCTAACACAGATCAGAAAAAAATCATGTTTTAGAAGTATCTATTTCTAACCACAGGCTGTGCAAGAAGCCTTGGATGAATAGCTGAGATGCAGCCATTTATACTGAAGATGCTTAAAAGGTAAGTGAAAATAATCTTGTCCACTGTGTTATTTTGTGTTGCCTGATTTTTATGAAAACAAATGCTGCAAAAGGCAAAGCTTATGCCTTGTATGATGAGAGCTCTTTTTCATGTTGTTGTAGACAGGTATCCTTTACAAATAAACAATATTGTTTTGAATTTACTAAAGTACTGACGTCCTTTAGCAGCAAGTTTTAGAGGATAGATGTATGGCATTAGACATGTCTCCATTTAGAATGCAGTTTGTTTTGGTCTCAGGGACCACAAAGAGTACAACATGTCTAGGACTCTGCCAGAAATCAGTGCCTGTGGTGATAACATGTGCTGTAAATATCCATGCTTTTCGAGCTTATTATTAGGTGTCAGTCAATTTTTTGAGGTGCAATGATGTAAAGCATTTAAACAAATGTATGATATAATACCTTTTGCTTTTAGAATCAGTTGTGTTGTTTACATATTTAATTTCCTTTTCGTCCTATGATAAACTGGTCAGATTAACTTTTTGAACAAAAGGTAATTATCACATTTGGATGTAAATCTGCATGGCTGCTTTCTTCTTCTGGGCTAGAGACTATGAGGAAATGACTGCTTCTCAGAAACTATACTAATGTACAACAAGTTCACAGAAGCTCTTTTAAAGGCCTTTGAGATCTCCCACTTACCTGGAATAGGGCAGTCCTGGGTTCTACCCTTTGCCTTCATCATTGATAATCTATCTTATGTTAGTTATTCAATAAAAACCAGAAATAATCCATGGAGCACATCCGCCATCTCAGGAATTCTCTCTTTCACCTATGCACTAGGCTACAGGTTTATGATTTGCAATGACACATGCAAGCTCCTTTCTGTAAAATGGCCTGAGTTATCACAAGGGTGAAAAATGACTGTATCCACCCTATATTGTAGCTACAATATATTGTTAGTCACAATGACTCTTATAAGCCTCTCAATCTTCTAGAAAATTCTAAGCCCCAGCTATGTAAGTTCACATTGAAGAAAACCATTGCTCCAGATAGAACAGTTTTTGACAGTCAGTGTTGATGGCCCTTGACTGGTGCTCTCAGATGTGTCCTAACCTCTCCAAAGCAGGGTAGGGTCTGAAAGTTTTCTTTGACACACAATAGAAAATGGCTGTTAACACAAACATAACCATCTGGAAATAGAAACCAGAAAATATTATCATTTACAAATTGATACTGAAATGTCCAGCTTGGCTATATGGCCTATTTGTAATTCTCAGTTCCATTTTCTTCCTCTCTTAATGGCAATGACATAAGCTCCTTTTTCCCTACAGGATGAACCAAATCAAGATCTATCTTCAGCTCCCTGCTGTGAATCATTCAGTTAATTGGTCTGTAATGTGAAAAGCAGTATGTTGCTGCTGAGAGTGACCGAAGGGTGAAATGAGACTGAGGAGACTTCCATTGCTATAAATCATTTCTTGGGAACGAGATGAACATGAAGAGTTGTGTTGGCCTAAGAAGAACCTTTGATCAATTATCCAGAGGTCAACAACTTCATTTTTCATACTTGCCAGTGGTATTTCCAGAGGTATAAAGCTAATTCTTCTCTTTCTGCACCCCCCTGCCCTCGCCCCAGTTTTTCTTCCTTGTCAGAGAGGAAGTTTCCCATTTCCATTATTCTGTCCCTGTAGACAAATTTGTGAGCTCTTGAGTTTTGCAGGAGAGAAGTGACCTCCCATTTGTACTTCTATCATTTCTACAAACCTGCTGAACTGACCAGGACCGTGAAGCCCTTCAGACTTGTTGGCCATCATCCCCATTAGAGACAGAGCTTCAACAGCACTGTGTTTAAGCACCACTGCACAATGACATTTTTCAACTAGCAAATGTGAACATTGATGAGAGGTGAATAACCACAGACGTGATAATATAGCAAGTTCTGCTAGTTCTTGCTAATTTATAGTGACCGTACAAAGGGTTGTGGAAGTAGCTGAGAGTCTTCTGGATTCTGGACTAACATTTGAAAATTTAAAAAAAGGCTAAAAAATCCAAGGCATGTGAAAACATTGCTGAATTCATTAGTTTATATTTTTTACACATTGAAGGTAATTTTACATATTTTGGATATTACACTAATTAATTTGAGTTCACATGAACATCAGTATTGACAAAATGTCTAGGCCACCAAAGTGTAATTAATGATGATGGATGGGAGCTATGGCAAAAATGATTTAATGGTTCTCAGTATCTACTCTGATTAGCCAAGCCAAACGTCCATTATAGCTTTAGAGGCAGTTCAACTCCAGTTTAAAACAAAATGGAACAATACTGCAGCTGATGGTACTTCTAAAACCTGAATCAACTTTTGAAATGTATTACTTGAGGCTTTCATGTTTCGCAGTAAAAATGGCCACACTATACAATCCTTGTTAAAATAGAGCAATGCTTTGTTTTGCCTTCCACTTATTCCATTTGTGCATGATTTTGCATACAACAGGTTTTGGACAGAATTACAAACTGGGACTTGAAATACCTGTAGAAACATTCTGGTTTAACTCAAGCTCTCCTCAACAGAAGATAGCAGGTGTAATTAAGTTGCTAGTATATTAAATTGACAGAATAATATGAAGTGGTTGGACATAACTGATTTTTTCTGTCATCCTAGGATTAGTACAGGAACTTTATCAGACGTACTCTTGAGTTTGACAGCAAATCAGAAACAGTGTCTATTCATGCATATTTACGCAGTACAAGCAGGTCATGGATGCGTGCTGCCCGACTTACTCTCAAACTCAATCCACGTATCTGGCAGGCAGCACAAACACTTTTGATTTAATGAACAGAAAAAGAGCAATACTAAGCAGGAAAAGGCAGCTCAAAATTCTCTGCAAACTAGGCTGCTGCCAGGCTTTCTCAAGACTCTTCTAATCATTATCTACCTTGACAGACTTAAAAATTCCCACACTTTGGTTTGCAAGTATCAGTGGGAAATATCCAAGCAGTTTGTGAAAACAGTTGTTGCGCTTATGTCCCTTTAGAAATCTGTCTGCAAGAAGTAGTTAATCCTTGTTTTTCTCCTTTTATGAATTGTAATACTACTGGAAACCTTGTGTCTTCTAACACTGTGCTAGGGCAGAACACTACTGTATGCACACCTATAAGACATATCAGCACAATGCTCTCAAGTATTTTGGGATTTCCTTGTTAGTTCCTTATGTAACCACACTTCCTCACTCTTTGAAATTATGTCCCAAGGCACACAGAAGGAGGCTAGATACAGCTGTGTCCTACTTCAAGCCACCTCCAAGAATAACAGAGTTTTGGAGCACTAGCAAGGCTTGTAAAAATAAAAAGCAATTTCTTACAACAGAAAAATACATTTAAAAAGCAAAAAAAGAAAAGAGATTGTGCTCACCTGCTCACCAGCCTGGGATTCCCCTATGATGAATCGATCCCCTGGGCCATCGGCAGCTGTGAGATGGACAGTACAAATGGTAAAGACGATAAAAAGGCAGAACCAAAATAAATCATGTAATAAGAAATTAAGAACAGGAGAACCAGAGAATGATCTCGATTCAGTTCTTCAGTGTCAGTATGACAAAGATTATAGAATTTTTGAAAACATTTCTAAGGTGTTTTAAGGTTGCCTTTACTATTTTGGAACCTATTACAGGTTATATAGTATTTTTAACCAAAAATTACTCAGAGATATAGGAATAAGTAAAAGGAGAACAGTAGAAATTACAATAATAGTGTACATCAGATTCTTTGTATAAAAATTCCACTGTGAGCAAAATGGAGAAAGCAACAGCTAATTTTTTCTATGTGAAACTAACTTAGGAGAATCACTTATTTTGTCGGTGTATTATGTAACATTTTACTAGGTGACAACGGACATGTCTAGATTCTATTTCTGCTTTGGGAGGAAAATGTGGACTAGTGCAGTGGTTACAGATGCGTAGCTGACCATACAAATTTGGCATTTTCTTAAGAGCAATATGGCTAAGAAAATGCAACTTGGAATGCCACATTAGGGATTTGGGTCCTCTTCCTTTTTGTCATTTTAAGAGGTAGTACTGAAATAGGTATCTTATAACATTCACTGAAACCATTCTGAATATTAAAAAGTCAGAGAGGATCGATTTAATAAATAGAAATTCTCCAGGACTTGTAACTTAGCCAAATCTGTACATATTTTTACAGGGAAAACCAAGGCACCATTACTAAGGATGTTTAAGCTTCCCCTTCATGCTATTTGAGCAGCTCCAGGAATTAGAACTGTCAATACTGCACTCCAAAGGTATTACTGCAAGTTGCATTATTGCTATTTTTCTTAAAGACCCCTGCACTACAATCAAAACATTATAGAAAAATCTTTGTTTCTCTTAAAAATGAAGGAAGATTCTAATTCTCCTAGTTGTAGTGAAAATCTTTAAAATATGAATGGCATATCCTAAGAATGCAGAAACCAAATAAAAAGAATCCAAAGTTGTTAGTTTAAAAAATAAAAATCTCAAACTTGTGTTTTTTAAGCATCTGAGCTGGCAATATGCCTTTTTTCTTTATGAAGTGGTTCTGAGGATCTTTAAAAACAAACTTCAATTATTATTTCCTCATATGCCTAATGATTTCAGATCCCAGTAAAGAGTTTTGAGTATAGTTACTGTCCTTTCACATGTAGAAGCCATTCCAAGCGGGACTTATTTTAATCAGACAACTTCTTTCCACTATTTCAGACAAACATTTCAGAGATTACAGATAGTAAGATTACACAGGACTATTCACTCAGTTTTATATATCTGATTTTTCTACTTTACTGTGCTAAATATACAGAACCATATAAAAACAGTACGATATCAAAACTAAACTACACTTTCCTCTAAGTGAAACTTCTCTTTAAAAAAGGAAAATTTTTGTAATGAAAAATTACCCTGCCTGTATCAGATCTATATACCTTTTGCCTTTTCTCCAGGCAATTAGAAAGGTTTGTTTCACAGGACTTTGCTTTCTTGCCTATGTGGAATGAACCACAAATGATTCCTTTGAAACTCACTGGCTACAACGTCACGTCTTTTGATGGTCATTCTCAAAATCAGACTTGTAGTTTTTATAGCTTCTACCATGGTGCACAGACATCTTGATATCGGTACATCTGCTGCTGGACATCTGCTACATCTAACTTTCCATGTCCAAGCACAGCAGGCATGTTGTCAAGAATGTTCAGACACACTATCAGTTTGAAATATGTCTTTTTATTCATTTTAAATCTGTTAGTTTCCCAGAGATGAAGTGTAATCAGTGATAGCCTTTATCCTAATATCTTTTATTTTAATTCAAAAGCCCTGAATATACAGCTAGATAACTTTATTGATTTAAGAAGAATTCTTTCAAGAAGGATGCCCATTCAGTCTGTACACTGATTTATTATATTTGTACTCATGCATGAGCTGCGACTCCACAGCTGATGATCTACTGTACTTAGACATGTTTGTAGATTAATGACCGACTTTTAACTTTAAAATTCTAGCAAACAGCACAAACTACGAGGTTTTTAGCAAACTCTAAGGAAGTAGAAAAGGAATCTTCTACTACCTGTCTTTGAATAAGGCATATAATAATACTGAATGCAGTATCCAGTACTTTCAGTGAAAAGAGTGCACTGGGATGGTCCAGCAAAAAAAGAGAAAAAATCCCAGATGGCTAGATTATTTTAAACCTGATAAAATGCTACTGAATTAGATTTTATTCACCCGCTAATAATAATATGGAGTCAACATTTATGGGTGATATATATCTGTTATTAGAGCAACTGTATAGCTTAAAAAAAAGTGGTCAAGGTTTAGAGCAGACAGGTTTATGTGCCTGAAAGCTAATTCTTCTTCTTATTTTTTAAATATCAGCTAACGTTATAAAAGATATTATTTCTGACTACAAGACTTGTCTCTCATACCCCGAGATAACGGGCTACAAGAACAAAAATAGTACTATTACTCTATTTGAATCCACCCCCAAAATTAGTGTCTTGTGGGTTGATTCTGTAAGAAGTTGATGATGGAGTTGATTATTATTCTGAAATAATACTGCCTGTTTACTAAGACTGTACTTTTGATTTCCTTTACCTTGTAGGAATCAAATTGCAAGTGACCAGTCTCCTGTTCCCAAAGCCCTTTTCAGCCAGCATTCTACTCAAAGCTCCCAGCTCATCTCAGCCCTATATTACATGTATTTTTCTGGCTACATCTGCACTCCCTTGCTTCTGTTACTAGGCATTTTAGTGTGCCTGCTTCTCACACATAGATGATGGACAGCTGCAGTCAACCCCATCTTGCAGATGTGGAATTTTATTCTTATATCAAGTCCATGGGGAGTCTATCGGACTACTTCCATGGCCTGGGCTTGCAGACCGTCTATTTCATGGAAAGTTGCCTTCCATTGTTTCAGCTGCCGGTAACAAAAAAGACATTTTAATGTCTCTAAAAGGAAGTTGGCTATCGTGCCCCAAATTTCAACACAGTGTTACGACGATTCAACTTTTACCATAATGACATCACTACTAGTATAATGTTCATTCTTATATATTGCTTTTCCTCCGTAGATATCTGCAATAAATATCATTAATCCTACTGTACAAATGGAAAAACTGATGTACTGGGAAGCAACTTGCTCAAAATCATGCAGCATCTAGTGGCAAAACAGAGGATGGATTCAGGTCTCTCGGGAAACAGCTCTCTGCTCTCTCCTTAAAGGCACATTACTTACTTACTTAGATATTGCAGCTGAAATGTTTTTAAAGTATAAATGAGGTTTTTTTTTGAGATGCCTTCAAAAGAAAACATTCTTATATGCATTTTCGAAAACTAATACAATAATAAATTAATTCACAAACAGGAAGCTGGATATTGAACTATCTGTGATAGTTCAATAAAGTAGCAGACACGTAAGAAATTCTTGATTAAAATAACAACAGAGAAATTGAAGAAGAAACTGTCATTCAGAAACAGATATTCTCATGTTACTCTCCTGAATTTTTTGTGTTTCTATGCAATTCCTTTGCAACCCAGGTGCATACCTATAAGCACACTTGGATGTACATTTGAACAAATACATATGCATCCATTTAAAAGAACGGAATTAAACTTTATAGTCTTCCTTCAAGACAGCTGAGGTCCACAGTGACTTCAGCAATGATCTGAATCAAATCTGAAATAAAATATTCACAATTGGATCCAAAATACAAGTACTTCTGGCTGATGGAACATGAAAGTGAACAAACAATATGCTATAAAGTAGTTTTACGGACACTGTACTGCATGTCTACAGTGTGTTTACCTCTGACAGCGTAGCCATCTTTTACTGATGCTGGAAATGGTGGTAGGTTATCTTTTGCATATACATCTTGAGCAAGGACTCGGCCCATTCCATCTATAAAGGGAAAAAGAGACAATAGCGTGCTCCATGTCAGTAATGCCAGTGAAAGGGAAAAAAATGACAGCAGTATGATCTGACGGATGAAATATGTCATGTGTGCATACATCGCATGAATAGATCACTCAGGTTCTTGATTTCTGTCAAAACCAGTACATAAATGAAAGAGACTGGAATCTGAAAGTACAGATGAAAGATTTCATCAGTAAGTTTGTGTTTCTGGTTATGGTGAAATAGTTGACAGCAGATTTGAATGCCAAGTATCCAAACCTGCAGGTAATAGCGCTAACACAGAATCAGACAGAACAAGTATTTCCATATCCTGAAACCTCTTAAAAATACTTGGACACTTTTTTGTATTATTAAACTTTTTAAAAAAGTTTTTGCTTTTTAAGAAGTTTCTAAAATAACATCCAAAAAATGAAACCTATGTGCAAATGTGAAAATTGAGGGACTGAGCCCAGAGGACTCAACATAAACAGTAATGATGGACAGGATTCAATAAATTAACACAGAAGGTTTGCAATACATTAGCTTTGCCTAAATGCTGACAACAATTTTGTTCAGTGGAGGGTTAGTGAACATAAGTGTCAGTATTATTTATGTAAATTTACACCGTAATAATTCTAAATATTTTTAATAGCCGTTTCAAACATATTCTTTCCCTTCATTTAGCAACTGTAATTGATGAGCTGTAATTTGGCTCTGCCTCCCTGTAGAGACTGGCCTGAGTAACTTCACCCGCAGCCTAGTGTGTGCTACTTGCCTGCTTTTATGGTGCCAGCAAGAGCTTTCTTTTCTCTTCTTATGATGTGAACAAAATGGAAACGGTGTCTCTTATCTGTCTATATAAGGGGAGTGTGAGGAAGAGGATTTATTACATACCTGACTAGATGGACTAAGAAAGGGCATACAGGTCACAGCTACTGAGATTAGCTTTATTCCGGTATGTCTAAGGAGAAAATGGGAAACTCATCTGAAAATAGATGCCACCACTTTTAAGATCTGTTGCGGCACAGGAAGGAGTGAAAGAGTATGCATGGGTAATAATGTCAGGAAAATTTGTGTGGATATGTACTTTCTGGATTATAAACTCTCAGACATGCCAAAAAAGACAGATATACATAAGGTGTGTTTCTCATTTTACAGATGGACAGGAAAATATATGTGATTCTGGATATACTGGGAAGGCAGAAGACTTAGCTGTGCACACTAAGTGGACAAGTTTTGTTAAAAACAGCACCTGGCTGATATGTAAACGCTCAGCTTCACTTAAGTGGCACCCTAAAGGAAATTATTTATTAACACAATATAATTTAGTTAGCAATTAATTATAATAACTATAACATCAATGCATTCACATCCAAATGTATCAAATCTTAACTTGGAGCAAATATTTATGCTGCATTTTGTCATGGGTATTACCATGAAAAAATGCTGATAAAACCTTTGTTAAAGCAACTAGAAAAGCATTTTTGTGATGGATATCAATGCTTTCATGTGATAAGACCAGACAGAAGTTATTGGAAAGCTCACTGAAAGCTTGAACGCTTGCACTGAAAAAAGGAATGTAGACACAGACATTTTAATTATAGCACAGAAAAGCCAGCTTTCAAAGGGACGGCAAGAACACCCTCAGCTCATAGGCACACCAAATCTCATACAAAAGTGATGCTTCTAATTTTAGCAGGCATGTTGTGACTTCATTTTACTTCTTGTCTGCATGCAAAAACACACCAATTAGAGCAAAGTTGAACAGTATGTTCCTGGCATTCTGCCATGCAATATTTGAAGTGAACAAATGGCCAACCAGGAGCTGGAATGAATTTCATTATGGGAATAAAAAAGTAAGAAATTTATTTACTGAAGCTTTAGGCATTTAAAGTGAAGCAACTCAGCAATTAAAGGATAAGCTGAAATACTTCTTTACTCTCTTTTTTTTATGGAACAATTATTTTAAAAGTATATCATTTAACCTTTTTGGATCACTGTAATTCAAAAAAGATGTTCTTAAATATTCTAATGTCATCAAACTACTCCTCCCCAGGCCGATAGCTTTCTGATTCTAGCATAAAAGGCAGAATTGCATGAAACTCACTTTTTAAATGTGGATATGACCTTTTCTAGAGCTCAGCTGGTGAAACTGGTATAGTTCTGTGAAGAATTTTGATCTCTCAGTGAACTGGTACTGGGATAAAGTAGTGAGACAGGAATTGTACTAGAGGTCAAGGATTGGCTTCCAGTTCATAAACATTGTCCTGCTAGCACTTCAGTGTGATATGAAAAAGCAATGCTGTCAAAATGATCATCTAGTCAAAAATTAATACTGTCTACTTGTACAGAGTACCATTCAGCAGCTTTGTTAGGCTATACTGAGGTTGAATACTGTAATATGTTTAGGAATTAATTAAATTTATATGAATTAGGTAATCCTAAAACTGCAGTCCTAGAACTTTAAAAATTCCACGTTCTTTACAGAGTATTTCTGCTCCTGAGAGCTAAGTTTCAGGAGCTCAGTGTTAATTCAAGACACAGAAAACACACAGAAAACAAACACAGTATACTGCTCTCTTTTGATTACACCTAGTTAGGATTCAGACCTCCAGGACTACAGTTGAGTTATCTCTTGAAATAACAGGTATACTAACTAAAAAATAGATGAATAGATAACTAAGTGAAAACCTGTTTATGGCATTCTTCAGAATTAAAATTTTTTACTAAGCATAAACATTTATGGGCGTGCATATATATACATACACATTTTTATATATATACACACATACACAAAAAGCCCTAAATATTTGATTGTACAGTACCATGGTAATCACTTAAGAACTTCTGAAAAAGATCCCATCACGAGATTTGTATCTAAGATTTCTCTGCAAATTGAGAGAACTGAATTTCCAGTATCACAGACACACATGTCCTTCAGGATGTCCCCTAAAGCCGCAATCCTGAAATTTCATACTGTGGATTAGGCAGTGTTACACTGCTAAGATAATGTATACTTATTGATAAATAAATTGCACGACTGCTTGACTGCAGCACAGCAATATGAAGGAATATAACTTTTTTGATATTTTCATTGTTGGTGAAAACAATTACGTGAATACTAAATCAAGCAGAAATCTCTACAGCTGGTTAGATTATCTAACTAACTCTTTTATTTTGGTTGAAGGGTAGGGGGTTGCAACTAAAGTGTCTCCAATCATCATAACAACAGACTCTAAGTATTATTTTTTAAGAATAACCATACAAGTAATAATAATCAGTACGTTCTAGTCTTAGAATAAGCCTGAATTTGATGATTGTAATCACGTAATGTGAAGAGCAGAATGAAGTATCAACCAAGACATTATAAACTATGCTAGAATACCTTCTCTAACCTTGTATCATATTCCCATGCATTTGAATGAGAACAGGAAAAAATCAAATTGCCTATTTGACAAATGAAGGTAAGTCAAACTCTATATAGAATATAAACATCTAGCAAAGATCACTTACCTCCACTCTGCCTGTAAAGACATTTTCAAGAGCATGTGCTTTGAATGGAATCACTCCATTATTTATAAAGTCATGTTATTACTATAAACAAAAAACCTGTTATTTAGCCCGTATTTTGCATGTTTTTTATTTTAAAATAAAGTATACTGTAAAAGGCTTGTCCAAAGCATGATGCAGCAGGAAATGAGATATGCTGTGATTTCATCTAATTTTACCCTAGTTCTAAGTGAAGAGGCTTATAAACCAGATAAATTAAAAGGCTGCTACCTACTGCTCGTATAAATATGTTTGCATGCAAACTGGTATGGAAGACTGGTGTGTAAATATTGTTACCTACATCTACATACCTACCTACATAATATAAATATTGTTACCTACATCTGAGGATTCTGCTCATTCTCTGTCTACCTAGAAAAATACTTTTAGTCACATTTTCTTAACTTCCATGGGAAATATACTGCTTCAGTCCCCCGGATAGCTCAGCTGAACCTAATCTAATAATGATAAAGAAAACTATACTGAGAACAATGTTATGAAACAATATCTAACGTTTCATACATAAGTGTAAAGATTGTGAGATGGAGCAAAATGAAAAGAAAAACAAGCAAGATAATAAGAAAATAAGAGATTACAAAATCAAAGACAAAAAAAGACAATAGTCCTGGATTGCAAGGGATGAATGCATGTTCTTAAAGATTAAGAAAGACAGCAGACTTCACACTGTATATTACAGCAATAAAGAGCATGGTATGAGCAGCAGTGTTACACTGTGAGAGCACTATTCCTTACTTGCATTACTTACTATGCAAGTAATCTTGCATACTATGCAAGAAACTCAAAAGAAAAAGTCAGAAAGAAATGAGGATCCAAGGAATAACAGGACTGAAGGCTTTAATGTACAAGGCATTAAAACTTTTGAGAAAGGTTTTGGAGTCTTATCTATATTCATAAACAGTTACCCTCCAAAAGAAATGCATAGCCATCTCAACAATTATCAGTTAAAAGTGGCCTCAACTGAGTTTCAAGATCAAACTTGTCCACTGTCCACACTGCTAGCAGGCAAACAAAGCCTCACACGTGCCTGGAACGTGCCCTCCCTCGCACATTAGAGATTGTGCACATGTGGTAGCAGGGCCAAACCTGAGTGCATTCAGGTCCAGACTACTGACAGCTATCCATGAAGATCTGATAGCTATACTCAGACATTAATGCCTTAATGTCTCCTTCTAGTCTGCGCACCATTATAACAGCTCAGGACGTAATATCCATATTCCCTGCTGAATCAGTATTGGGGCTTTTCGGAATGCAGGATATGCAGTATCTTCTTAAAGATCTGCTTCCTGCTATCAAGGCATCTGGGAGTGCTCATCTCCATTTGGAGTGACTAAATGCAAAAGTGGGATTCTGTGCAAACCCTGCTAAATCAATGCCTAAATATGAAGATATCCCAGAAGTTTGCAGCAGCACAAAGATTTGGTGAAGGGCAGGATATCTCTGAATCTTGATATCATGATATCTTTCAAGCCAGAAGACAGAATTTGCCATTTGGAAACAATTTGTATCTCTCTGTTATCTGCAGGTCACTGAGATTCCAAACATCTTGCCTCATGAGGCTCATGGTTCATTTCTCTGCTCATCAGCACAGCTTTGGAAAGTCTGGAGAGGTCCATTTCCCTCTCCGCACCAACTTTAGCATTATTTGCTAGCATGCTCCCTGTCCTGGTTTTGTCCTGTGCCAATAATTCTCCCCTAGACAATGCCCGGCTTTGGCTTCAGGGATAGCAGAGGCAACGGCTA
Organism: Struthio camelus; assembly: GCF_040807025.1. NCBI lineage: Eukaryota > Metazoa > Chordata > Aves > Struthioniformes > Struthionidae > Struthio > Struthio camelus. The sequence continues at coordinate 46,852,268 of NC_090946.1, forward strand.
TTCCTAACAGCCATTAGGAACACGCTGTTTCAGGAGGGATGATAGTTTAGCTGCATAAATGTGAGTGGTGCCACGCTGTTTCCTTTTAAGGCCAGAGAACGGCCTCACCTATCCCATTTACTTATGAGTATAGACATAGTCAAATCTGACTCTTTGCTGTTTGGAGCCTTCTAAGATAACCCAGCTATTTAAAAAAGTAACAATTACCGTTTATTATAAAGCTTCAGGAAATCAAGTGGTTAAATGAAAGTAAGGGTCAGAAAAGACTCAATGTAGTGGCAGAACAGAAAGGAGAATATGTTACATTTAAGAGGAGGTAAGTTCTGGAACGACTAGTAGGCCAAGTAGGATCTGGAAAAACAGACTGAGATGAACTGTTAAAGACGTAGATGTGGAAAAAAGTGATCTGGAATCAATAATCACTTTGATTGAATCTTTACTTTCAGATTGGAAAGGGGGTGAAGTAAGGGTCTCCCATAGTGAGAGAACAGACTGATTGATCACAATACAAAATGGAGCCAGATGGCATCTACGCAAGTCCAGTGTTAAAACAGCCACTGAGGCAAACTGTGGTTTTTAGGTTTTTGCTTTGTTGCATATTCCACAGCTTATGAGCAGATGCATTTATGTATTTAATTAGAGTTCCATTACAGATTCCTTCAGGAAGCAACACTGAGCTCAATGCACATTCTTCTGACTTTGAAAGGACAATTCTGCTCCTATTATTGGCATTACCTAAAGCAGTTTCTCCTGGAGAAGAAAAAGGGGTATTGTCTCAGACACTTCACAACAATTATTAAAAGACCAAGCGCTTAAGCTGAGAGAGAGGAAGTGTGAGAAAGGAAATAACCACCCTAATCCTCACAAAGAATCCAACTATATGTGAAGTACCTCTGTAATTGATGATTTCTGTTCCAAGCACTGGGGTCATCTCCAGAACTGTGATGAAGGCCTTGTCCATAGATGTCAATGGGAATGGAGACATGCGGTGTCTTCTTGCTACCTTGGTAATGTCAACAGCACTGTGACCTGCAGAGAGAGAGCACCAAGTTTATGTATGACACAATTTGTAGATGTACACAGCTATGTTCATTTAAACCACTTTACTGGAATGCATCTGGCCCTTAGGGGTAAATTAATTCATCTGCTTATCACTACTGAGCATTTACGTCAGAAAGTAGAAGGGTATTATATTCAATCAAAATCAAAAGGGAGATCTAAAACAAAATACAATTTATAATTGAAAAAGTTCACAAACGTGCATATCCTTCCTTGTTATGAAAAATATGCCAGAAGTCTCGATGAGAATAAAAGAAACAGTTAATCAGAAACAGAAACCCTTCACCAACAATGCAGTATTTGACACTGTGGCTCATAATCTGAGGCTGACTCACTTCTGTGATCTACCTCGTGCTCAGGACAGCTCACTCACTCATTCTGTTCTTCCTCAATGGCTTCTATAGCCTTCTGATGAGTAGCTGCACTTTGACAGTCAGATCCTGGACCTACTGAGTTCTATTAAGTATTCCTTCTCTCCCTCCCTCCCATTCAAAATCTACAATAATGTCCATGGAGAGAACTGTACTATGCCATAGCTTTGATTCTAATGATACATAAAAGATTCTGAGCTATGTCTGTATACCCTATCTAAAACACAAATCACACCTCTTTCCCAGCTATGACTAAATCTAAATAAGATAAGCAAGTGCATCAGATACAGATGGTGAAAAATAAACAGAAAAGACATCAGTGTTGCCAGCATATAAAAGCTGATAGTTTGAAGTAGTTGTTGATACTGTCCTATCATCTGGAAATAAGGCGTTATGACACTACCTTTGAAAAACTGGCAACCTAGAAGCTTACAGAGATTCTTTATCAACTGGGTACAGATTATTACTACTAATAGTATATGTATTATCACACTCTACAAATATCTTTCACTATGCTATATACCATGCACAGAGAAAACATTAAAACAGACACAGTTCCAGTGAGTCTGCAAGAATAAGATGGGAGTCAATAGGTTTGAAGGGAGGAGGACAGAGAGGAGCACAACAAAATCATGGGACAGTCAGCGCAACAGAGAGTAGTTCTAGCTAGTGGGCAGCTTAACCATTATGAAGACTCTGTAGTCACCACAGCAAAGTAATGGTTTAAGTGTATGATTTGAGTGAAGATAGTAAGATAAATTAATGGGAGTTTACTTTTTCCAAGTATGAGACACAGGTTGGGCAAAAACATGAAAGAAGTTTGAAAATCAAGCCAGCGGATAGAAAACTATGACTGGTAGCGTGTTTGATTTCCTGATGCTTTATGAGAGTGAGTAACTGAGGGGACAACAAGCTCTGAAGGACTTTGAAAGTGACGAGAGGCAACTGAAGACAGAAGACTAGCGCAGTAACACATAAACAAGGACAACAGACACAAGCCAAAAGATTAGGAAAAACGTATTTGCAGAAATATCTTTAATGGATTTGCCTGGATCAAGAATGCATTTATGAGAGCCAAAGTGGATGATGTTCTAGAAATACAACACGAGATGCTTGACAAGAATTTCAACTGCATGCATTGACAGGAAAAGCCTTATCTCAAGATCTATGTCGAAAGAGTCTACAAGAAATATACACAGTCTGGCTGTTAGAAAATAGAGTGTAATAAGGTGTAAGGTGAAGATGAAGCCCAGGTAACACCAATGTGGAGTGCTAAAGGGGTCTGTAGGTTGTTCATAGTGATTGGCAAAACTTCGGGGAATAGCTAGGAATCAATGTCAAAGACAGGTAAAAGGAGACAACTCTAGAGAAAATAGTTCAGCATAGAGTGTAGCTGAATTTTTTTTTGATACAGATGGGTAGAGGCAAGGTCTAAAGGGATAGAATAAGGTCTAAAGGGATAAAAGAAGGAGACTAAGGCAGGGCTCTAGTTCTCTAGAAGAAATCTGGAGATTTCCAGAAACAGGACAATTCCATATAAGACATATTGAAGGAGCTGTTGGAGTGACAGTAGAAGACCAGGAGATTGGCAGCTCAAGGACGATAAGAATCAAATACAACCACTCAGCTTTGACTACGAAGAGTGCAAAAGAGACTTTGATACAAACTGATTCAGTAAAGTGCAAGATGTGGCAAGCAGTCTAAGTAAAACATCTCTAAAAAAATATCACCGGCACTTAAGAGCACCTTCCCACTTCAGACGACGTGGGCAACAAATTAAGGCCTCATGAGGTCTAATGCCTGGCTACAGGCATAGGACATTCCCAAGAGAGTTTCCTGACAGTAATGAGGCTTGTCTGCAACTCTCATAGCCATCTTACACCCTACGTTACTGATAATGCTTGATTTCATTTGGCTTTTGGCAGTTTAAACTCAGCATCCAGTACCACTGTAGTTAATGCTATATGTAATTGTATTTCTAAACCAGCATGATTTATAATATGATAGTGTTGACAAATAATAGAGAGTCTCATTTTTAACTACATGATTTCACTTTGTGGTTGCAACCTAGATGCCCCATTTGCTGCTGTGCATACTTTCACATTTTGAAAATAAACAGATGATTGTTTTAAGTGTTGCCTTCCATAAAAATAGCTTTATGGCAATACAATTATGCTTTTTTTTTTTTTTTTACTTCAGAAGAGAAGAATACTGCATCTGTAATGTCTGTATACACAAAACTTTCAGCACTGACAGATGCTTGTTCAAATAAGTTATGTAGGAGATTGTTCATTAACTCATTTTTTGCTGTTAACATATTAACTATCTTTAAGAGGAAGAAACAGAGAAAAAGAAGTCTGTCAACCTAATTCCAGTCCCAAGAAAGACTTTGGAAGAACTTATTTCAACAATCTCTTTGTAGATACTTAGAAGATGGTAATAAAATCAGGCACTGTGTCAAGCACAAATAATTTCTAACTGATTTCATTTCCTTCCTTAACATAGCACTAGGCATACTGTGGAAGGGGATACAGCTGATGAGACATATTTCAACCATATTAAGACTTTTCACAGTCTGAAACATGACTTTTTCATAAGCAAACCAGGGAAAAATGATTGAGATTAAACTATTGTAAGATACAAGCATAACTAGCGGAAAAATTGCTTTCCTGGATTTAGCAACAGGAATGCCATTTGCAAGCTAATTTTCATTTGTCATTACTATAACTGCATTTTGTTAGCACCATAAAGACGAGGATGCTGAAAGGAATGTACTTGTAAGATAAAGGTAAAGCCCATGTCAAATTCCCAGACTGTTCTGTGCATACTTGTCCCTGAGAGACACCTTGCCTAGAGGCAATGTAATAACCGCAGCAGATTTCGTACAACATATGCTAAAAGTTTTTTCCTGGTTGTATAAAGTAAGATATTTTTGTTTTAAAAGGAAACTTGGAAAGATGAAGGAAGACAGTAGAAAAAAAGTGTTGGAGCAGTGAAAGTCGGCAGAACTGTGAGGCAGCAAACAACCTTTACGCTACAGCCATTATTAGGTGCTGGCCACTGTGTCACTAAACAAGAAACTTTTAACTTTAGCAATATGAAGGAAAGTAAACTGCATAGTCAAAAGACATTTATATACGTCTTTACCAACATAACGCCTTGAACTCTTGCTGATGCACGCTGGCCTTTTAAGAGCCTGCATTACACCTTCAGTTTAAATTATAAACTCCTGGAAATGTTTATGGCCCATCTGAACTAGAGCTAGTTTTCTAGTAAAAAAAAGCCACTATTTCAAAATCCAGTGTGCTGAGTTGTAAGAGCTGGCTGCATATATTGATATTTGATATATATTGATTTTTTGTTATCATGATGTTATATAACACCGGATAATGTCTGTAATTGTTTCCAGCTGCTGAAATGCCATGATTAAATGCTTTGAAGAAAGATCCAGAATAATGACATTAACTACTGCAGTGTGATGAGTCATTTCTTCCAAGTATGCCCACATACACTGCTACATTTCCCAACTTCTTCCTGTTCATCCTTACTTAAAGTCAAGCTGAAGGTATGTATGTGATTTCTCCCCAGAAAGGGAAGCAAGGTGTGGTCCTCTGAGTGGGATTTTCAATGCACTGGATTCCAGTACTCCAAGCCCAGCAGATACCTGGCAGATGTCTTCCTCCATGGTTTTACAAAATGTACTTAATTTAGAAGTAGCATACCCCACAAAAAGAAATTACAACATGTTTCAGGTGTGATTATACTTGGGAAAATGGCTCCTCAGCTTCCTCCCCAAGCGTAGGCTCTCTCTGACATGCCATACCCAGTTAGGTTACAAGTTAGAAAGATGATTTTTCTGCAGCCCTCACATCTTGGGATCAGAAAATACAGAAAATCTCCCTTCTTATGCTGTCACGAGACATATAGGTTAATAATTCAGAGAGAATTGTGCTAGTAGCTGTTCTGATGATGTGCAAAGCAAAACAGAATGCAAATGCCTTTCCTGTTTTTCCTCTGTGGTGTCTGCAGGATTAAAACCATTTCTCATGCAAAGAGTAAAATAGATATTATTTTAATTTACACTAGGTACTACTACAGTACTTTTGATAAGATAGCACCATAAACCATAGTTTATTATGGTTTACTAGTAAACTATGGTTTATGGTACTATATAAACTTTTATAAACTATGCTTTTTTAAAGCCATCCTAAAATTTAGTTTTAGAAAGATTTTGGCCTCTATAGAAGCATACTTCTCTTCAGAAGCAATACAGTCTTTGTCAGCAATTCTGGAAAATATCTTTAAGTTTCCTTGCTTTCAAAACTCTTTGTTAGCCACTTTAGAAGTTAACATTTGCCTTTTTAATGCTTCAAATGCCAACCAACCATTCAGGGGTCAATCTCTGAATGGTGCCCAAACTACTCCCTTCCAGTTTGAAGCTCTGTGTCTAACACATGTCACTTGCTTGTTTAAGTAAGGGGTTCAAAGGGTCTGTTAAAACCTAGTGGGAAATGCCTTCTCCAGCCCGCTCTGTTTGAAAATAGGTAAAATCCACCGATCTCTGACAATTCTGTTCCAATACCAGAAGTGACAGCCATTATTTCTGCAAGACAAACCAGGAAAATACATACTTGAAAGGGGAGTCCCTTCAGGTTTTGCACTAGAATGAATAACTTTAATGCCCGAAGGAAGAAAGAAGCTCATGTAACTCCTAATCCTTCTCTCTCCTTATTTCTTCCTAGAAACAAATGCTAACTTTTCTTTTAGCTGCATCACACGTTTAAATAGACCTGGACACAAAAACAAATAATGGCTTTTTAATTCTAAAATTATGAAGTGGTACATTTTTTATTATAAGTTAATGACGTTAAACAACTGCTGAGACCTTCCCAACTCTCTTTCACAAATGTCAGATGGCTCTGAAAATAACTGTTAATATTCAGCAGCATTCTATATGACAAAATAATCCTTTAGCATCGAAGCAGCCAAGTCAATTGACTGTGTAAGGTGGAAAATCCACAATAGCCTTCTGTTTGATCGCTGAAACAACTTCCTATGCAAATTATTATATACATATGGTAAAACACATTTTAGACTAGGAAAGATTCACATAAAGCTGAAAGGAATTTTGCAGATTACAGAACAGGTAATGTGGATCAAACCTCAATTTTTAACCTTTACAGTTTTCGGTTTGGTTTTACAAAACCCAGCATTCAAATTCATGCTCAAGTTTGAAAACAAAAATCATATATATTCAACTTGAGAATTTCCTTTTTCATTACCTTTGAGCGTTGATTGTTTTTGCCCATAAAACTTGCACACGCACTACCATTTAAAACAGTACACTGATACAACAACATAGACCTCGGTATCATCAGAAGAGCAACTCGGAAAGAAGAATTAAAAGGTAACTATCAGTTAATGCACAAACACTACAAGCTATTTTTATTTTCTCTCTCGACTGAATTTCACTGTCTTAAGTTCTTAAATTTTTTCTGCGAACCCACATGCATCTCAGCCCTCTCCTTCCCCTCTCATCTGATTATAATTTGCTGCCTTCTTGTCTGTTTACAATGGCAGTCTTATTTTCACAGTAAAGCTGGAAAGTTTCAATACTCACTTGCTCTGAGGATGTTCTCCTTGCTGCTGCACCTGGACTGGACCTGCAGAGAGAGCACAGAGTCTGTGAGCTGCAGAAGTTAACAAGCATGCAAAATACAGAGATATAATGGGCAAGCTCCTGGGATTTAAGACAGAGGCTCTACATGTTTTCAGCAACGTTCTTACATACTCTACATGAGATAAATAAACAGAAGAGTATTAGCTGATGGTCAGAGTCTGATATAAGCAATTTAAAATTCCCCTAACAATAAGCAAGATGGCCTAAGGACACGATAATAAGAGTAAAATCAAAGTCCATGCTGTTTATAATTATTTGTTATACTCCAGCTTTTATAAAAATTCCACATTTCCTCATATTATTTTGATTACAGTAACTCTGTAACTAGGTCCTCTGTTTCATGATTAGAAAAAATACTAACTTAACTATATTATCACAACCTGCTTTAAAACTCTACTGTTGACATTTTCAGGTACTATAGAAAGAGTTTAAATATATTCAATCTAAATTATGTTGATTCTGAAGATATTTAACAAACCTCCTTCATAACTGTATAAACAACTCACAATTGTATAAACAGCTCCTGGCTGGAGCTAGATAAATTTACTCTTCATACTGCAACTCTACTTTAAAAAGTAACCCTGTAAGAATGACAACTGGCCTCTCAACAGATCCTCCTCCTAGGTGCTTAGCTGCCCCTGTGCTATTCCAGATTTATCAGTCTGACTCCAGTGGAGGACTCATGTTGGTCTAACACTCCAGTTTGCACTGGCTTTTAGAGTTCCATCTGTTTACCATATGGATTAAAAACATTTTTCTTTTTGAAGATTATCAATCTTGTAGACACAATCCAGTTTAAAGCGTATCTCTACTGAAGCATCAGCTCTTGTTAATTCTTCGCAAGTTTGGAAAGACACCACTTGGTACAATAACAGTGAAGTTGCAAGTTAGTAGATGCACTAATCTGGAAAGAAGTTTGTTTTATGACATGTCAGCTCACTGCACTGGTAACACTTGAGTAAAAAGCTCTTTTTTGTGGCTGAAAGTGCAGCCACAAGCTAAAGTAAACTCAGGAAGACAAACCCCTATGAGAATACGAACTGAATCCTCCTCTTTCGTACATCATTCACAGATATATTGCTATGTTTCGTGAGATGATTAAGATAAAATTATGTAGACATAGTTAAAGAAGTGGAATAGCACAGGTGACACTGAGGGTGTAATTGTGTAATTCCCTTGCAGAACATTTCTCTGCTGAGAAAGTGAAGGAATGAATCCAGATTATCTTTCAGATTTCAGTTTGAATTTGTAGGTACAGAAAAAATGCATAGAAAGTAAATATGTATGATCTGACAGTTAGGATACACATTCAATCCCCAAAAGGCTGGCTTTGTAAAAGAGCAGCCACTGAAGTCTGAAATGAACCGTGCCCCAGTTTCTAAACCTCTTTCTTCCATTCCACAGCAGCTTGCCCCAAATGTATATTCACATAAAAGATTAGATTCTACAGCGTAACACAGTCTATTTATTGTAATGGAATAACTTATGGAAAGTAATGTTGCAACTAAGAGTGGGTTATGGTGTCCTTCCCTGAAAAAAACTGTTGTTTAAAAAAAGAAAGAAAAAAACAAAACCTCCCTCCCTTCCCACCAAAAATGCTATACAAGAAAACTTCAAACGAAATATTAATGGTACCCAAATTTGGCCCAGAGTTGTTTTTCCAGATTTCAAAAGGCATGACATAAACTCTCTTTGGAAGAAGTAAATATTTATCTATAATTTACCAAAGGACAATTCTGGACCAAAAAGATGGTATAACGCTATGAGAGAAAGCACAAAAGAGAGAGGGGCTCAGAGAGAGAGAGAGGCAGAGAGAAAGAGAGAAGCAGGATGGGATGTGGCAAGCCAAAAGACAGTGTATGCAAAAGGAGACATGGGCCTATGTGTATAGACTACTGTTTAAAATGGAAGAGGCTCTCTTATTTCTCACTGAAAACCATATGGAAAGAGAAAACGAGGAATGGGCCTGCTGCAAAATAATCAAGCAATTTAGCAAACTGTGGAATGAAGCTTAGTGAGATAACACAGTCCTAAAGAAAAAAAAGGCAAAACCAAAAAATACAAAACACAAACATTCAGAAACAATCTACTAAAACAAACAAAGTAAAATAAGTGATCCAAAGGACACAGATAAAAGTTACTAGAGAAAGAGGAAAAATGTTAGCAGACAAAGACAGTGCTGAAGAAGTAAAATGGGAGTCAAGAGAGAGTCTTCAACAAAGTGGAGGAACAGAAGGAGCCCAAACCCATAGCGCAAAGCAGTGTTTGCGAATGGAAAACAGCTCCTTTGAGCAGTAATAGTTACTCTCGAGTTGTAGCCTCTATTCCTCCTGAGTTCATCTTTAAGCCCTTCCAACCTATAGTGGAGCTAGTGTATGGACAAAAACAAGAGATTTATAATGAACAGAGCAGCTGAGATTTGCAAATCAAATCTTCTAATATAAAAAAACGTGCTGACAAAGTTTTGCTCTTACAACGTCCAAATGACAATGGTAACAAAAGACAGCTGGCTTCACACACAGCCTCTCAGAGGTCATTTTTTTTAATTCTGTGCACACAGAGGACTTCAGTGACAAAGTTAAATTTTCTTTGTGGTTTCTTACAACAGGCCTGAAGTTTACAGTTTATCACTCACCTGAAGGGCAACATATGCAGTATGGGAAATAATTTGTTTTCCACAAATTTTAAAAGCAGCTGTGGAAGAGGAATCCATGATACTGAAATAAAATGCTTGATCAGCTAGACTTGATTGTTTCCCAAACTATGCTCACAGCTGCAGAACACAAATCACGTTTTAACATAACTGATATCATAATTAGTTATTATATAATACTTCCATTTGCTTAATATGAATTGTACGTTCATATCCTAAATGCTATTTTTAAACCAAACTGCATTAAAATATGATTTCAAATAAAAAGCACCCGTTGTCTAACACATACAGTTTTAGCTAGAATGGAGGTTTGCATAAATGGAATCATGTGCTGTAGGTGCCTTTTATCATATTTTATTATTTGTATATTTTGCTATTTTGTGACATTTACAAAAAATCTGTATTCCTTTCACAGCCACTCCAAAGTAAAGATTCCATACAGTACCATGGCTGACTGGGACGACTGACTAGTACTATTATTTACTGTAATTCCTCTCACTCACAGGTTGTTACAGAAACAATAACCTGTGGCTGTCTCTCCTCTCCCAGGAAAGGTATAGTTTCATTGTTTGTCCCGTCCCCATCCCGTTGGCTCACAATGTATCTTGGCAGTAGATACAGTGGGCTGTTGTCCAGTACCATTCCCCTGCGTAGTTCAGGCAGAACGTAATCAAACCCAGAGCATTCAATTCACGTTACTGTTTTTTAAGTAAACTGGATTTTATGTTCTTTAAGATACAATTTCATTGTGCTGAAATGCAGAGTAAGCTTTCTCCCATAGGCTGAAGCATTAAACAGAATGTGAAATAAAGTACTTGAAAATAAATGAAGGGAATGGTAAAATCAAGAGACCTGCTGACAATTTCCATCTATCAATCAGTCATGATTGGTCTGAAAAATAAAATCACTAATGGTAATGGATGTATTTAAATCTACATGATATGTTTTGCTGCAAATAATAGTGTGTACAAAAAAATCTTTTCAAGAAAAATAGAAAAAGACACAAAGAAAAGCACATGGTATAAGTGAAAAATTCATATGAAAAATAAATAAAAAAAAATTTAAAAACCCTTTAACATTTTACCATGATCTTTAGATGCTCAGAGAATTACTTACCTTTTATAAGTCATAACAAGATTAGCACAGAGTATTAAGTCAATTGGCAGGTACAATTAAAAGCCATTGGTTATAATAAAACAAATTGCTACACAAAGATGAAGAGTTTCCAGCCCAATATGAAAAGCTAACTCTTATGGGAGAACATTTCAACTCAAGTTTACAACATGAAGAACAATTCAGAACAATGACATCAAAACATGATTTATCACCAACAGAAAGAACCAATTTCTCAGGAACACAGAGACTCTAGGAGGCTAACCCGTAACCTTTATCATTTATGGGGGAGCATACTGCTCCACTTTTAGGAAAGCATGCAGAATGTGGAACCACCAGCAGAAACCCAAACATATATATCGACACAGAGGACTAAGATACAGGAAAGGGAATGGGTTCGCCAAGCGGTAATGAAGGAAGCAGGATATGCAAAGCACAGCAGCAGTTAACAATTTGAGAACTATATTCCTCTAACTGTCTCATAGATGCCAGATTTACTTATGAGGTGTTGCACATATTACAAGTTACTGTCTGTGGGAAAGTGTATTACTCATATCACCTTTCCTTGAAACTCCAGCAGTACATTTACTCTGTGCGGTCTGGGAAAGCACAACATTGCTGCTTTTTTCCATATGGGATCTACTTAAGAGCTAGAACAGATAAATTATATAGCAACTAGCACTGCAGTACAACCCCCTAATACTTCACGTAAACGCTTCTTATAATTTGATACTACAAAGCAATTAAGCAGCACGAAATATCTCAATGCCACTCAAGCTTCAGTACCTACTGTGATGACTAAATTCTTTTTTAAAATTGTACACATCATTTATATACTAGTTACTCACTTTCTACATTAGTAATTACATAATCTGAGTTCTATACCATATACTCAGTGTATATACCTTTTGAATGGTCTCTCAAGCACTGAAGATTTGCCTGCTTTAAACAGATGTAAAACCACGTATGATCCCCTTTGCAAGTGTAGGCACTCACATGGGCTTTCCTGTCTAAAATATTCTTTTCTCCCTAACAATACCATACACATCAATATCTGTATCTAAATACATAAAATAAAGCATAATTAATAATGTCTCAAGCCTGGGTACTAACACTGTAAACAATATTAATTAATTAATTTTGGCCTATTACTGTAAGCCAAACTAGGAAATAATTGAAAAATGTAATGAAATACACTGGTTTAATTTAAAAAGTTGTTTGAAATCTAATCTAAAGTACAGAGAAAATTGTAATTGCTTGGGCTGAAGTAATATGAAATATAAAAATAAGGTTATTTAAAGGATTTCACAGAGAAAGGATGTCTAGAATTGCATACTTCAAAACCTTCTTAACAAAATACTTGAGGATTAAATATTCCTATTAAAAGATGCAACTTTCCTATTTCAAGAACGCATTCAAAAGAGTGCTCTTACACTGAGATGTATGTGGAAGGTCTTAAGAGTATGCTTAATCACCATCTGAATTAGGAAAAAAGCCAGTCCAAAATTAAACATAATCCCCGCCCCCCCTTTTTTTCTTTTTTCTTTTGAAACTGAGAACACCTCTTAAAGGGAAAGGAAAGGGAACTCAAGGAATTTCACAGGAGCAAACACACTAGCGTATTTTCTAAAAGGAACAGCGCTGTTGGTGGGATTCACTTCGCTTTCAATATGAATAATGTAGTATTCTGCGTATGGAATTACTCACCTGGAGTCAGTGGGAACAAATAAGTACTTTTAGGGCACTATTAATCTGGCCTGTTGTAGGCATCTGCTTTAGGATAAAATGAATTGCACCTAAGATGTGCCTGTTTTCTCTACTGACTATAAATGCAGTCTGCACAGGTAGCTCAGATGTAGATGTGTCCACTGTGCTTGTCTACACTTAGTCAGGTAAATCCTATCTATCTGATGTATTTCTAAATTATTCATAGTTAGAAATGATGACTGCAGACTCTTTATGCTCAAGGATATCTAAAGAACAGAAAAACTGCTCTGAAAAAAAATCAAAAAGCATTCTTAAGAATTACAGATTCCCCCCCTCTCCCCCTGCCAAAAAAAAATTTTTTAGGACCTTGTTCTGGAGATAGAAAATAGAAATTTGTATTATTAAAAGAGGATTCAAACAAAATCTTACACATCAGCCTAAACTGCAAGCTAAACACCTCACTGAATGATAAAACAGGAAGAACCATGATACATACAAAAACCTTTAAAACAAGAAAGGAGACAAAATAGTAAACCAGAAAGGCTGGAAGGCCAGGCCAGAAAGCTAATGGGAAAGCAAACTAGCTAGTACAAACTAGCTACATAAATTTGGTAGCTGAGAATAAAAATATGCAAGAGAAAGGAAGAGTTTTTTAAATCTCATGCCAGGAAATTTTATGAAATGCTTACATTTGTATGAGAAGAAAAGCATGAGCTGAGTTTTGTCTTCTTAAGTCCAAGCATGGGACAGCATACAGAAACGCTGCATGAAGAAGAGCACGGGAAAGACAGAGAGCATGTTTTTTTGATATTCTAAGGGCAGTAGAGGGCTCATTCAAGACCATACTGGTTTTCTTCAGAGAAGAAATCTCAAAGTAGTATCCTGTGACCAGTGTTTGCTCGCTGGAACACACGAGGCTCCATGTAGCCGAGTGGATCCAATTAATTCACGCGGTGTTAAAACATTCGCAGGCAGATTGTTGTGCTGTGAGGTGTGCCCAGACAGGCTGTTATCAGCCTCCAAGCATATGACAGACATCTTCCTTCTCAAAAAGACTGTCTCTAAAAGCGAAGTAGACATACCTACTAACGCCTGAGAGCGACTTCCTGGAGGTAGGTAAGAGAAAGCTGGTCATATATTTCCCTGCTGTCTTATAAAACTAGACACTATATAGTAATTCATCTATGAGGAAAGGGGAGATGAAAAGAGAAGAGGAAACAAGCAGCCTTGTTCCTTCTTGAGGCCATTTAAATATATTTTAGTAAATATAAATAAATATATATTACTAAATCAACTGAATCTAATCAGATTTCATTTAGGTATAATCTTACTTGAATAACCTATCAGAGAACAAAAAAAATAAATTTTTTAATGATAAAATCTTGGATTAGTCAGAAGATATAAATAGTTCTGTAACATTGGATCCATTCTCTTGCAGATGTTTAATACAGTGTTGAAAGTAAGAGTAGTCACCGGTCTGTAACTGAAAGACTAACTCAATTATTTTACACAAATCTGGAGAGCACATGCATCTTGTATAAGCTAGTGCCCATATTAAGTCTACATAATTGGTGATCAAACTTTAATAGATGATTCTAACCTGTGCGAATGGAAGCCAAGTGACACAAAATCTCTAGGAACACTGCATTTAGGAAAATCGAAAATTCTACTACTTGTATTATTAGCTGTGAACAAGATCTTTTATAGGCTTAAATGAAAATCTTTAAAGAGCTCAAAATGCCCTAGAAAAAATCTTCAGTTGAGAAGTAGATAACATAAATAAAGGCAGAGCTAATAAATTTTCTTTCCAGAGTGGCACAAGAGAAAGAGATCCCTATTGCCCTTGTTCTTTGCCACAGGAATAGGAATTATTTGCCTAATGTACTGCACATGATTAAAAGAATAAATGTTATCACTGAAAGGAACTACGTAAAATTAACCTATATGATAGTGCTCCTTTCTATTTGCTCTCTCTTTCTTCCATCTCTCATTTCCCATCAATTTTGGGCATTCCTTGTCGGGGGGAACAGTTTGGAAAATTATGACCTCTATTCTCTCCAGATAACAGGAATGATATTAACTACTCTAGACCAACTGGCACATGCATACCTGTTACTAAAAAACCCCATAAACTAAACAATTCTTTGTTTAAAAGCAGTAATATGAGAGGAAGAAGAATTTAAATAACTGTGCGAATTGCTGTGTGAATGCATATATACAAGTGTTCTACATATTTAAACTCTTGCTGGCTTTATGCTGAATATGAGTTTAGTAGCAGGCATATGGGAAAATGGTAATTTACAGCAGTATCTTTCATGTGTAACATTGTTCCTTAGATATGTTTCCTGCTTTTGTTAAACAACATTCACTGGATAAAATAAGTCAAATACTCTCTCTTAATTATTTTATTTGAAAAGCTTGGAGTGGAGCTTTGAGAATTCTGCACGTTGTATAGCTATTATGCTGCTGTTCAGTCTTATCTTCATACTATTTCACAACCTGGCAAGTTGACTGATGAATTACTTGGCCTTAGGAGTATATGTTAGATATCTGAATTATTTCCTGTCTGACCAGTATTAAGATCTTTTCAACTCCTTGTCTGTTCCAGTTCAACAGGCTTTTTGAGCTGCTGTCTATCGGAAGGACTAAAAATACAAAAGTGATGTATATAAACTGCTGTCTTCAAACACGGAATAAATTACTCTGACCCTTGGCATACATTAATATGATTAACATCTCAAAATAAGTCTCATTTCTATTACTTTACAAGTATTTCGCTTTCAAACTAAATTACAACTAGTTTTACATTCTTCTTCCTTGACCTCAGCAACAGTCAATTTAAATGCAGCATTAAAACAAACAAACTCCCGCAACACTGCAACAAATGGAAACTACTTTTCCTCAATGGTCTGACCCTTGAAAACACGTATCAAAAGACTTTATGGATTTTAAAATAAATTCTTCATTCAAATATACTCATGTAACATTAATAAGGCTAAGTGAAACACTTAACTGTTAGGAAATATCAGATCAGTGCTATCTGTACAACTCTTATTTTTCCTTTGAATATACACATTACAAGTACTCATCACAGTTTTTTTCAGTAGGGCTTCCGCTTCAGACTAGATGAGGCTATTTCTTTTTACTGCTCTGTTGGAAAACTGATCTTATGTTTGACTTATTAAACAATATCCGAACTCTGTCCTGAATGAGGAACTATTTAGTTCTTTATAGATTTCTCTGTTGTGCTCATTTCTGCAATACCAATGTCCTTATATGCATAAAGACATTTATTTCTATAATATCTTTGTGAAGCAGAGGGATAGTTTTATTTTACAAATGAGAAGCTAAGACATAGAGATATCTAGACTAAATTTAACTTGACACACCTCCAGCTGGATTTGTGTCCAAATGCAAAGCCCCTAGAGGTGTCAGTCATTTATTTCAACTCCATTTGGAGTGTTCAGCCTACGCGAAAAACACCCCATTTGTGTTTCAAGAAGGACACAGAGAAAATGGGTGTGTCGCCCTGAAAATGGTGTAAGAGGTTTGTCCAGCATAAAACATGACGTTTGCATCAACCTGGAGGCAAAGAATGCAATAGGGTCTTCCTTTTTACCCATTCAACACTTTCTGCTACAGCATTTTCTGTTCCAACAGACAACTATCTCATCTCCCAGTTTCTGAAGTGAAAGAAGAATAGCCGTATTCACCATTCATCCCATGTGCCATAACTGGGGAATACAATTCAATATTGTTACTATTGAGTTATTGGCAATATCTAAATAAGTATTGATGGGGAAGGAAGAGATACCTTGCTGGAACATTTTGTTTCTGTTACTTTCATTTCTAAGCCTTCTGAGCTGGGAATAAAACACCAAACATCCTTCCTATGACCTTCCAAGGATTTTGAATTAAACTTTTAATCTCCAAGGAAGTCTAAGACCCATATTTCATGCTTACGATCTGTCCTCCTGGATGCTGACTACAGAGGTGACATTCCTCATATCTCTATGCTAAGAAAAAAATGAACATGTGAAAAACAGCAACAGCAAAACTAAAACAATGATAAACTTTAAAAACCACTAATCAACTGTCCAATCAATCTTCAGCATAAACGGGTCAAGAAAAAGGCATCATCCAATTTTTTAATGTTTTTAAAGCATTCTTACAGTTAAATATCAGCTCCTTACATTAGCCTTTGCCAGCAATTTTGGTTGGACATTTTAATAGTTATTAGCACTCTAAAGTGAATGGCCCTGAACTACTCTTTAATTATACGAGCATGAACAAAACATATTTTTCCCCATGTGATCCAACCAGAAAATCTTGCACAGACATAGCTCCAAAGTAGTGAAAACACAGCACAGCATAAACTAGCTTCTTGTTTTGCTGATGCCACTCATTTCACTTGCATATGTGTTTTTACTGTATGAACAGAAATCAGACCTTTCCTTATTTAACTGTGTCCCCACTCAGAGAACATTGCCTATCTAATTTTCCCACGTTGATAAAATGTTCCTGGCATGGACCTAGTTTAAGGCTGTAAAACTACTGTCTTTCGTGGCTTTCAAAGAAAATTAAAAAGCAGTATAAAAATCATAAATGTAAAATATCTTGAATTATTTACAGGGTTTTAAAAGTCTATATCACAAAAAATATGTATGTAAACATACATTTACACAGCATCTATAAATGGGAAATACATTCCAGGAAAATCTGACTGAGCTTGGATAGAATGAGATGGGTCCTAGCAGACATTTCTGGATTTGTCATTTATGGGAAATCACTGAGAATGTAAATCAAGGGAAATCACTGAATGTCTGTATGAAGAGAGAGAAGGATTGTGTAGCAATGGCACTTCAGGATTTATCCTTGCCTTCCTGGATTACTTGCTTCTCCTTTCCTCCTCTTCCCTGTGCCCTCCTGCTTCATTTGACAGAATAAGGAAGAGCTAAACAGTCTCCTTGGTCACTGAATCTTGATCAGTACCGGTGCCCGAAAGAACCTCTACAGCTGAAGTATGTTAGAGTGGGTTCTTAAGTTATCTATATAAGAAGTTTGTAACTTGCTGACCTGTTAAGTGCAAGAAGTACATCACTAGTGCAGTGTATGGCTTTCAAGAACAGAAATAAGAAAGATTTGCCTATTTTCCTACTGTTAAAACCATTTTTTTCTATCTGACGCCTCTAACCGTATCAGTGTTCAATATATCAATGTATCAGTGTATCAATAAATTATATGCTTCTGCATTGAGTACTAAAAGAATAATGCTAAGACTAAGAGCTGTGGTGAGTATAAGCCTTTCACATTTTTTTCCAAAGGAAGGTTTTCTACCTAGAAATTAAGGATTAGCATGGTCATTAGGAGTATCTGACAAAGCATGCGCAAAACTAACCCACTAATTACTTCTAAATTGATAGTATATTTTTATGAATGCTAAAGGATCCTAACGAAGATGAGAATTACTCAATGTTTAAATTTCAACTTTTGGCGTTACATGTGACACAGAACCAAAGTATTTTTGCCTTGGAAAAAGCAGGTTTCCTACTGCTACATAAAACAATATGATGTTCTCTGTGTTAAAGAATCCACGTAAATGAATGTTGCTTAAACTTTCATAAACTTTTCAATTGAGCTAGGAGCATCAAATCTGAAGGCCTTTAGATAAAGAGTGCACAAACGAGTAAATACAGGTAACGAAAATCTTATATATGGTATCCATTACAGTCATTGATGTACACAGCTCTCGTAAAAAACAAAATCTCAGGCTTGTTTACCTTCAAATATAAAAATGAATAAAACTTTTAAAAATTAAGATTCAACTAGGGAGCAACAACTGTAAAGAAAATAAAGTTCCAGTCTGTGAATCTATCTGAGCAGTAAATCACCACTACTGGGAATTTACTGTACGAAGAGATAGGTTGCCCACGGAGGCAGAAGGAGTAACTATATTCCTCTGAGCAGAATCCTTACAGAGAAATCAGAATCATCATGGACAAATAACTCAATTACTTCAGAGACTTCGTAAGCTACAGAAAGGAGAAGCTGGAATCAAGCAACTGCCGCACTGAGAACCATACTGTCTAAGAAAAGTTAGAAATCCTTTTTGAAAGCAATCAATCAGACATACAAATGCAGGAACAGGATTGGCATTTAGGATTTTGCTTTGAACCTCAAAAGACGCCTCAAAGGCTCAAAAGCCAAGATTCCCTTAGGGCTATCTTGAATTTGGCAGCGCAGATTGCAAGGTCCAGCACAACAGCTTCCACACAGCAGTGTGTGCTTGGCACACCAGCCTGAGAATAGGACATCAGCTTGGTTGGACTTCTAGCAGCACTGAATCATGGAAACTGGTAAAAGAAAAAGTCATATCGAAAATACTATGAATAAGGACATTCCTTTTCCCCTCCAGCTCTTAAATTAAAAGCCATATGGTAAGTAGGCTCAGTTAAAACTTTTTTGCATGTTACAAAGCTGCACTTTAAAAACTGGAAAACAGGAAGTTAATGTAAGGAACACTGATGGGAACCCAATGACTATATATTATTGATACCGATGTTGTTGTGTTTATTTAAATTGATTACCATGTGTTAAAACAGTTCCTGTCCACTAGAGATGCATGCAAAATAGATCACACTTGATGGCATTTTACATACAATGACTACTCCAAAAGCCCCAAAGCAATGCTACTGAAGTCAGCTCTACTTTGGTTTGCTTATTAATATTTCAGATTCTAGATGAATTTTCCATAGATTCTGTTACTTAAGCTGGTTCTGGAGCATTAGGCTGCTGCTGGGATCTGAATGTAGAGCGCAGTTGCCCTGACTGCTATTACGAGTGTAGCAGTTTACAAACTAATCTCTGGCTTCTGAAGGAAACTGTTTCAGTAGTACAATCTAAAAAAAAAACAATAAAAAACAAATGTTGCATGCTGGTACGCAGCCTGCTTCCGAATGAAAAAAAATAGCAGCTAGCTAGAAAGGAAATCTCATGGGTGCATCTTATCAACAGTTTGACACCATACAGTCCAAGGTGGGGCACAGCATAAGAAAATGGAAAAATTTTTTTTAAATGGATGTAATTGCAAACAGCGACAAGACTGACACTAGGAAATGCAAATGCAGATCACTTACATGAGTCTAAACTATAACCAATCAAAAAGAAAATGATACTCATAGTTCTCTGACTTGGTCTAATTTGTTTCATAAAGGATTACTGATTCATAACGGATTACATCTGTACCGTAAGGCAGGATGAAATGTCTT
Source organism: Struthio camelus (assembly GCF_040807025.1). Lineage (NCBI taxonomy): Eukaryota > Metazoa > Chordata > Aves > Struthioniformes > Struthionidae > Struthio > Struthio camelus. Next base: position 46,872,119 of record NC_090946.1, read on the forward strand.
GCTTTTTTACAGAAGAAGAAGAAAAGGAAGAATTTGCATTTAAAATTGAAACATAAAGAGGTATCTTGTCTTGAAAAAAAAAAGCAAAGAACTTTAGAGTTTCAAATGGAGAAAGGTGGAGAGTTTTTTCTGAATTATTTGATTTTATAATAAAGAATGTTACATAACATTATCTGGAATGCATCTCTGATTTTATCATCATTCAGTTTCTTAGTGCCTATCCTTTCTTACAGACACTTGAATTTTATTTATTCTCTGCTTGCTAAATGTAGAGCTGGCAAGCATTTCACCAGAATAAAAATAAACAGAAACTATTATGATTTTAGTAAGATGAATAGCCAAAATCTTAAAGAGGAAATGAGATGCTTTTCAAATCCCAGTTTTTACCACTTCCATGAATGAGAAATAGTTCTACGTAAAAGAACCTAGTGCTTAGACTGAGTGTTTTACTAGAGAACAAAAGAACAAGGGCAAAGCATTTATATGACGGGGAGATTTTATTTGACAGAAGTCACAAGGTAGGCTTATGAGCAGAGAAGCAGTAGGACTAGGTAAAATTTTGCTTCTCTTTTCAGTATATGAATTGCTGATCGATCTAATGTAGAATTCAGCAGTTGGTAAATAAAGATAAATTATATTTAAAAAGTGCAAGTACAAATATAGTAGCAGAGTTTTTAAATGAATTTTTTAAAGTGAGTTTTATTGTAGATACCTAAGACAGCATTCAGTGAAGTTATTCATGTGTACCTTGATCAGATTATTGCAATGATGCAATCTCCTTACCAATGTGACTTGACATTTTGCCATACTTTCATTCATGAGCTGTCATGAGTGCCGTACTTTATACAACATCTAGTTCTTGTAGCAAAAATGTAACTCTATTCTGGAATGGCAGAGCAAATGCTATGGAGGATTTTTTGTGCAGCTACTAATCCAAATAAAGAGAATGAAGACAGACCTATCGAAGCTATTTTCTATGGATTAGGACACTAGATCACTGACTTTTCATAGTTTTGCATTTTAGTATGCACTGAGGAAACCATATTTCTCTAAAAGCTAGGATTTTAATTCATTTGTTTTTTCTTAAGCCCAGAGGACAGTGCAACTATTAGCAGAGCACAATGCAATAGAAAAAATGTTACTCTCTAACTGTGAATTGCCAAGTAGCTGAGCCCAAAGCTTTGACCTCTCATTGACATCTGAAAGAGAAATACCTACAAATTCTAATCTTACTTAAAAACTCACTGTTCCATTAGCAACTGCAAAAATATAACAAAGAGAAGCAAGACTATATTGTATCAGTATAATTGTACACAACCCAAGTGGCTAGCGGCTTTGTTGTGTTCATTCACTTCTGAGCTGTAGATATCACAGATATTTAAAGACACACTTTTTTCTGGTCTGTTTTCAAGTGGTGGATCTTGTTAAGCACAAGGCTGGCATGTTAATGATAGCCATGTCTATAAACAATATGAAAACTTCAGCAGCCACACCAATGAAAAGAGCTAACTTAGAAACACTTTACTTCAAAGTTCAGAGCATCTCCACAAAGTGGTAGAGAAAATAGGGTTCATAAGACAATGTAGTAGGCAACCTATGTTTACTGTAGCAATTTTTCTTCAGTGGATTAGTATATTTATGCCAGAGGTTTACTACCAAATTCTCCATCTGCTGGAGTTCTGCTTGAAGTCGGAGAAGAGGAACTGAGAGGAACTAATTACGTGTATTTCATTCTGTCTTCCTGAGCCCAGGTATAGCTTTAACTGCCAAAGAACAATTTTTGTTTATGCCATGACAATGATCTTATGTTAGTGAAAATGATTAATTAATATTATATTAAGGCACAGCTCCACTCTTCTTGGCCATAGTCCTCCACCCCTGAAACACTTCTGCCCTTAAATTATGTCACCCTGAGATTGTAACTGTTGAATGTAATGACCAGTTTTCTGCTACAGAAATTCTTTCTATTGCAAAAAATTTCTCCAGATTGAAAAGCTTAAAAAGTCAGTACGCAGCCAATATATATTCCAAGACTAGGTTTATGGAAGTAATTTATTTTCTGGGAGAGAAAACTAACACAAAAATTTGCAGATCTCTCACAGCACAAGACATCATGCGCTAACCTATCCAACGAGCCTCAGTAAAACAGATGACATGCTATACACTTGAGTGTCTCCCTCTTTGCAACGAATTTTTCATGCTCACATTTTATTTTCTATTTTTTGGAAAGCAGGGGATAGCACTGTGGTGAACATCCATCTGCCGCTATACTTTCAACAAGCAGATCAATAGGTTTCCTTCATTACGCTTTCAGCCAAACGCATAGCACATGCAGAAGCCAGAGGAAAGGGAGAGAAAGAAAGAGAGAGAGAGATTGATGCTGATAATAAAAACTCTGAGGTACAAATCAAGATAAAAATCAGGGTCATTGCATAATACTACCTAAGTGTAGTTTTATACACTTTCTGACTTTGGACTTTCCTCTTGTTGGTCAATTCGTTATTTTAAATTTTGTACAGTATTTTTAAGATACAAGCTTAAGTCAGAGTACTTCTAAAAATGTAACTGAAGCCAATCTGGTCTAATTAACTTCTTAAGTGAACTCCAGCTATTTTAAAAAAGATTACTATGCTTTGTAACAACTGGATAATGAGTTGATTATATATATATTACACACATACTATACTTAGCACAACTGCTAAGTCAGCATCATTGCGAATTAATATATTTCTACTCTTAGAAAGTTCATTTAAATACTCCTGCTAACATTCATAAAACTTACAGGCATGAAGCCTGGTTTTCATAAAAGAGGGAAAAACCTTATTGCAGACTGCAAACTTCAAAGAGGAAATGAATTTATATTTTACCATTTTAGAGCATTAAAGCTTCTCTTGACACAGGGGAAACTTGCTGTTATTTAATTGAACTAAACCAGAGAGACAGAGGGTCTATTTCATTCTAGACAAGTGGAATTGTTAATGTGCTGATTGTGGCTCTAGAGAAAAGAAAAACATGCTAAGTGTATAGTACTACTACCCCATAAAGCCTGGACTTCAACAAACTATGAAAACCTTGCTTATTATAACTAAAGGTAAGCAGAAGTTTTAAAAAACTTTCTTTCCGTTCCTCTCAAATAGACTTTAGTTGACCATGCCCACAGCTTTATCAGGTTTCGAAGCTGGTGACAATAAAAAGTGACAGGTGAAAATTATTAGACTCTGAGAAGGAAAATGGACTCTACAAGGACGTTTTCTGCAAAAGAAAGCAGGAAGCAAATTCTAGCTCAAATTAGTTTTAAGATTACCAATGCATCCAATTTCAAAGCTTTTCTCAAAAGTGAAAATAATAATTAAATTTCTCAAGATGAACCTACATTGACTATTTTTGAAAAACAGACTTCAGAAATTTTTTATAACATACGATATTTTCTTTTGCTTTTGTTCTACCATTGTCGGAAGGCACATTCAGCCGAATTCCGGTAGCACTGATTCCATTTCTATTGCCTGTGTGTTCCTGGTGTTCTCTGAAGGTCCAAAGCTATTTGATGATGACCTGGACATACACAATTAAGAAACTTTGAATTTCGAATTAGCTTAAGAAAAAATATTTTCCTGCAGTAACAACTACAGAAATAGGTGTAGGCACAAAAGCTCCTACCAGAAGTGTGAATCTTTTTCTCTTGAATATCAGATATTATGCAATATAGTTAACATTACTCCCGTTTTTCCCCTTAATCAAACCACATAGCAGGCTTTTAGGGCTTTATTTAACACTGTTTTATTTTGGGAGAATTTCTTTCATATTTAGAGGTCAGAAGGTTGTTTACTTATAGCAATCCTTCCCATTTTCCAAAATAATAACAGGTTACATTTATCACTGCAGGACTTGCATCATGACTTTAACCTATATTTCTGAATGATGAGTCCCTTATAAGGTTGGAAACTACCCTGTGCATCCTTTATGGAGTCCAGAGAACATCCAGTCCCTCCTTGCCTCTTCAAATACCTAGTTGCCACAGAGATCTTCCATTTCAAATGATGTTCTTTTGGATCTTCCTCAAATGGTCTGTTTCAAAACAGACGGGGTGTCCTCCTGCCCCAGAGAAGAATGCATCCACATTTTTCTATACCTTCAGTCTGCAGTTTGAAAGAAGGCAATCTATGTTTCAAAAGCATGGAATTGTGATCAGCTTGAAAAAAGTTTTTTTAACTACCTCAAATGATCTGGCTCACCAGAGAGCCAGGTTATCCACACCATTAGATATGAAGATCTTTTCTTTGGACAGAATATAAAGGACAAATTGTTTGCATGCTCTCACACTGACACCCTAATACCTCAGCTAAAAGACCCTTTACTACAAATCCCAAAGATATCCTCTGTGGACAGTGTTCTCCAAGTCCTTAATATTCCAATTTTATTTTTCTGTTGAGGTAGACTCTATCTATTCCAAGATCACTAGTCAGTATCACAGTCTGATAGATGTGGAAAAGGCAAAATAGTTTTTTAGAACCTGATCAATCAGGAGAGCTATAAATACCTGATTACCTGCTAAGGCAACACACTGGTTTCTAGCCCTTTCGAAGACAGTGATCCCTCCAGAATGCAAAAAGAACAAATGGCTGGAGCTGCAGGCAAAGCAAGAAGAGTCTAGTTCTCCTTTTGCTGGCTTATTTCCTTCATATGCAAAAGAGCAAGTTCACCATTTTTGCTGATGAAAACCTAAGGGTGGGATTTGTGGGAAACAAAGCGGCATCAGGCCGAGATGCCTGTTGATCTAGAGCTTTTTTTCAATTCACACAGATCATTCAGATGAATGGTTGGTTGAATGAAAACGGCCTCTGCCTTTCACCTGTAAGAACTAAATTTTATTTCTTGCTCCCTGTATTAGCTTAGAAGAACACTCTGTGTCTTTATATGTGTATAAATATAGAATTATTATTTCTTCTATATTGGTGTTTTCATGATAACCATGATAAAAACAGTAGGGCCTTCATATAATAGAGTAATGAGGCACAATAAACTGCAGAATGTGTATCAGATGCTTTTAAGGACAGATAGTTGATTATCTTTAAAACAACTTATCTCCTGGTAGAGCCAGACAGCAGTAATTTGTCTTGGACAGAAAACTGGTAAGCACCTCTTTGTCCTTAAAAGTTTTTTATTAGATCATTTGCCTGTTTATACTCTGATATTAGGAAAAAACCCTTTGTATTAATAAGGATAAGGAAGTGCTAGGATTATTTGCTTGAGTGGCTGAAATTTCTTGAGGACAAATTAGACATACATCAGCAAGATATTACTTTATATACAGTTGATCCTGCTCAGGGATAAGAGTTACAGATTAGGTGACCTCTTTACGTTTGCATTTGTATGACATTCATTAATAGAGTGAAGTAAGAGCATCCTTATGTGAAGGAGGAAACACAACTTTAATCTGAATGAGTCCAATGTGCAATCACAGAGCATCACATAATACCAGTTGAGTGCTTGCATGAATATATGCGTGTGGGCTGGGGAAGTCAAAGACCTGTTTTGTCTCATTTCCTCCCCACTTCACCCTGGTTGCTTATGAGGCTGTCTAAAATCTCATTTGCCTGGAATGATACCTTTAAGTCTTGAAGTCTTACATCCTCCTTTTCTATCAGTATTACCTTCACTTTTTGGCATGTGTGTATACTTTATAGGACTTTCAACAGTGGTATTTTTTAACAAGATCGGTGTATATGATTTAGAATTTAGGGACCATTATCTCTGACCACTGTGTTACCTGCAGGAGTGACTGTGAGCATGGTCAACAAAACAGTCCATTAATGACTGACAGGACACGATTCAAAAAAACTAGGCTCTACGTTAACTTGGTCAAAGCCATTTACTTTACATTTGTAAAATATCTAGTTACAGTGGCCCAAACTAGAAGGCAAAATCTAGAATATATATGTGTCTGTATTCACAGTCATAATCACCCATTATATCATTTCGATAACAAAGCACTGTGTTTCTTGGAGCTATGTTTCTGACCTTAAAGAGTGAATTTATAAACTAAATAATGAGCTACAAGATTTGTTTTAAAGTGAATTATAGAGTGTTTCTCTTCTTAGCCTAGGATAGTATCTCGAAGGGCTAAACCAACAAGTAACATTTTTTGGAGTTTGAGTTTCACTTGGTCACCAAGTTCATACCTATGAAGAAAATCTGCAATTTAACATCAGGTCTAGAACTTTGCTCACTATGGTTCTACAGTGAGATAGAACGAATTATCTTGCTTTCAGCAGATCTTGTCAACTTTTAAGAGATTCTTTTAAAATACAGAATAAATGAACCCTATGTGCTCCAGACAGATTGATTCAATATTACAGAAAAACTCAATCGATCATTTTGATACTTATTCATTAATCAATTGTAATACTATCCTGAAGCCTGATCATTACCCAGTGGTTCACGGCATTTATTTGACAGTATTTTATAAATTCTGTTTTTATCCTGTGATACTGTGGTTCCTAGTTTATCTTAACATCTTTGGCCTGAAAACATGGTATGAAAGGGCAGTCTTAAATAATCTCTTTTTTTCCATTCTAATTACAATTTATCGTATTTTTCTTTTCAAGTCTTGCTAAGCCGGTACTACACCCTTAAATTATAGAAGAGCATCGTGAAGTTTACATGGAAGTATTTACAACAGTGTACGCATTTGCAGTAGATAGTTTCCCAAGCCAGACTTTTGGGAAATAATAATGAACTTCAGATATCCATAACTCATCCTGTATCTACTGAGGTAATCCTTAATCATAATGTGACAGCTGTTTCTACAGAGCCTTTCTAGTTACAATAATACCACTGAGTTAAAACAGGTCAGAATGACTAGTGAAGCATCTTACAGTCTGGGCGTCTATAGGTCTGTTAGGGAAGTATTCTCATTTTAATGTAAGAGAAAATTAACCATGTTTTCATTATATAATTTATGCTCCTATGTTATGTAGCAATTGCCTAGTTGGACTCTGCACCATGGTGGTCCCAGACTAATATGGTGATTTTAAAACCACGCTGAACATGGTTGCAGGGTGATCATGCAGAATTTTCCCCCACAGCTGATTTTTCTCCACTTTTGCACAGTGCAATGCAAAAAATGAAAAAAGTAAATAAAATCAAAAAAGGGTGATGGGCAAGCAGGTCAACTACTTGAGAGAACACGTGCAAGTATACCTCAGAAACACTATAGGTGGATGAGCACGAAGGGAGCCGAGCCTGGTTGTGCAGTGGGGAAAAGAAAACATTGTTAAAAAAGAAATGGTGGCACAGTAAGGGTCTCAAAAGGTTTTCTGTATAGGTGGTTCCAGCACTGAGACAGTAGCAGGGGGTTCATTAAGTTTCCAAGACCAGCTATTTCAGAATCTCCAAATTTAGGCTTTTTAAGGTGGAAGCTTCTTAAAAGAAAAAGGGTATTGTACTTGTGAAATAATTAAAACTAACGATGAATCTGAAGAAAAGTGTCAGTCTTTATTCCTCTAGAAAATTGGCATTGTGACTAGAAAACTATCTTCAGGACAATAAGACATTCTAGAAGGAAGCTTTACCAATCATCATCTTCATTTAACACTACTAGTTTTATTTTAACTCTGCAAAAAATGCAACGTGAAAACACGTTAAAGGACCTATTCTTCCCTATATATGTTTTTAGATGCTCAGAACTAGCATTTTGATAATCAAGTTTCTTCTTCAATCTCACTTCTCTAAAAAACAGAATAACTTGCAAAGGCTAAATTGCTAATGGCCAGATACAGGCCAACAGAAATCTGCATGTTATAGCCCTCCTTAATATAAAGAGCTGGGATTCTTGAGGGACGCTGTCCACTGTCAGCATGTATCAGCATAGACACTTCACTGGGAACACTATAGTTTTACTGACAGAAGTTGTTCTGAACCTAGAGTGTGGTTTAGCTATGCACAGATCACAACAATATGACTGCTTAGGCAACATTTTGTTAAGATATCAATTTTTCTATACTAGTATATCACTCCTAGATCAGAAATGAGTAAATAGTTTCCAGTTACTTATAGGTTTTCTTTTCTTAAAGTGAGTCTGCAAATCCTTTCTTTGGCTGAACATATTTCATATTTCAATTACAAATACTAATCTGAGTTTTAGGGTTTTTTTCCTGAGCTTGTGTTAGTCTAGTGATGATGTGATGACAACTGGCTATAAAGACTAAAAACACCCTAATAAATGAAATTAAAAAAACATGGTTCCTATAAATGCATTAAAAAACTCCACTTGATTTTTTTTCTAAAGGTAGAAAAACGACCTATCAGAACTCTGTGCAAAAATCCCTTAGACTTCAACAAAATTAGCACTGTACAATGCTTCAGATACATTGATGTTAAAGTGAACCCAATAAGAATTTCCACATAAATTGTAAGTGACCACTTCCTGACTTAGGCATTAGGATGGATTGAGTAGAGAAGATGATACTTAAAGTCTCTCATGAACATTCGTCAATTTCAGACATATGTATTTCATAATTCTTCACTGAAATGTAAAATATCACTTCCAGGAAAATTCTACATTCATATTTGTCTACGTTCATTTATGTTTTCATTATGTATGTCTATAGAGCTTCTTTTTTCTTCACAGAAAATTATAATGCTCTCAGTGAAAATATTTTTGTTCCTTTCTGGCATTCTGTATATATTTCCTTTGCTCTAACTAGATAATATTACCAAGGAAATCTGAATACTTCAGGACGTCTTAAATGTTCACATACACTCACCACTACTTCCTTCCCCTGATGACATGTTCCCTTACGACAACAAGCTATAGTGAGCTGATTTACAGAAGGATTATGTCACAAATAGAAAATGACTTTAGACAAATAGAAAGAGAATGCAGTTTTAAGAAACCAAGTATTAATCTTAAACAGTCTCTTTTCTTAAAAAAATGAGACTCCTTCCTCCCCCTCCCAAACAAATACTGAGCAAAAATTGTTTCTAGGAGGATTATTTTGAAAGCTTTCCAAGAAAGATAAGATGTGCTTTTGCTTAGGACAAAGTATGCTTACATGTATGCTTACATGACATAGGATTCTGCTATTCACCTAAGACTTTGGATGCATTTCTAATCAAGATTCTCATAAATAATCTCCAATCATTGCTGCCATGTTTCGTCCTATAATAGCATGGAGAAAGAAGATCCATTGGTTTCAGCTTTGCAGGTAAGGATCCAGAGAATGGATTAACAGCAAGAAACATCAAAGCAGGAGTGTTTTAAGTATGAGCAACTAAACAAACAGGAACACCAACAATGAGGAGGTTTGGAAACTTATCCAACAAAGTTTGAAAGAATTTGATTCGCCCTGTCCCTACACTAACTTACAAGAGGTATACTTTCAGCTAAACGCTTGTGTACTTTTTTTCTTGGACTGCTGTTACCTGCCTAATTATCCATATTTTCATTAATATCTAACCTAAGTTTATCATTTAGCTTCAATCTTATGCCTCCTAGTATTTGCTTTAAATCATTCCTTACTTTCTTCATATTCATAAAGTTCCAGTTGCCTAGAGGCAAATGATAATATTCCTTCTACCTAAATACCTGCATATTTTATTTCTGTTTGCTCTCAAATACACGTGCGCGCACACACACACACACACACACACACACACACACAAACTCCATATTTTTTTCTTATTCACACGTGTATAGACTCTCAGTTTACCTGTGTTATTTTCTCATAATGATGAAATCAAAGTTATGCTCAAGTGTTTTGATCTCAAAATGGTCTTCAGGAAAGGATTTATCAGTTCCCTACTCTTACAACCAACACTCTTGCACATACTGATTGCTGTTTCTTTATTTTCAACAGGATCATGCAATGAGATTGTTCAATCCGCTGCACACATATCATTTCCAGATCCTTTCCACATCATTGCTTGCTTTCTGTCTAGTCTCCTTTTTTGAACATCTGCCTGATGTCAGCATTCCTTAAGTGTACTGCTTCTGCAATATTAAAATTAAATGTCGATATATTTCTAAGTTCCTTTGATGATTCTGCAAACTGTCACTTACTCTGCTTCCAGTTTGCTGCCATCTGTGAACTCCTGTAATTTAACTTTTGACTGTTTCTTCCAGTTGGAAAGAGGGAGCAGCTCTTCCTATTTTGTATGCTGCCTGACAATCCCTACCCATTACTTTGGGAGACGCTAGCTAACGTGCTAACATTTGAGCCCTGTTCAGATGTGCTGCTAGGCTTTTTTTTCCCCATGAACATTGAAGTTGAGGCACCATACTCTCTGTCACAGAAATTCCCCACTGTGATAATGATTTTAAAAGAGCTATGCCCATTTACACAAGCTGAGAATCTGGTCCAAAGGCTGCTGGAACAGTTTGCCATTAGTCTGAGGGCCACCCTGCCATTACTCAGATTTTTAATAACAGAACATAATGACTAGGAATGAAAGCCCCATAAACATAATCCTTCATCATGATCAAAGAAGGCAGGTACTTAAAGTAAGATAGCATATAGCCTGCAGGAGACTAGTCTCCACGAGACACAATTTATACGAAAAATGATGATCCAGGTTTCATTAAACATCCTCTATGGACAGTATTTGGCCTCTACGATGAAATCTGAAAATACTGTTCTTGGCCAAAACCAGAACCTTTGATTTGGAAGTATGTTGGTTAAGATCCACACAGAAATTGTTTCACACGTTGCTTGGAAACTTTCTGTAGAATTTCTATCTTTAGACTTATGCTTTTCTGATGGGCTTCTCATAGTATGTTTCTGCAGAACTTAGGCTTGCATTTAAAATTAATTTTAGCCTGCACACTTACCAAAAAAAATCTTTGAAACACTGATTGAAGCAGTATCGTTCTGTTGAATCTGTGCTGAACTTCTCTAACGCTTTCAGGAAGGTATCAATTTTAAACAGATTTTATAAGTTTTAAAAAATAAACCAGCAACCTGTTTCATCCTTGATCATCTCAGTAGCTAATACACTTTATTTGATATTGCCACATTAATTTGAAGAGGTAGGAGAGTGCTAACAATTCAAAGTCCTAGAAGACTAATTTTCTAAGTAACATTTAATTTTAGCTTCAAATATAGGTATTTTGGAAGGATCAAAGAATTAAGCCGTGAAAAAAATTGGAATATCTACAAGCAAGCTGAGTGAAGATCTCAAGAGGAAATGGAAAAACAGATCTCAGTTCAGGAAAACTTTCTCTGTAAACAATTAGACATTCCTACTGGTATTAAAAGTACCTTTTAAATTAATCACTAAAAAAAAATCTGCTTAATCAACTAGAATTTTAATGCATGTTTTCAGTGCCCATTACTTTACATATCTGGCAGGCTTTCTAAACTTCTGGTAGAATCTTAGATATTCTGCAGAATTTTGATGTTTCCTATATATTTCTAATGACCTTAGCCTTTAATGTGGGAAGTGTGTCTTTGAAATTCATTCTGAAACAAAGGTTCCACCTTAATATTACGCACAATTGTGCAATAGCATTTAACTTTCACTTATGGGGCTGGCCATCAGCTACTTCATGTTCCCCCTCCCACACCATTCAATACATTTTCCACACCGTAGTAGTATTAATAACATTCATTTAAACCCCTTTCCAAAAACATTATGGAATACATGAAAATAATTTTAAAGATGAGTTATTAACAGATCCCTCGTTATTTTCTTTCCAAATGTCCACCACTTACTATGGATTTGTGCTATTATTTGATCTACCAATCACGTGTATTTTCTCTTTTAAAATGTTGCCTTATCCAAAATATCCATTATTATAGTATGGATCAGACTGGTAGTGAAAAGCAGCAGACTTCAGCTACATGCTATTATACCTGTGATGTGTCCTGGTTGTCTGAAGAAATTTAAAGGGCATATGAAGAATATATGGAACATTTTAGTTCCTTGCATATCTTGTGTAGGGTATGGCCACGATAGAACAGATAAAGTCGCACAGAGGAACAGAACAATTTCATGGAAATTAGTTCGTATAATATCTATGGTTAACATGGTCATAGTTTTGCATTTTAAACCTCTCCCCCTGTGGCATTCTATGCGAGAATATGTATCTAGAACACTTTCTTGTAGTAAAAAGTTTCATGTAATTCTTTTCCTGGCTTTATGTTTATACACCAGTATTAAATCATGAATTTAAGGGTGAGGAGTCTAAAATAAAGGTCTCTCTTCGCCTTGATTATAGCTACTAAATTTAGCATGTCACCAAATGAAAAATATCACACAGTTTATTCTCCCAAAAACTTGATTCTTAAAGAAATTTGCCCGTGAAATGATAGTCTGTTCATCAACTGATTTTATAAAAAGCCGCAATGTATTAGCAGCTCAGTTTCTTTGTACTTGACCTGCAAAAGATTATAAGCTCAGTGACTTCTATTTGACAGAGGCAGAAATTAACTTCATGTCAGACTTACAGCTCAATATGCAAAGGCATCCAAATAGGGTAAAAATTATCAAATCATCATCATTATCTTTCACTAGATAGCCATAGCGGATTATATACTAACATGATTGTGCTGAGAATAATGACAACAGTCACAGTGTATGGAAGACACAAACAGGACATGACTCTAAAGAAATTATTCTGAGAGTCTTCACTGAATGATTGTGCAAAGGGATAAATACAGTTATTAACTTTTATATTTACTGTGCTCAAAGCTGTTCCTTTCTAATTTTCATTACACAGCACATTATGCAGCTTAAACTATAAGTTCTAGAGAATTAATTTCTGAAAGGCTGCTCTTTATGAAGAAAACTAATGAATATGAGGTCCTGCTGTCTGTATTGTTACGTTAGCTACAACAACTTGTTTTCTTAAAGATTTCTGTGAAAAATGGATAATCTTACAGAGGTGTCATCACTGATACGCTAGATCTTAATCCTTTTTTTCATATGATTTTTTTTCTCATTAAAGCACAAATATAACATGCAGGAAATATGCTGCAGAATTTTTGTATTAAAGGAGACTGCTAAAAATATAAGCAGTGAAATTTGCATAGCTGGCATCCAAACAAATATTAACCTATCTTCAGAGATTAGCCATAGTTTTCAGTTCAGTTAAAGTATCAGTCACAGGCAGAGGATACACGGCGATCCTTCAAACTAGGGATATTTATTTTACTTGCTCCTAACTTTAATGTTCAGGAAAATTTTAGATGTGCAACTTTGGTTTTGGAAAGGGATTTGTTTTAGCTGGTATTAAAGCCAACCAAAGTTTGATTAACATTCATTAAAATGTAGGAGGATTTTCTTTTAAACAAGCCCTGTCAATTAGGTCAGGTTTCTGATACACATTAAAATGAAAACCCAGCTAGTGAAGAACGAAAACACAAAGGAAGAAAGAGAGAGAAAGGAAAAAGATGGGGATGAGAGGACAAACTAATCAGATTGGGTGTTACCAGCCAGCGGAAGTTTTAAAAAAACAGATCACCGAGTGAAATCGTACATTTACTCGGAGAGAGCATCCTTTGACATTGCCTTCTAGGTGATCTCTGAGCTCCTCCAGCTTTCGATGGAGCTACATGTAAACATCAGAAAATGAATTGAAAAAGCAAGCTGTTCTCTTGTCACGTTCTTTCTTTTTTCTTTCGTTCTTTGTTTTATTTTTTTTAAACAAATAGCATAACACATTTCTCACTGCCTTTAGCAAAACATTTCAAGACATCAACGTGCTTTGCACAATACAAACATACATACTCAGCAAACTCTGGAACTGGATACAAGATTTTTGTACTTGAATAACATGGCTCTTTTTTCAGTTTATTTTTTTCAGGAAAAAATAAATATATAAAAAACAATGAACAGATCATTCTAAAGCTACTGAATCTGCTACATTGTGTATCTAGTTTTTTTTTTTTTTTGTAAGGCAGTGTACTAGACTTTTTCAATTAAGAATGACATTTTAGGGGTGACTTTTCACATTTGGAAATCTTAATTAGGATTTTCCATTCTCTATATGGATATTCATATCAGATTTTGTGGCTAAGTATATTTTTTGGGTAGTGAAATTAAATCTTGGGCAGTCAGACAAGAAAGCAGGAATCCTAAATTAGGTGTCAATATTTGAAAATTGAATCCCAGTGTTTTAAACTAGTGGCTTTCATAGTGATACCATATTCACAAAAATAATAGATGAATCTGAGCCCTTAAATAAGCTACACCTCTTGCATATGTATTAGCATTAGGCATATAAAATTGTATGTGATGACTCATTAAAATGTAGAAGTCATAATAATTATCTGCACAATTTTCAAAACAGACTAGTAGCTGTGGCTGCCTGTGTTTTCCTCTGTGTGAATTCAGCGGTACTGAATGTCTGCTACAGAAACAACAGTCCATCAACCATGCACAGTGTTCTCACATACACTGTAACTAATACCTCTTCCCAAAACACCAGATGAAAAGCTAAAGCCTCACAGACAGGTGAGGTGGTGTCATTACTGGAAAGAGGTGCATAATTAATCCTTCCCCTCCCCTTCTTTATGCTCAGTGAAATAACATTTTCACAAAGAGCAGCTGTAGAGCAGTGCTAGAGAACAGAGAGGATGGCTTGTCCTGGAACAAAAGCAATATGCACACATACAAGTACCAAACAAAAAATCAAAAACCAAGGAGGCAGAAAAAGGCAGGGAGAGTGCAGAAGAAAAATGAATTAATTAGCGCTTGAGAAAGTGCTAAAAGGAAATGAAGTAGAAAAAAGGTGGAAAATTGGATGGTTGAAAAAGAGACAACTGTTGAGACAGAATCTTAACAGAATGGCCTAGACTGCACATGATCAGCAGCTTGGTAAATCTGGAGAATTTCCTGTGTTTTAAACCATCTATTAGTGTGTAACACTATACATGAGTGGGTACTGATTTAGAAATCTGCCTGTTCTCTTAAGTGCTCTAAACAGTTGAGTATGTTTGTACAAACATAAAAAAGGCAGAAAAAGGAACTGGCTAGTTGTTAGCCAAACAGTGGCTCCATTTTTATTAGCCTCACATGAATCTCTCTCTCATTTCCTCTTTATTTACTCTTTTCTGACTTAAAGGCTAGATGTACACCAAATATTCAACTTTCTTGTACTGATCTTTTGTAGAATTAATTGCAAAATGTGTGAGCGCTATAAAAGCTTAATTATGTTTCAATAGGGGAAGCAGTGCTCTGAAGATGAGTAAGTCACTTCTCCGAGTAACAAGCAGTTAAGAGACAACAAATAACACAGATCAGAGAAGTGGTTTAATCATGATCCCCAAATTATAGGCATTTCAAGAAGGTTGTTTCTGCCTGTTATTTGCGATGACATTCAAAGCTAACTAGCTGGCAGCTTGCCTTCAGCAGGTTGTTCTATGTGTAGCACAGAAACAAACAAAATGTGACCCAACAGCAATAAGAATACTGAAATCAAAATGATGGAATGGTGAGAAATGGAAAAGCCCCTTCCCTCCCTCCCCTCACCTCCCCCTTCAAAAGGAAAAGTGTAGGCTGTAGAAGAAAACTTGCAAAATAAATGTTAGAAACATATTTACTTTGAGGGATCCAACTCTACTAGCAACTCCTTTGCTTTCATCCGGTCGTCTAATTTGCTACAATGGGGGAAGATGGGTAAAAAAGACAGAAGAATAAAGAAAAAGTGAACTTAAAAAAATTTCCACACAGTCAGTTAGCAGTACATGCAAGACATCAATTTGACTCTCTGAGACATCTCTAGAGGACAAGGACACAGACTTTAATTTCTGGAATAAACGATGCTTTACCATGTCATTTTAAACTTCCCTGTTGATGATTTTCATTTAAATATTACCCATCTGGCACAGGTTTTACATGCCGAATTCACTAACAGTTTTTTAAAGAATACATTTTACTTATCTGATTTGGATATGGAGAATAATGAAGTCCTAAAACTAACTGGAAAAAAAAAAGCTGTATCTTTTACTACAGTTAGTATTTGAATCAAATCACATGATCCCACTATGCTATTACTGGGAGTATCAGGCCTGACAAGTATCATGACTGATACCTGACAGAATGCAATATAGACTCCTATTGATCCAGGCCTAGAGATTTTAGCCATTGCTATTAAGATTCCCAGTTAAAAAATTATGCTGCCCAACCAGAAAATTTTAATGCCAGACCAACATTAGATTTTTATTTTCAACATAAAATATATATACAATTTCTCTCCCAACATCTCCTGCCTGATTCTTTTTCCTTTATTATATAAGTTTTTTCCTAGATGATGCAGAG
This sequence comes from Struthio camelus, assembly GCF_040807025.1. Lineage (NCBI taxonomy): Eukaryota > Metazoa > Chordata > Aves > Struthioniformes > Struthionidae > Struthio > Struthio camelus. Next base: position 46,888,379 of record NC_090946.1, read on the forward strand.
GATGGAAGAAACAAACGAAATAATAGCTGCTCTAAAGGCTTTATATTGCTAGCAGCATGTATAAAAAAACTCATTTACAGCAAGAGTTCCTTTCAGAATTGCTGAATCTAGTAAATAAATCTTTTTTATTGCTGCAAAATTAAACCTATGTCAGGTCATTTGAAGTAGAGAGGAAGAAGACAAGAAACATGACTTGAGGAATATTCTTCTTCTTGGTAGTCTGAGTTGAGACTAAACTGAGTTTTTACTATCTGATGGTTGTTCCATATTTTATACAAAATAAATTCAGTCCCATCCAACTGCGGTGGATCCTTTTCAAACCATAATAACTGTCATTCCTTTTGGACATCTCAGAAAGGAAGCCAAAGACTGAATAAGCCATGGAAATTCAACTATGCTTTAGGCTGGCCTGGGGCAAAAGCAAAACCTATATTGCCACCACTTGATTCTATCTGACCAACAGACAAATGGCGAATTACATATTCAAAACACAGTCAACTGATACTAAAAAAAAAACAACCTTGCACTAGATTCTCAAGAAAGTAATGCAACCAAGCAATAAGTTAAGGTTCTAACTACTCAGTTCTGATAGGATGCACACTAATAAAATCCACCGGAAATGTGCATGTAAATTGTTGCTTTCCTTCGCTAGTCTTATTGCATTAGAATAGCAGCTGCTTTGAACTCTCTCAAGTGAAACATCCACATTATCATTATGGTGAGACTCCAAGCAAATCTGCAAGCAATTCTAGTATTCTGACCAAGAACAAACTGTCATTCTTAAACAAAATAGGTCTCCTTTAGAATCTTCCCTAATTCAAAAGAAAAAAAAGCCCCAAGAAGAAAAAGGGATCCTTAGTTGAAAAGAAAACAACAGGAGTTAGAGTAAAGATAATTGGATCAGCCGCCTAGTTCAAATAATACTTATCCCAGACTATAAGACAAAATGAAGTAGAACCCAAACTCATGATACTAATTCAAAACTTTTTTCAAAAATAATATATTCAATTTTTCTCTAAACAGTGAGAAATGTACTGAAAGAAAAAACAAATGCTGATAATGTCACACAACAATGTGGAATCAGAACAATGTGAAAAATGCTACATATTACAGAAACTTGGGGAAAAGTTGCAAGAGATCATAATATGCATTCCCTCCAGGGTAGATTTTTTTCTTTTGACACCTACCAGTGCGGGTAGTGTGGCAACTCGAGCTGCGCTGACAGTTTAGGATTCAGTCAGAGATGAGGTTGGGGATGTTACAGGTGCATAAAATTGACATTATTTACTCTCTCTCTTCAAAAAATATGGAAAAATATGTACACAAGCTGTACATTACAAATAATTAGATTAAAAATGCTTGAAAATCTAAAATATAAAGAGACAGCCTAAAGTTAACTCTTGTTTTACATTCATGCCACAGTTAATTTCCAAGATAACATGTTTTCTATGGGAACCTTGTGCTATTCAGAATGCAGTTTGGATGCTTCTCAAGGTATAATCAGAATGATCTGAACATTGCACAAACTATACCAGATCTGCTCTGGGAATTAAAAGGGTATTGACAAAAAGGCAAGGGATTTGAAAGGAAATGCAGGAACTGAAAAACTGCTTTTTCATGACAAATGCTAGAGAAAGAAATTCAGGTTTATCCTTATTTTTAGTAAACTCTTCCTGTAAAATGTCCTAGAAGTTGACTGACAAACTAGAATTTTGGAAAATTGCCATGGATTACACACTCCTCATTTCTCAAACACTCAGCTTGATGCAAGAACCCTGTCACAGACAAGGTGTGAATACTTGCAGCTAGAAAAGATCAGAGCAGAAATACTGTGTGCATGTGTTCTAAGTCAAAAGCATTGACACCAGCCAGTAAGTTGTGTGATCTAGAGCAGGTCTCGTGATTTTTCTATCGCTGATTTGTAATGTGAAAACAATACTTCCTTCTAAGCAAAATGTAGGACTGACAAAAAAAAAAAAACCTGAACAGTGAAATTGCAAATAAATCTCTGGATCTCAGGTTTTATGATTACTATTTATTACTTTCATATCACAATACAAGCTAAACGAATGGATTATGAGATGAGGCAGAAGCAATACTAAGCAGTTATTGTCAAACGTTACCCGAAAGAAGTGAGGGTTTTGGAACAATCTGAATGAGCTAAATGAAGATATTTAATGCAAAGAAGGAAAGAAACATTCCAAGAGACTGGCAGGGAATAACGCAGCAGCAGTTAAGGTAAGTGCATTACAATTACATCCCTTTCTTACTCACAAGGTAACAACAGCAGGAGTTAATAGCTAAGGATTAGTCACAGATGTCTCTGTCCTGAACCCTGAAGAATAAGCTGAAGTTTAAACTTCAGTAGAATGAGATAGGAAGCCAGTGGAAAAGAACTTACCAAGCAGGGAAACCAACAGAGAGCAAAGAAGGGTGCTCATAAATACTTAATGGACTTGTGAAAAGATAAACAAAAGACCTGGTTACCGTCGAACAGGCACTTCATATTTTCCAAGCAGACATCTCATATATGGTTTCATTACTACTGCTCTGCCTTCTAACATAGCCTATGAGGAATTCACCTGCTTACTTTTACCCTTTATTTTACTACTGAAAAGAAATTTACAAAACCTACCCGGCTGTTGTCAAAATGTATATAAGCCAGCAGACCTAATCACAGGTCATAAAGAAAGAACAGCTCTGAACTAATCTTAAATTCTGGCTTTAGGTGGACTTACTTAAAGGAAGAGTTGCAGAAGAGGAGAAAACCTCAGATACTTAGCTCTATCCATCTTAGACTCCTTCCACTTCCTGATAATTTACTTACTCTGTTTTTGGTACACTAAAGCTTCCCGGCTTACTGCTTCTGACAAATAAGCCTGAATTTCACAGGATCTAAAGCTTTCAGAAGTAGGTATTTATACCCACATTCACCAAAAGGCTAAACCTCTTCACATTTTGTTCCAAAATCCTGACAAATACATAAATATTTGATATGGATAAAGCCTTTTTGATAGGATCAAACTATTTAACTACAAAATTGAATAAATGCAACCCTAGCATTGGAAATTCTTTACGCTAAGGGTTTAAAAAGATGTTTACTTCCTTATTCATTGGCTGAGGCAGGCAGTGTTGGAATCATGTTAATCAGAAACAAGACACTACACCACACAACATATGAACCAAGTTCTGATTATTTGTTGGCCATGTAAGAAAAATGTAAACCAGGGACTCCCACATGACCACTACCTCAGAGTTCAGTGATGAATGGTGGATAAAGAAAACTATAAATATTACTTGTAGAAACTTGTCATACTTCATTACACCACTGGGCCTGCAAATAATTGTTTTTGCATTTGCCGCATGCATTACCCCACACATCCATGGCAACTGTCTTGACAAATGTTTTCTGTTTTCTCAGGCAAAAAGAAAAAAGAACCTCCCAGTTTCTAGCAATGACTCCTTGAAGGTATTCATATAATCTAAAATTTCCTTAAGCTCCTAGCCTAGATGCTTTAGGGTATGTAAAGTCAAATGGTATGAATATCCACTACTCAACCCTAAATCATGAGACTTGCTTGCCCTATCTTTGTCAATGTGACTACACATATTGTTCATAAGTGTTTATAAAATTGTTCCTTTTTAAAGAAGGTTTCTGACTATGAAACAGTGACATTCACAAGTTCCTATATGCTGTGACAACAGACGACTTCCCTCATTTTTCCAGTTTTACCTGACATTAATTCCCTCCAGTTACCATCTGATCTGAAAACCCAGGGCATCATGGTAAGAAAGGAATGATCACTTTTGGAAATCTATAGCAAAACTGTGCATGTGATGTTCCTATTGTCATTGCATGGCCACTTCCTTCAGGAGGATTCCACAACATATTCCAAATGTGGCTTTTCCTTTTTTTCCAAGTGTTGTTCAAGAGATAAAGGTAAAATTTAGAAAAAGAGTAATGGGATAAACCTTTCTCCAATCTCATGTAGCTTAAAGAAAAATTCTATGATTTAGTGAAGTGGCAGAGGGATATATAAAAAAAAAATAAAAAAGATCTTTACGATATGTGCATTGAGAAGACTAAAACATAAAAGACTTACAGAAGAGAAACTAAATATGAATCATAATTAATTGAAACAGTCCCCACACAAAGTGGTTTCAGAGGATACAATACAATTAAGTATAGAGATGGTTAGGAGATATCAGTAATATGTCATCAAAAGCATGGAGATTCCTCAAACTGATGTAGCGCATTCTACTAGAGAAGGAGATGGTCCAGTGGGTGAAGAGAAACCATGAAAGCTGTAGATTTTATTAAACCATTCTATTCCAGGAAAAAATTTCTTGAAATCTTTCACTCCAATTCTCACACAATTCATGTTGACAGAGACATATATCTGAACAGTATAGCCCAACTGGCAGTGGTTTTACATCAGTTGGCTAGGAATAAAAAAACTGATGCATTAGTAGGAACAAATAAGGGTAGTGAATACAAAGGAGAAGGTCAAATCTTACTAACATGGAAGGTGTTTGTTCTGATCCTTACCAATGTTTGTCAAAATTCATGGTACAGAACAAACTTAAGAAATGTAAAGGACAGTAACAACCAGAAACAAGGAATAAACTGTCAAATATTGTGAAGTTGGTAAGAAGTCATTTTAATTAGTGGAGTAATTACATAGTGCTTGTTAACACATTTGGGGTGGGATACTGTGACTTCCCACATTATAATGATATATATAAGATATATATAAAATACTCATACAGGCAGTATTTTCCACAATCCTTACTTGCCTGATCAACAGCAGAAAATATCAATACAGAAATCTGAACTCCCACTACAGTTCTCCTCTCTAATAAGAGCAGTACCCTACACCAAGTGAGCAGTTGCTATTGCTAACAAGGAGCTTAATATATTTTTAATACTGAAGTTAATTAATTTCTTTTTAGTGAAAACAATGCATTATGCATAACTTTTACATTCATCCATGAAAAAGAGACTTCTACTTGAAGAAATTTTTACTTCTGCAGTTTTAGGCCAGATAAACATCAACACCCACACATTTTTTTTAATTTTTCACTTTTTTAAAAGCTGGTACTACTACTTACACTGTTCCATGTGCAGATGAAGGAGTTAACACAGTGCTGGTAGACCAATCAGTGGCACAAATTAAATGCCAATATTTTGCAGTTTTGCAGTTTAGTACAAGAATATCATCACCCGATCAATGTTCTATTAACAGATCTAACACCAAAGATAATGTAACTATGTCCTCCTACAGGAGTTTTTGTAACATATTGGTTGTTTACATCAATATGTTTTTCTTTTTTTGCAAATATCTATTGACTTTAGTGATATTTAATGGTCAGATTTAAAAGCTAAAAGTTGGCAGGTACAATGCACAACCAGGGCAATATCAATTATAATAAATACAAACATTACATGTTATGCCACTATTCTTAGAGACTTAATATCCTAAATCTCATTTACACTAGACCTCAGGGCAAATGAGAGTCAGGTTCTTATTTTCACTATGCAGATAACAAAATACACAGACTTTACACTGGCCAGATCCTGAAGAGGTTATAAATGATGAGTAACAAGACAGAATGGCTACTTTTGGCAGAGACATACACAGTCCAGCCGGAAATGTATGAAAATTACGTATAGTCTCCTACAGCTTTCAAGGAATGTTGGAAATCAGCAGGCTTAATTAGCCTGCACAGAGCTGTGTGCTGCCGGGACTAGACTCCTTATCCAAGCAAATTGATTCAGAAGAAGTTGAAGTATTTTACACTTTATTACACAGCGGACATCTGCGCATAAACATACAGAGGGTTACCACAGGGTCTCCAAACCCTCTTACAGCCACATATCCTCCTTGTCCCAGAGCTTCCAGTTGCACAACCCTCCTGCCATACAGCTCAAGTTCCCCAAATCCTTCTAGCCATGTAAGGCAGTCTTGTCCCAGTTCACCCGATACTACTCAATCCTTACATCAGATTTCTCAAATCAATACTTTCATTTCTCTCACTTCAGCCTCACTTTGGACTTGCTTTCATTAGCTGCTGGTACATATTGCTGCCCTGACACCTGGAGCATTCTCTGGCCTTCCCCACAAACAACAGCTAAATTTACAGCTTTCAAAACCCCCCCCACACATTGCATTCATTAGAAATTCGTCTGGGTAAGCAGAGGAGCTCATGTTTAAGAAAAAAAAAATCCATGGTAAGTCTTAGGTGGTGAAGTTTTGAATTCTTTGTACGTACCTTTCCCAAACTGACAATTCAGTTCTGAACGTGTAGCTCTTTTGCCTTGCTGCCCTAAGTTGAACTGAAGTTCTAAAAGCTGAAGCACATACAGGACTGTTCATACTCAAACGGAGGACACTGTCCTTTAAATATTTTAGACAGTAAGCTAGCTCCTATCAAAGATACCTGGGTGGTCACACTGAAAGCTGCCTCATCAATGAAGTTACTTAGAAGTCACTGGTGGGAAAAGTAGGTTATAAAGTAAATCAGCTAAGATATTTGCTCTCTGTAACCACTTTTAGCTGCAAAATTAAGGGAGAGCTGTTTGCATTAGGGCTTAGTGTCAAAAGAGAAGATGCCATCTTTCTGAAAACAGATGGGCCAGTGAGACTTTTAAGGGAAGAGTAAATCTTACTAAGGAGCAGTGCATTTACAACATGTTTTCAAACAATCTGTAATATCTTGTACTTTATCCTGTGTTTAAAGCTACAGGAAATACACAAATCAAGCAATCAGATGATAAGCTCAGAAACTGGAGATAAGGTGGATTCTGGATTCTGTTCAGTTTACAGAAGCTGAAACAACATGAGCCTAAGTGGCTAGACACTAACAATAACATGGGAAGTGACGAAAAGGTCAGTCTTCGTCCACACTGATGGTACCTTTGAAACAACTCATTGTCCAAGGAGACTGCCTGTGAACTTCATGAAGCCAACAAGGTGTTGCAAAGAATTGCCATGCCAATGCATAGAACTTCTTGCTCAAAGGTTTTCCTCTTATTTTGAAAAAAGTATGTTTTAAAAGAAAATAAAATCAATCTTAACAAATAAACTGTAATGTCTGAATGGTGCAAACCTGAAAGAGAGACTGTGAACAGCTAGTCTGAAATCCTGCCAAACTTGTTACTGTTTATTATGGGATGCTTTGCATAAATCTAATCTAAGGCACTCAAGCCCAGTTTCCAACACAGTCCTTTGAGAGAAATAAGCTCCAACTGTAAGTAAGTGTTCCGAATTTCTCAAGCTAACAGTCACTACTGTTGCTGCTTTAAATAAAAAGCTCTTTAACTGAAGTATATGCAGGTTTCAGTTAATCTACATATGCATAAATGTCTGGAGAAACTCTTGTCATAGAACATGCAACACTATGAGTGATCAGAAATGGATAATCTTTTTCTTTCCTTTCAAACAAACAAATACACTGTTGAAACCTGACTGAAGAAATCAGATTCTACCCTATTCAAACTTTTTCATGAATGCCCCCTTTGAAGGGATAATATATATCTTATCTTTTAAAATTTAACTAAAATGATGAAAAAATATAAATAGAATGTTTGGTTTGACACCTCTGACCCTAACCAGTGAACATCACAACAAAGTAGAAGCAACTAATATTTAGGGCATTTATGGGTAAATTTTGGATGCAATAAATACAGGGATTGATTAGAACCATTGCCATTACTATTAATAATCTAAACACATTCTAATACCTCATCTTGAGGTACCTGTGAATGGAACAATAACTTCATAGTCATTCAATTTCACTCCGAAATTTTAACATGTCATCAGAATTTTGTCATGATTTCTGCAGCTATCATCTATTTTACAGAGGTAGAAATGTAGAAAAAATAAAATACTATTTTCTTACACTCTGCTTTTGAGGAACAAACAAAACTAGTTAAATAGATTGCTGATGTTCAACACAGGACAATTCCCTGGAGCACTCTAGTTCCTTCTCCATTTTCTTGCTGCATACACAAAATTACAATAGGGGTAATAGCATAAGATCAATATTCTATTACACAAAAAGTGGTACAACTAAATAAGAATTTTCTCAAACACAGACAGACCACTCGGCACATAATACCAAGTTCTCCCTGCAGATCCAGAACATAGTGTAAACCTAAGCCTTACATAAATTATAGAATAAAGGGCATCTAGCATACACTGTGAGAAAAATTGGGTAATTAGAAGAGTTAAGTATAAAACAAAGTTGTATTTAACAGGAGGAACAACTGTATTAATAAATTTAGAACGGCTGTTTATGAGAAGGCTGGATAAAAGATTTTGACAACTGTTGTTTTGATTCTAAAACCCATTATCTTTATTTTTTCATTTCCTGTTTCTGGGTGTGAACACTTAGTGATCATTACAATTTGGAACGGACTTGGAATGATAGGGATTACAACAATGTTTTCCAGTCTTTCTGGATAACTTTCTGGATAAATGCACTACAGTGCTTACTCTCATTGCCTGCTGGCTGTTGTTCACTTGAGGTACTCTAAACTGTCATTTAGTGCACTTAGAACAGGTAAAGTGGAACCACACCAAAAGAACAGGTAAAGCAGCACTGATATAGTACACGTGTTCCTCTGGTATGAATCTACAGTTCTTAGGCTCACCTGGGATAAAAGATTATGCATACACACATATGCATAGATTAAAAAAAAAAAAAAAGCAAACTGCCTGAGGGATGGAGAGGCACAGAAAGCAGATTAAACACACCAATTTGTATGAGTGGGAACACTAAACCACACAGTAAGTAGCACAAATGTTCTCTTCCAGCTGGGAACATAGAAATTTGGCAGAAGAGTGCTAAAGAACTTGCTGTACCTTAGCATAGCTTTTCTCAAAACCTTCTGGGGAAAGACTTGTTAAAAATAGCAACAAATCAAATACCAGGCTGATGGATATAGCGTGAGAGTCTACTAAGTGAATGGAAACTCTCATAATCTGACAGCACTCTCTCAGGCTAAGTCCTAAAGGACAGTGTCTTTTCTTTTCTGCTTTGGACAGACAAATAGATGAAAGACTATTCTCATTAGGTGGATCACTGTGCTGACCTAAAAACGCAAGTGTAACATGATTTTGAGAACTAGGCTTTTGCAAAGAGAAAGCCTGTCTGCTTGGGCAAAAAAGGTACCAGAAACACCTTGATATAAAACAGTTACTACAAAAAATTCTCACAATTGGTTTAAGGTCTATGTCTCAACATCTTGTAGAAGGTATCTCGTAAGCTCCGTGCAAAACCTGGCACACACATCTTGGAGTAAATGGTTTATATGAGCCTTGAATTCAGGCTCAGTTTTACTTTTAGACAAACAACCAATTTCTTGGATAGTTGTTTTTAGACCAATAATGTTGTAGACCAACAATGGCTTCACTGTTATACAACATAATGAAACTGCCCAATTGCTTGGCTACATGAAGATAGATTTGATCTCAGCTGAAAAGTATTTGGAATGGATAGGGATGCAATAAATCCATAGCAAACAGGTCTCCAATTCAAATATGACTAGTCTTGAAAAATACACTTTTCCTTCTCAATAGACAACAGTACGATCTACTAAGGAAGACAAATGACCATCTTTCATCAGCCTCTTGCTAAAGCACCTTTCTGACTGAAGATAAGTTGACAGATAGCTCAAATAGATTTCTTGAAATCCTTTGACTCTGTTTTCTCTTAGGGAGAGGAATAAAAAGTCATGTCAAGAAGTTTACTAGGACTATGGCAGAAAGCCTGCGAGAAACAAAAATGAAGAAAACTATTTTGTCTAGGCTAGAAACTGTTAAGTACCAAATACACCTTGCAAAGGAATTTAAAACAAGGAGTAAAAGATTCTTTAGACTTACAAATAAAAAAGATAAAGTAGAAATCTAAGGTTGGGCAGAGATCAAAGGTAACCAAGGTAATAAAAAAATAACACCTTGCCTGAATTTTCAATATGGATAATAATACACGACATGGGAACAAAGGCAAGATAATCAACAGAAATTAGTATAAAGCTGCATTACTTTTGATAAGCAGCTGCTTTTATAAATAGAGGAAATGTGGGATAGGAACATACAGAAGGTAAAACAGTTGTTGGATGGCAAAGGAACGACTAGGTGGAAGATGACAACATGTTTTGCTTAAAGGGGGAAAATTAGACTGAAGAAAAGTTATGAGTATAGTTTCCAAATGTAGAGATTGATTTTATCCAGTATTTTCAATAACATTTTTGACAAAAAAGTGCTCTCAGATGAATTTGGGAGATACGATTGTTATAGAATATTGAAATAATCTCATCAGCAGGTATCTGATAACCTTGAAGACTGCTGTAAAAGAAATGGGGTGAAACTTAACACAAAGTTCTGAACTAATGTGTATCTTTGCTATGAGGGCAAGGACTCACCAGTTGGGAAAAAGACAGAGATAAGCCCATTCTACCGTACACTGATAAAATCTCATTTAGTTTTGATCATTCTGAGGAAGGTGAAATCAAGCATAAATGAGAAAAGACTTGAGGCAGTCTTTTTTACAAGGGGAAACTGAAGGAGCTTGACTTAGTTAATCTATAAAAATGAAACTGAATGAATGATTCTATGCCTCCCCTCTATACATCTTAAGAAGAAATAGTAGAAATTATGGTACCTAATCTCAAGATTCAATCCATGAATCAGAAAAGAGCTATTTAAATAAAACGGCCAATAGTGACAAAAACTGAGCAATGGAAGAGTGAAATTCTAAAAGAAGCTTGGAGATAGGATTGGAAACAAGAAAATATTTTTAGTTTGCCAGTCTTAAATAGAAGCTTAGATTCACTGAACCAGGAGGTTCCATTTACTTTTACGCTCCTATTTCCTAAAAAACTTTTCAAAGGTGAAACTGGACCTGAGAAACTATCACACTTGCTACAGAATCTACAACTTGAAGGCGTTCCCATATTTATATTAGCCATGAGAAAAGCTACGTCTGTCCTTGAGACTCTTGCTTTTCTCTCACATTTTGCATCAGGTAGGTGCTACCTTCTTCTCTAATGGAACCAAGGAACACTTACCTCAGATGATACATTAACCACAGGAACATGCGCACCTTGAAATAGCTTTCCTGGTCTAAATACCAGTTTTTGCTCTTGCAAACACATACCTCCTCCTGCTGTTAGACCACCACTTCTCATAGTGCTTTGGGTTGTACGTGTACACCAAATAGAATATATTATTATTATTATACTGCCAATCTGTGGAAGCATGGCATGATGTCAGGACTGTGATGTGCAAGTACCTGCTTCAAGAGTAAACAAATGTAGGCTTTCCCTTAAGAACACTCGTTGAATAATTAATAGATATGTTAAGATTAGTATGAATGGAGAAAAAAATGGAAATGCATGGGTGTGGAAGCACCAGAAGGCACAGCAGAAGAAGGAATACAACAACAACATGTGTTGATGGCACACAGATTAGAAGTTCATTCAGATCACAGCATTCTATGCAGCTTCTCAGGATACCCAACCAGAGAAACAAAAGACAGTCTAAAACAAGGGACAGACTAAAAGAACTCAGACTAAAAGAACTAAGCCACTGAGAGATGGTGTTGGAATGATAAAAAATAGGGTTAGACAAGGAGAACAAACAACAGCACAGTGAATAAATCCTTGATTCAAGAGGTGGAGCAGGATGGAAAAGGAAAATCCTCATCACTGTCAGCTCCTAAAGCATATAAAAGGCACACCAACTAATGGATTAGTATCCAGCCTAAGAAGAAAACAAGAGAGGTGGTAGAGGACTTGCCCCACATCCTACAAGTGTTTACAAGGAATCCTGACCAGACCAGGGGGATACACGTCTGGATGCCAGACTACTTGAACGCACGTATCTTGGTGTCTGTGAACTTATTCCAAGAATGTCACTGAAATCATTTTTGTTTTCAAATAACATCACCTAACTCTCCTATAAGATCTGGCATTGAATTTTGCTACATTGTTGCTAAATAAAGAAAGAAATAACTGGAAAAAAGAGAATTGTTGGCCTATCCCTGAAACCATGGTTTGAAATTTCTGATTTTTTTTCCCCAGAAAAGAACACAAACAAGAAGTGATGTGGAGAATGCCATATGCAAAGGAACAGAAGCAAGCCTGTCCATGACTGTGCTGATGATTAAGATCAGATTAGTGTAGGAAGGACTGCTACAGGAAATTACAGGATTAGTAGAGAGTGAGACACTAAAAAAGAGAAGTAGAGGAAAACCAAACTCCTACAAACAGAACATGTGACTTTACAGAAATTCAGCAAAAAGATGCAAGGTAGTTATATTCTTGAAATCATATTTCATGAAGAAACAAAAACAAATCAGTTGGCACAGGTAATGAGAACTGATATCCCCAAAAAGAAGAAAGAAATGAATGGAGAGGGAAGTATATGTTGCTCCAAGGGGCCAGCTCCAGCAACATATCAAAATGGTCACTAGACACAAAACAGTCTTAACAAGAGAGTCAGTGACAGGACCAGAACTAGATACATTAAAAACAGAGCTAGCAATTCTTTCTGTAGAGGTGCATTCACAGTCATTTCAAAAAGAAGAAACTGGGTGAAAGGCAGACATAACTAACTACATTGCTGTTTGGAAAAAAACAAATCAGAAAGTTTAAACTCAAGACTTATTTTCGATAGGAGTTGAAAAGGTGTGGATAAGGAAACTAAATGAGAGAAGGATGCATAACTTTTCCTTTTCTTAAAGTAATGCCAACCTGAAAGTATCAGAATGTGAAAAAAAAACATGTCACATTTGAAGAAAGCAGAGTAATAAAAAGTCGTAGTCCCAAAGCTAATAGAAAAAAGAATTCAAGGAGGCACTGAGAAGTTGCTGTAGCATAAGCAGCAGTAGGTCAGAACACATGCAATGCACTTGTGAGTTAGGAAGTCTGTAGTAAGAGAATATTATCTTCTGGAGGGATTACCTATGCAGAAAAGTTACTATTTGAAAAAAAAATTATTTTCATGGAAAGACTGAAAAGCTTCTTTCTAAAGTGTTTCAAAATTTCACTAGACTCAGCAAAAGATGGAAATCTGTAGCTTAATAAAATCTCAGCCCATTACTGAGAAAGAGAAATGCAGGAAATAGGTTGTACATGACAGCCTCTTTGTATGTATCTGTACATAGCAGGTCTGAAAAGCAGCTGATTCAATGAATTCAAGAATTGTTCTGGACAGGTACACGTAACCAATTCCTAACTGCTCTAACATCTCTCTTTAGCCCTGCTGTAAACAGTTCTTGGGCATGAGACAAGGAAGGCAACCAGATTTTGGTGCTGCTATTCTGTTTAATACAGATTCTGGTTACTGCTGAATATGAAAAATATGTATTCAGGAAAAAAGAAACTAAATAAAACTAAGTCAAATAAGTTGACTATTGAAAGTCAATGTTCAGCTTAAACACGATGACATAAAGCTTTATTCTGTCCCTCTAGAGAGCTGCTGACGGGTCTATTTCGGTATTTACAAAAAAGAACTCCTGTACTTTCCAAGCTTCCTACAAAGTGAATCTTCTGTTATAAGAAGGGATTTTAGTAGACTCTGCTTTTATTATTTACAATGCATTTGGGTTTTTTTGACATTCCAAGCCCATCAAGCTGCTTATTTCTTAGTTTCAATGTCTCACTTTTGAAGCTGTGGCATTTAATGCCACAGCTATATAACAACAATCACTATTCTTAAGGAGAATATAAACTGAAAACGAGACTTGTTAGGACTCAGTCACTCACATGCTTCACCAGGACTAAACACTTGAAATAATGAAAAAGAAAGGGCAATGACTATATGGGAAATATTCCGTTATCTTAATTAGTAACTGATTTGGAAAACACTGCTGCGCTGTATTGAGGAGAACCTGAGAGGACACCGGAGACTGACACACATTAGTAAGCAGGATTCCTCATCTTAAGACAATCCTGGCTATTTTCTACTCCAATTTGCATTCTCTCGGTATCTCTTTTCACTAAATATCATTTATGCTGGAATGCGCACTGAAAAAGACTATGAGGAAATGAAACCCAGAAATAATCACGGAAACACTGGAATTTCTAACAGGATCAGATCGATTTATCTAGTTAAGTATGCGTGTTCATAAACAGCTACCTGTTTTACAAGAAAAAGCAAGAAAGCCTTGCTGTGCCTGGAATGTGATTTCACCTGCCTAGATCAGCCTAGCAATTTAAAACATCCTTTCCATTTTTCATGCTCCTCCCCTATATGATAGCTCTGCCAAAGCACTTGCTGCTTAGTTAAGCAAGTTCCCAGGTAGCAAAGATGACAGCATAAGAAAACTTCAAATTCATAAATAAAGAAGAAAAACATTACTTGCAGAATTTAGTGCATGCTCCCCTTCAGAAGGTCAACAGGAAAAAGAAATCATCAGGCCAGTATTAGCATTTACTTTTTGCTAGAACAATGAAATATCACCAAATTTGCCAAGATTCCTAAAGTTGGATACATATTCTTAGGATGTAACCACCCAGCAGCTATAAAACAGAGGAAAACTAAAAGATGAGCAAGTACACCATTTTATTGCTCACTACTTTAATTAATCAAAATACCTGATTAATTCAGGCAGCATTTAGACACAAACATGTAACTGCTTCTGTCTGCCTATACAGAATATAAACACTGACTACATATTACAGAAGTACAAATACTAGTACTTTTAGATTAGGAAAGAAGGCTTTGCTAAAGATAAAAAATGAAATGCAGCTCTAGTGGAACTGTGTGGAATAATATTAGCAAAATTTAGTCATTTTGAATACTACAATTTGAATAATTTCTAGAATGTCCCACAAATGCCAAATGGGTATTTGATTCTGAGGCAATGGAATAATTCAAGAAAAAGCAGTAAGTAATATGTTAATGCTGCTGTTACAATATGTTAAAAGCAAGAGTATAAAATCACTCATAGTTCAGTATTTACCTTAAAAGAATGTTTTTCCTTAGAAATATTTAGGTAAGGATTTTTTTGTTGTTCATGGCAGGAATTCTATTCTTTGGATACAACAGTCCAGGGCTCACATTTCTCATAGATTGTATAAGTATTTCAAACAGATTACAAATTTTAAAATACATTCACACTTGCCATATTGTTTTCATCTGGATGATCATCTTAAGAAGAAATAGCAGAAATCATGGTACCAAACATATACATTTATCTCACCCAATGTACATAAAATATCAACATTATGGATAAAATTACAGATTGCCAAACCATGTCCTAAACAACAACTTAGTATTATCTAAGAATTTCTGGTAAGCAATCTGATCTTTTTTCAACTGAAAAAGAAATAATTCACATAAAAGTATTTTCTCAACTCTACCTGTTCCCATCTAATGTCATTACTTCACACAGAAATTGCATATATTCAAAGTCACAATGCTAGACTAAAAATATAAATCAAAGTTAGTTTTAGTTCTAAGTTTGTAACCCATTTTACAGTGTGGAAAACTGGCACCGATGTCTAGAGATGACTGAGATAATAAAATATATTTTGCCACAGAATTAATTCTCATTAGTCTGTTATTTTGTTAAAAGTCATTGAAATGTATTCCTGGTGATAATTTAAATCCTGTTCTTGGTCTTCCATATCTGCTTCATTTGACTTTGACACACAACATGGGTAAAAATTAAATATTGATTATGCCATTTAAATATGGGAGAAGCAAAGGCTTGAACTTGAAAGATGCAATTTTCTCTCATAGTAATATCATCTTCCTAAGAGTAGAACAAAATGAGAAGTTTAAAGGATTGACTCAGTCCTTTGCTTTGGATGTACTCATTTAAGCTATCTGAAGTTGTAGGTCTAAAATTGTATGTTGCAAGTTTAAAAACAAAATGAAACAAAAAAGTCAACATTAATGCAAACACTAAAAAAAACTCCATACTCGTAGAAATAATTTTACACTGACTAATGCATTGCTTTTGTAGCTGAAAAGAATGCTGTATTTAAGAACATACATAGACAACATTACAGTAGGATCTCATAATCTGAGTAACTATTTAAAATTACATGCAAAACTTGAGAGCCTCTCTGTACCATCCTTAACTTTTGTCATGTGGGTATTCAGCACATTCATTTAGCCTTTTTGAGAAAGCAGTGTAATTTAAAGAGGGCCAGAACTATATTGTAGAAGGTAAAAATATCAGTTACAATCACTATCAACTTCACGGCTGAATGACTGAAAAAAGGTGCATTGTTAGTGCAGTTTCCCCCTGAGTAAAACTTAGGATTGCCTCTATATCTGAATATGGTTTAAATGCTCCTTGAACCATACTGGATTTTGCTCAAAACCCAAATGCAATTTGCAGAACAAGCAAGAGGCTCTATGGAGATTTATCAACCGCTTAAAGAACAACTGAGGGTGCTTACTTTGGGGGATTTACCCAAAGATCGATGGAGCAGTCCCAATGAAAATTTGTCTTGAAAAGTCCTGACCTCACAAAAGGCTATAGTGAAAAGGATAACTCCTTCTTTTATGAAAGAATTAAACTTGTGATGACTGGTTGAGATACATAGGCTCTAACTCACTATACATCATTTACTACTTTGTTAGATTTTTAGAAAATATGGAGGACAAAGTATAAACAGTTATGAAAATTTAAAATCATATTTCATATTTTGTGTCTGTCTACAAGCTCTGTGTGTATGCATAAACAACATTAATTTTTACAAAATAAAGTTATGAAAAGGTAAAGAATTTTCTTAACAGGCCAGTTAAGGCTGGTGGTGGTAGTGGTGGTGGTGGTAGCAGTGATGCCATCTCCCACACTTTCTCTCCAGTACACTCAAACATTAGCAACCTGCTACTTACTTAGGTTCAATATAGATCCCATCATTGCAGAAACTTGTTTTTTTTCTAAGAGGGACACAGAACTTTCTGCTATGCACATTTAGGACAAAAAACACAATAACAAAATGGTGCAACAAAATAAACTGGAATATGTAGTTCACAAAGATAACCAGTGCCTCTAGCTCTTTGGTGGGACCACAACTCCAAACAATATGCATGATTAAAGAAAGCTTTAAACTGCTTTTTGCTGAAACTTCCTCTCTTATGTTTCAGGTCATATATACAGGTTTAGGAGCTCTGAAATGAGTTTGTAAACCATAGCGTGAGAATATTTAAAAGACACACATTTGCACATTAGAGAAAAAACTGGATGCTATATTACAATTCAGCTTCATCCTCACTACAGTAAGGATCAAGAGGTCCACTGTGAATTACATTCATATTGCATTATTAGAAAGCCAGGATCCAGAAGGAAAAGCACAATGAGACAAGTGAATTCATTTAGACATACTGATAATCTTCAGGAATATGAATGAACCATATCTCTTGAGAAAGTCAGATAATGTTTGAGAACTTGAGGGTAACAGAAAAGGACTGAACATAAGGATAACAAGAGCGGATAGAGTTTTGTTTTCTTCTAAAGTAACAAGCAAAAAACCACAAGACCTAAATGGCAAAGGACCTCATACTTTTGTGCAAAATCCAACCGCTAGGTAATAGGAACAGGCAAGATTACCCTTCAAGTTTATTTTCTAGCGGCTAACAGTTGGGTTTTTTTAAATCTTTCTCCACAGCAGCTTGTACCACCTGCTTTTGGAAGACATCATAGAAAAGCTAGACTATTGCTCTGATCCTGCATGACAATTCCTGTGTTATAAAAGTGGTGGTGTTTCACGTGTTTTGAATAAAATCTGATTCTGCAGTAATAAATGAAAAATGTGGCCTAACATGAATTGACAAAGCTGTAGTCCAATTATGAGAAGAGCTCATCTCAGCTAATTTCCAACAGAAAAGCTTCAGATTTTTAAATCTGTTTCAAAATTCTCGTAGTTTCCTTTTCTAATCTCTGAATCTTTGATGATAGTCTAGGGGAGTCTGTTCTGCTTCACAACAGGCAGGCTTTACTCCTTCCCATTGTGATACCTTGCTTGAAATATGTACGCTTCATTTAGAGCTATTTTCTAGCAACGATAGCTCTTTTTTATGCCTGTTATTGGTCTCTGGTTTTCTTTGACCTCTTCTGTTTTGTCAAGAGGCAGAAAAGTGAGTGTAGTTTCTCTGTTTTGTACTCCTCTCCTGCTCTGAGTTCTAATGTAATATGCTTTGTGTTTTTATTTTTAAGTCACCAGGTAAGTGGCAATTTTTTTAGCCAACGAATGAAGGAAATGCAGACAGAATTCACTGAACCTCTTAAGAAAAGTAGGCTATATATATAATGAAGCTTACATATGCTATCCACTTAAATAATTTTGATTCTGTTATAGTGAAAGTGAGTACTGCATAAAACTATCCCATAAGCTAAATCAAAACATTTCTATGGGTGGTTGCCAGTAAATCTTGTTTGCTGACAGAAAAGAATGAGGTAGCAAGTAAGAAGAACCAGCAGATGCTGGCAGTCACTTTAGAAAAGCAGAATAATCCTCAAGGATCATGAATTAGATGAGGAAGAATGTTACTGTTTGCCATCTGCTACAAGCCTATTAATACGTCAGTATCTGGTGCCAAAGAAAGATCTTTGTGACATGAACTCATAAAGTGCATTCAGACAGAGAATTCTTCTATTGAAAGCAATCCTACTGAAAGTAAATATAACAGGCCTTGCCACTGGTTGATTCACTTAGTTTTTGATATACGCTATTTAAAGTTTGATAAAACACATTAATAGAGGTTACCTAAATGATTAAATGATATAGCATAATCAGTAAGAATTGAAAAATAATCCCACAAGGTTGGCATTAAAACTTTCTTTCTAGTCAATTTAGAGTTGTTTCCAAATGTCAGGCAGCAAATATCTAAGTTTGTGCAAAACAAGTTGGCTTGAAACTGTCTTAAATCCATCAGTACTAGAGTGGGGCAGAACTGCCCCAGCCCAGGCTAGAAATTTGCACATACTTTTTGTTGACAAAATACTATTTCCTTAATGCAGTTACTCAGTGGCAGGATTATCTACATTCCTTGGGACATTAAAGACATTCAGGGGATTAACAATTTCATATTCATGACTGATATTGCAAGAGAGAACATGGAACTTCAGTAACTGTAACATGTTGGTGGATCCACATACTAAATTGTGCAGTAGTACACGTGGAATGAACTATACTAGCTTGCATTTATCTGTTACTTAGAAAGATACATCCCTTGCATGCGAACCAACTTTCATTAGGAGAGGGAAACATCAATCTCATAGATCAGATGTTTGACATTGGAGCTTGCAAGGCATAAATGTACTTACTTTTGGTGTTGGGCAGGATGCAGTGGAGAGACGAGAGGTGGCCTGGGCACGAGGAGATTCTGAAGGGGTAGTGCTGAGAGAGGCTGTATCACGTGGGAGCACCTGAACGCCACGAGAGATAATGGAATCTGGAATCTTAAAAAGGAGAGAGAGAGAATTAATAGTAAAAAATAGACTATATTTAAAACTTGTTCAAAATCTTGCATCTAGAGCTGTTTAGATTAACCCATGCCAGTCTGCACTCTACCTTGTTGTAGACAACCTACCTAGGTTGTAAAGCCACATTCTCTTAATTTCAGTTACAAAGCCCTAGCGTATATATAAAATCATATTCTAATGAAAGATGCATAGAACATACTACTTATCCTGGAAAATCCAGAATCAGTTACACTGCAATATGCATAGATTAACTATTTCTTATAGTTGTACTATGTATAGATTAACTATTTTTTGTCATTAAAAGTCAGATGGTTATAATGGCCCCATGAGCCAGGAGCTGCCTCCTAACCACAGTTTAAAACCTTCCAGTGCAGAGGACTTTTCACGTTGCTAATTTTCCTCTCCTGCTCCCTAGGAAAGCCCTGAGCAATGGATAGCTGCCACTAGCGCTGCATCCTTTGGCTACACGCTCTGAAGGGGTGACCCTAGCAGGGTCATTGAGTTTGCAAGGGTTCCGAAGGCCATAGTCCCTACTCATAAGAAAGGAAAAATAATTAAAATAATTAAGAAGAGAGAGAGTGCAGAAATTAATGTCTGACATCTGAGGGCATGTTTGCCAGGGAAAGACTTTTTATTCAAAAACAAAAGGAATAACCTTGAGTTAGAAACACTAGGTTACACCTGGTGGATCATATTTTACCTTAACCCCTCCCTCCATGCATGTTAGACTTTCTCATGTTTATAACTTAGAGTTGCGTGGAAACAGATTTTGTTCCCAGTGCACTACAAACTGTTACAAAAGTAAAAAACCATAAATACATCAGCCAAATGGGCATTAGCAATCTTTGCACCCAAAAGTTACATACCAGTTTCTTTAGCATTAAGAAAGCCGTAACGTATTGAACGTGAGATTACAGTCTGTTAAGAGATATTACCTATTACAAATATGTAATTCTTGCAAAGTTACCCTAATTCATATAAATATGAACTGAGTAAATCTAAAGGGATAACGTGTATATGCAAGGATTTGCAATGTCTGGTGCCTGAACTGCTAATACTTTTTCATGATCCTTTGTTTTTGCTTCTTACATTTCTGACCTTAGGAAAATAAAATATCTTCACTTGAAATTTCCATGTGTGAATCTATGAGTAATCTTGAGGAAAATCTGAGAGCAATTAGGTAAAGCACATAAGAGATATGAGTCTGAAAAAAAAAGGTATTTTAGCCTTCTGTTTTTCTACTTTTGTTTGCAGCGTAAAGTTCTGCACAATAGAGCTTATAAACCTGCAGAGATCTCAGGAGCAGAAGTCCTGAGTGATGGAAAAACAACTAGTAGGATCCATTTATGAAAGACGTTTGCAGTAACAGTCCTTCCACTATGACTCAAGCAGGAGTCTCCAAAGAATAGCCAATCTCGGCTTGGGAGAACAGTTACTGGTGGCATTGAACAACACTCTTAGTCATTCCTCACTAACTGACCCCCGGAAGTATGTATGTTCCCCTTCACCAGAGGATGTTCTAGAAAATAAGAAAGTCAGAGTAACACTTGCTATCCCTTAGGGAGTATCTGATCCTCCTCTGTTGGGATATTGCAGCAACATGGGAAGTTCCTGAGAAATGAAGAGGGGAAAAAAAATCATTCCTCACACCTATTGTACCACCGGGTCACAATATGCTTCCTTTTCTTTACAATTCACATTTCTAGCCAGTTTGGTATGTTCTGAGGAAGAGTTTTGGTTCCAACTTCTTTGTGGTGTTTTAGAGAAGATTATTCTACTGGAGCGACTATTAGAAAGCAGCCAACAAAGGAGATAATAGATCATAAAGGCAAAACTGAAGCTGACAAAGAGTGTTAGTATAGTAAGGACCTATACAAATTTTTACAAGTAGCTTTTAAAGCCAGATACCTTACTTTCTTGACAAAATTGTACAAAGCCTGATGACAAATATTTTGAAATTACAATTCACTTTTAGCTGTCTGTGGAAATGGTAAACAAGGACCCCTGTTTTAACAAAGTCCTTCAGAATTTTTGTCCTAATGCCCTTTTAAAGTGTTAGACTTATACTCAGGTTTTACACCAGATCCATTATAAAAAGCAGCAGAAAGATTTCATGTTTTATTTTAGAAAATATTTTGTTCTTTTAAGAAAATATGAATGTTGAGCTCTAAGGAGAGACATAGAAATTGCTTGAACGAATGATAATACTATCACCAGAGGTATAAATAAATCCTTAAAAATGTAATTGAGAGAGGGGGATTTCACTGCTTTAGAACAAGTGCTTTCTGCTCTACTGCTGTGTTTCTAAACTGAAAGTATTTTTGTGCCAGTCATTTTCTGTCCGCATTAAAAAAAAAAAATTTCTCCTCAGAGGATCTTTACTTAAGTAACCTGCACTGCTATTTCCACTATAAATTATGGAGTCAGTAAAGTTTCTCATTACTATGGAAGATTATGCTCTGGATATTTTCCTCTCCAGAAGCAGTGCTCATCGAGCCTCTACTTGGAGTGTTCTGGTTTGCTGCAAATGAGACCCCAGAGAGGTGGTTTAAATAGGGGCAAACAGGGACAAAGATATTCTGATTAGGCAAACAGTATATGGTCTGTAGTCAGGAGCACCATTTTCCTTCTGTCCTCTTTTTCTCCTGAAATTCCATCTTAAATATGTTAAATACACAAAAAGGTTGACATTCTTAAGTTTCATACTGGCATAGCTCTGACACTACCTACAACTTTTAATGCCTCCTTTTAATATCCATGATTAAGGACAATGCTGCCAAAAAGCCTAAATTTTGATAATGGCATCAAACTAAAAGGATAGGAATAGTTTTAAATCCTCAAATAAGACACTTTTTTTTTGCTCCTCGGGCAAAAGGTTGCATGTATCTTGATGTAATTGTGTATGGGTCCATTACCTCTTTCACATACTCCACATGAGATTCCACAATACAAACAGAATATCCCTTTTGTAAATGATAGCAAGAACTAGGTCTCCCTGAAGTTACTCTGGTTACTGCAGAGTAACTAAATGTTATCTATTGTCTCATTCCCTGTAGGCAAATAATTAGCTTTTTAAACTCTTTCAGAACAAAAAACTCTCTCTGCAACAAAATAACTGAGACAATTCTAGTCTCCATTGAACTGCATCTGAAGTTCTTAAATTTTGACTGTGAGAAAATGAAAATCTAGGTAAATTTTCAGCTGGGACAATAATCAGCTAAGTAAGCTGAAGACGAAGGGAAAATATGATTGCAGACACTTCATTTCAATATAAATTATTCCCTAACCACTGTCTTTACAGAAAATACAATTACCATTAAATAACCTATATATAAACCTATCTACTCTCTAAGTTTGATCTTACTAGCCTTCTTGGATACAAAATCTCACTGGAAAAATCAGGTTAGTTTCCAGTTATAACTTTTGCTCTCAAGGGATCTATTTTTCTAATGTGACAGCAGACTGCATTTGACTAAAAATAGCATTAATATTCTCTTTAAACCATCACAAACTACTGATTTCAGAGAAGGTACTAATATTTATACTGCATATACATAAATATACGAAAAATAGACTGCATATATACTGTTCAGTATGTGAGAGGGACAACAGAATGTGATTTCTATGTATACACATGTGTGAGACAAGGGGAATATCTTACTTCTTTCACTTATATTTAATATGCTTTTTCTTTTTAAAAATAAATTTAGATAATCTGCATCACTAGTCAAGTCAGCTTTTATCAGCCCTGTTGAAGAGTTCAGTCATCCTAGGAGATAAGCCTGGAGATCTGGAACAAGGAAGGACAGGAGTTTAATTGTATGTTTGTGGAGATTTTTTTTTTTTTAACTTCTGTGAAGCCATATTCTGAGTATGTTTACGATGTTTCCCCCTAAGAATTTTCAACTCATTTGCCAGTTTCAGTCAAATTTAATAGAGGGTGGCTTCCTCAAAACTCTAAGCAGAACACATTAAAACTCTTAAGTTTAGTGAAGATAGTTTCTGTTTACAGATAGCTGGAAAGGGAAAAACCCTTGTAACATATTAGCACAGAAAGAAACAAGAGCACAGCCCTATCCACCATCTCCATCAATTACTGCTTCTGAAATTTTATCTGGTATCAGCTTTTCCAGAAGTAGCTTTATATTGATTTAAAATATTTCCGTTTTGAGATTAGAGAATTAAATGCTGACAAGAAGGGGAGAAAGGAAAAGATATGAGCTCTTTATTCTCTTTTGTCCAGGACTGGAACAGATTGACAGTGCTGGCAAGGTACTAGGAAGATAAGCTGTGGATGGTAATTATGGTGATTGTTACACAAGAGCAAAAATATCTTAAAAATGTAAACAAAGGAAAGTTAAAAAAAGAACTTTTGACAAACTAGTCACTTTCTGCTCTGAGTGTGAAGAGCAGATTTGGGCTACAGAATGCACCATGCAATAGCTCAAGACTAATTAGCCAAACAGCACAGAAGCCAGGTTGATAGTTTAATAGCATGGTTCAGAGAGTGGCTGAATCCACTGTTTTAATGATCCTGAAGAATATAGTGTTGATATCGATATACATGCCTAGTTCATTAACCTCACCAGAAAAAAATGAAACTACTGGAATAAATGTGTGTACATATATATATAGCTTTATTGTTAGCTGTGTGAACTTTAAAGCCTCCTTTCCCATTTCCTGAATGACTTTTCAATAAATATGGTCATCATGTCCTAAATACAGCAGCATTATACCTTCTGACTGATGGTTTAAATTATTATTAGCCTAAGGGGCAAAAGTAGTGCAGCCTTTAGTCAACAAAACTAGTGATATATTGTCCCAAGAATTTACATTCAGTTTGTAGAATGAACTGGTCAGACAGCACATGTTTCTCTAGACCAACCACTGTAGGTTTCTCTAACCTACAGTCATGCATACAATAAACTTTGTTTTCTTCTTGATGTCACTACAGCCATTATTCTGTCTTGATTCACTTCTAGACTAAACCTTTGACAGATGGAAGAGAAAGTATAATATTTTGCTGGAGCCTGAGTTAAAACTTCCAGGTTATAATATCAGGGTGTGGACCAACTTGAAGTTGGAGTTACCATTTCTTTCCTATTATTCATTGAAATAGTTGCCTATTCTTCACTGGAAGCCAATAATTTGTAATGAGAGGACACTAGATCCTGACTCCTCAAGTCTTCTCTTCTGTTTTTGAGAAACAGTACTTCAAAACAGAATACAAGAATAAAGGAGAAACTGTAAGTGATGAAAGTAAATTATGAATGGCCAGTGGAAACGGTGCGTTATGTTGACACACAAGCTATTGGGGAAAAAAAAAGCAAAGCAATACAAACAAAGGGAAGAAGTTACCAAAATTTCATAGCTCTAAGGTTATGATTTTAGGAGATTATTTTAATCATATTCAATAACTGAATATATTAGGTGACAAAAGCCGATGACTGATCAGAACACAGGCTTTAAAGCAATGATTATCTCAGCAGCCAGATGATACAAACTGACACAACCAACATGAACTTTACACTGAGCTTTACACAGAGCTAAAGCTCTGTATCTTAAACAGAATATTTTCTGTAGTATGTTTTCTAAAAGATAGCACTGCTGTTTATTTGTTAGAATAGCATAACTAACACTGTCTGTTCATACACTGGAATAGGAGGCAGGCAGTAGGCAGTATATCTCCAGATATAGTTAGTCCAAAAGCCTCTTTTAAGTGTGTCTTACCGGTTCTCCTGCACTGCCTGCTGCGTGATGGCAATAACTGATGAGACCAGGAATGGGCTGTTCACCTTTTGCCATGATAACAGCTGAACTGGTGTAGGATGGATGCTTCTAATGCACAATACATAACAGCTATGAATATAGTGACAGGAAAATATGAAACTATACAAGCAAATGACTGGAAGGGAACAAAGTGAAAACAAAATGGGACAGTGAAATGCCAAACTCATATGAACACAGCCAGTTTAGATCTCAGGTATTTTCTGCCTTTAAAAACCACAGAGATTATGTGTCTTCGCTCATACCAAAAGAAATTAATGAATTTAAAATTTGTATTAACAAAAAAAAAAAGCTTGCAAGTGATAATTAGCTTAATTCATGCCTGTAAAGACATACGTAATCATGATTTTCTACACACAAGGAGATGATTTCCAGCTGCAGCTGTCTTGGAAATGTTAAAATACATTAGACTTGATTTCACATTTTTGGAGTTAGAATGCTGCTGCTTTGATTTAGTTGTTGTTTATTATCATTTTGAGTTATTTAGATTTTCAGTTCCCACAGTAGGAATTAATATAGAATAAATTATTTCAGAAAAAAACCCTGTCCAAACATACAGAAATGCATCGTCTCATTGTCTTTCTAGTTGTAAACTGAAGGCATAAAACTGAGAAAAAAATTATATAATACTTCAAATAATATAGTATTTCTTTAGAAAATATATTTAACAGTTTAACTTAAATAATTACTTGCAAGTGTTATATATTTTTTTCCTTTTATAGTCTAAAATTTATTATTTTGGTTTTGGTAATATTGATCTAAAATTACTGGTGAAAGCAATGATGATGCAATGACAGTTTTGTGGCAGAATTTCACATCTCTTACGCAGACATGTAGATGGGAATAGTAGTCTCCATCTGCTACCTCTCTGTCATATTTTTTATCATTGTTTTTAGACACAAAATGGATACTGTGGTTTAGAAAATTCTGCTACGATTCTTTAATATGCCACTTACTGGACTTTGTCTGTTCAGGTATGTAGGTACTTTGAACTAAAAAAACCACCAGAAATAATCTGTCACATCAGATTGTCTCATAAAAATGCATGTTATCATCAAGATAACAAACACTCTATGTTCTACTCAAATTTGTGATCACCTAACAAAACAGGATCCACAGATTTTTATGAAGCTGCACTTCTAGAAAACCTACCTAAAATCCACCAGTTCTAGCACACCAACATCAACATAGAGCTTTAACATGCAAATACAATACTGGTGGAAAGTACTGAGATCAAAACTAAAGTGCCTCTATGGAAACAAGCCAGACTCACCTTAGCTGCAATGGCTGCTGCAGTTATATGTGAAGAGGAGCTGTCCTCTGTTGATGCAACTCCACTATCCTTCTTCTCTTCCTCCTCTTCCTCACACTGTACTCCTTTGTCTTCTGTCTGTTTGTGAGGGCTGGTGGTTGGAGGAGGAGAAAGAGGAGGTGGTGGTGAAGGTAGATCTTCAAGTTCATCATGTACCTCCTTTACTTTTACAATGGCATCTCGCAAAAGATCAATGGCGTGAGGTAGGGCTGGCAGTATAAACTGAAAGCATTCCTACACACAACAAGAAGAGAAATGACTATGAAAAGTTACCTGCAGAAGTAGACAGGGATTTGTCAGATTTGCTCTTAAGAGATATTTGAGACTTAGATATATTTTCCCACCCGACCGTAAATAAAACTCTAAACGTGCAGTTGCTCATTGAGGGAAAAAAACTGAGAACCTGAACTGGGGACTATGCAATATATTTTTTTATTCTACATCCAAATATACTAAGTTGTACAACAGTTAGAGCTACTTTAATTAACCTGAAGTTGGATTAAAACTTAGGAAAACAAGACTAAAATTCTCTTGAATACATAATACAGAAACAAGTTCATATAAGTTGGCAGAATGCTACAGAAATGCAGAATAAAAAAAATATTTACTCTATCCCTGCAGGGATATTAGCTTCACCTCATTCCTATTATGTTCTTTCACATTTAGAGAACAATTCATGAGGGTTTCCATAATTATGCTTTTATATAACCATATACTTTTTTATTCATGGACTTATCCTATAAACTGGAAGAATGACAAACCCTGCTGACCTCCTTATAATTTCATATAATTCAGGAAAATTGTTCTTAAATAATCTATGGTTTAAAACTCTCCTTGCTCTATGATCTTAAAAAAATTAAAAAGTTTCTCTTCTATGGCTGGAGGAAAAAAAATGTAGATGCTGTGCAACTGTTCTTTTTGTGTAATGTGTCTTCTTGTTCCGTAACGATCATTCACATGTCTACTTCTGCTGCTAAAGTTTGCTAGTACTTCATAGAATCAAAGAATCATTCCAGCTGAGAGGAACCTCAGGATGTCTTCTAGTGCAGCTCAGATTGGGGTCAATACTGAATTAAGACAGGTTGATCAGGACTTTGTCAAGTCAAGCCTTGAAAACCTCCAAGAACGAAGACTCCACAACCTTTCTGGAGAGCCTGTTCTAATGCTTAATTATCCTTATGGTGTTTTTTTCTTTTTTTAATCCACTTGGAAGCTCCCTTGCTTCAATTTATGACTGCTGTCTCTCTGCCAGCCACCTCAGTAGTTTTCTTCATGTTATTTGAGAAGAGTACATATATAGTTTATATGACTGCAGAATGATGGTGGGGCCACAGCAATGAATTGCCGTGGCAGTGCATTTAAGGAACATATCAACTGCTGAGTAGAAGGAGATGACATTACTGCTTTTGCTGCACTTGCTTCATTTTTGGTTTTGTTTCAATCTTAAGGAAAGAAAAACTTTTTTTTTTTTGAACGGACTCTGAGATTTTGGAGTGTCCAGAAAATAATGAAAAACATTTAGTAAATAGATATTGTCAGTATACATTTTTCATATATAAAAATAACCAAGTAAACAAAATAAACACTATCCATCAGAAATTATTAGAATTTGCATTAGCCACTTTGTAAGTTAAAAA
Source organism: Struthio camelus (assembly GCF_040807025.1). Classification (NCBI taxonomy): domain Eukaryota; kingdom Metazoa; phylum Chordata; class Aves; order Struthioniformes; family Struthionidae; genus Struthio; species Struthio camelus. Next base: position 46,916,570 of record NC_090946.1, read on the forward strand.
CATGACTCACACACACTCCATTTCTCCAGAGCTTCCAATTAAGAAACCACCTTTCAAATGCTCTTTTTAAGAGTAATGAAAGGTCAGACTACTTAAAAGATTTATAAATTTTTTAAACATTCAAGCTGGTACACTGAAGAAGTGGAGTAAACTAGACGAGCATAAAATGCTGTATGTAATGAATATATATACAAAATGTAAATATAATAAATAATACAACTCCTAATGTAACTGCAAAGCTCAGTGTTCTCGGGCCTCCAGAGTATTATTTTAAAAATGTTTTAAAAAATTAAAGTATACAACCAACATCACTTCAATAAGAAAACAGACCTCAAGGAAGCAGTGGACAGAGAGAGCAATCTTTGAACTGACCAATAATTAAATAATATGTTATTGAAAAAGTACATTACTTATTAACCCAGTAGAAAAGTACATTCCCCACTCCTACCCCCAAAATGAAGTCTCACTGGCTTGCCTATTGATGAATAGGTTCCCAATGAGTATTCTAAGTTCATGCTATTTTAGGCAATTGTCAGTACAGTTACGTAAATTGTCATAGAGCCAAGGATTTCAATGAGTATCTAGTAATATCACACTTTTCTCTCTTTCGTAGTATTGAATAGCTTTTGTAAGACAAAAAAAGAAGTAATTTACAAATCTTGATTCAGTGGCACATGCCACACAAAAGTTCTCTTGAGAAAACCTGTTTGGCATCACCTGAATCTCTCCTTTTGCTCATTTCCACAGCAGCACTACAAAGAACACTTTAGAGTCTGCCACGCAATTGAGCACAGAGAGTTGTTCTGAAGTGGGAACTCTTAGCATCTCATGACTGCAAATACAATATTAGGGCTACAGCACACAAACGGTGAATTTGGAACATTAAGAAGTTTGGATGCTCTGAGTACAGGGGCTTTTCCTCACTATCGTGTTATAGCAGCCTTATGTAAAATTGAGAGCTTGTAAAGTTTTATTTTTCAATTAGCTACTAGAAGTACAGGTAGAAATGGTGACAGTAATAGGATAGGGGAGGTCTCTCCAGTACTTTCTCTTCATGCTACAGAGGGAGAGCTCATTAGTGAAAAATTATTTATTTTTCTTATTTGCAAGGTTACAAATTGAATCCAGAATTTAAAATTCTAGTCTGTGATCTTTTCCTACCAATATCATTTCCAGTAATAAATATTCTGAGTTGGACAATACCCGACGATTTCATTCACAGTAAAGTTTAAACTCTTTGGTAAAGAGAAGTTTTTATAGTGGTGTTCTGACCAAAGCTAGGCATGAGCAAACAGTTGTTAATCATACTTCATTTGAAGTACTTCTTCCTTCTCCTTCAATTATAATACTACTTTTGTCCTAACAGGACACACCTCTCCTTTTTAGAAGTGAACTTCCACTTGTCACTCATAGAAAGGGAGAAATTTATACAGTGAGAAGGAATAAGTTTTACATATTCAGTTCAGACTACTCTGATCTTCAACTCTTTACATTTTAATTGAAAGTATTTGTGTCCATCTCTGATATGAAGCATTTACACTGCTACCATTTTCTATTAATATTGCATCATACATACATATATTGATGCAATTTCATAGCTTCATATAAGCTTCTTACACGATTATACTAATGAGATGGAAAAGAAATTAGCAAATCTTAAAAGAGAGAGAATTCCAATGAGAGAAATTCTTGGTAACAACTCATCCGACCACTTCTCTCTGCTACATGCCTTAAAAACCTTTGCTGAAATCTCACACTTTTAAGATGTTTTACATTAAAATAAAGGATGACGGAACAGATTATCATCAAGACAGCAACAAATAATCAACAGCAATATTTTTTATTTCCAGCGGAATTACCTTTTTATTATTTACTTATATGTCAAATTATTATTAAAATACTTATTAACATTTTCCATTTCTTTTTTTCTCTTCCTCTGTATACCATTTATCCACCTTCACTGTCTGAATGCCTTAGGGCAGAAAGTGACAACTTCTTCTGTAGCTAATGTGTTAGGAGTGCTACTGAACATAATAAAAATGGCCAGAGACTGTAGGCTACTTTATCTCCTTCATAATTCAGCAAAAGAGGTATAGACTTCAGAAAAAAATCTACTCACCAGTAAACCAGTTCTCTGAGATGTGAGGCCCATTGGTGGGTTCGTGCACGTATATACATATGCCTTCCCACTCATAACTGGAAGACTTTCAAGTAGGTATACTCATGTCCCACCCTCCTTCATGCTTGGTGCATGTTTTGATGATATTTTAATTTCTTTTCAATTTTAGAATCTCATGAGATTTCCTAAAAAGACTCTAAGGAATCACAGAACCACAGGGGGGTTTAAAGACTCCATACAGTGAAACATGCAGACAACGCATCTGAAAAACTGTGATTACTCCTTAAAATAATAGCATTAAAAACCATTTCTTCCTCTACTTCCAGGTGACAGCACACAAACATTCTTTATTTCTCGAGATGTGTGTCTTTCAGGCAAACAGTAACTTCAGGACTGCTCTGCCAAACACCACATTAGCACTGTGTCCTCCGTGACTGAGTAACAGTTTCAGAGGTCAACAGACTTCCAGGTATGCATTTGATAGATGCTAGAGGTGAAGATATCTTTTATTAAGATTGCTATGTTCTCATGAGCGATAGAAGATCTACCGTATCAGTTTCATACTGGGTTCTATAGCCCGCTATGCTGCTTTGTAGTATTTGTGTCGAGAAGGCTGATTTTTTGGATCTATCAGCCATCCACACAGACAGAAGGACCACTGGAAAGATCTAGTCTTATTAACACAAAAAGAACCCTCCCAATGTTTCTTTGTGAAGAATAATCTCAGCCCTAGAATTATTTTGCTGGGAGAAAGGTAAATTTCTCTCCCAATTAAGTTGAAATTCAGTAACCACTCTTGAAAATGTTCAGGAGTTCCATAGGAACAGCTTCTAAAATAATACCGTTGAAGAGATGTCAAACAGCGAGGCCCAGAGCTCTTTCACTTTCTGATGGAAGTGATTGCACCAGAACAAACACTTTCAATTAACATGCAATAACGAAAGAGTCATCCAGAACTCCTATAAAAGTTGTGAGTATTGGAAGTATCTTGAGTGTCCCTTTCCTATTCTAGGAGGAAACAAATTGTTTTCAAAATACCCCACACATAGATCATGCACACATCACCTCATGAACGATTTCTGAGAGCTACTGTTTTCCTGTAGATAATGAGACATTACAACATCTTGCGTGTTAAACTAGAACACAGAAATCATGCTGCAATTGGTATTTGCCAAATAAAATAAGACTGAAAAACTCATTGTGTATTTCCTACCAATCTGTATTCCAGAATATTGACAAGAAGTTTCCAGAGGGCCAGTTACCCCAAGCTTGTCAGACAACATAAATGAATACTCCATAGTAATGTGAGGGGACCTATCTGGAAGGAGTTGAAAAGGCAAATCAAAGATAACCTGATCAGTTAGGTGATTATTACCTTAAGGCTGAGTTGTATACTTCAGGAAAAGAAAGTCTGAAGCTAAGTTTCTAAACTTGAGGACATAGTCTGGCAAGAAATGTCACAAACATGCATGCTGACATGTATCCTATAAGTGTTAGGTCAGATTTCACTGTGGAGAGGAGGGATGAAATTTAGGCACTGAATCGGTTTTGTATTATCTGAGTTCTCTCTTAGAGAAGAAAGACTGCTGTTACAGAGACTGATGCAATTCAAATGAACACTATAGACAAGTTAGGAATGAGATGCAACTTCTGGATACTAATCTTCAAAGGCTTTTGAAAGTTGGAGAATGGCTACAGATATGGAAGGAAGTGGTTTTTTATTTGCTTTTTTGCCATCATCCAGATACAGGTGCAGAGCAAACCTAGACCTCTTCAGATGGGCTGCTACAGCAGATACGGTCCATACTGCACCCTGTAGTTCTGATCTCTAGATGCGCACCCTGGCTGTACCTTGACAGCATATCTATTATCTCCCCACATTCCCTAATTTCTTTTACCACAAAGTACTTAATTCAATACCCTGACATTCACCCCTTAGCTCTAATTACTCTCTCCCTAAATGGCTGACACAGCCAATGAATACCAGCACCTTGATGAAGATCCCTTGAACTGTTGAAAGAATGAACAGTACTTTCTTGTACTGACAGAAGTTCTTGGTCAATACGAAGTAAGAATATTTCCTGTTGGATGCCTTATGGAAATGAGGAAACGGGCACCAGCAAAATCAAGAGGTATTAATGTTCCTTCTTGAATAGCTGAGATGGCAGTGGCTAGAGTTATCATTCTGTACTTGAACTTACAAGGCTTATATCCCTCTCAAGACCAAGATATATTTCAATGCTTGCTTCTCTTCTTACCATTATTTTCTCCTTTACACTAAAACATACTTACGGTAGTACCTTGATCCTCTGTAACATAAGGAACTTTTTTTATGGTTCTCAATGCTAGGAAATACTCCTATTTCTTTTCACTCTTATTTCTTCACATAGCAGAGCTGCATGACAAGGATCCTAGGAAAATGACTAGCCAGTAGTCACTTCCCTAGCAGAAAGTGGCAAATAGTAGAAGTGCAACTGTATTGCACAGATACTAACTACAGTGTTGTGGACGAAGAGTCTGAAAGATTTATAGCCATGATTAGTAAAAGAGCGAGAACTTCCCAAAAGGAGGGGAGATGGCACTTAAGCGAGAAGGAGGCGGCAGTGCTTATGAGGACAGATCATGGATCCTGGGTGAAACTACATGAGACACTGGTGGGATGCTGAGGGTTAAGTTGTAGAGCCACCAGTAGAGGAAGCCATGTGAGGATGGTACATCTGGCATCAACTGTCTCTGTCAACCACATCTAAACTGAGATTAGACAAACAGAAGGCAAAAGTAAAAAAGCCATGCAACTGATAAGTGTTTATATGGCAAAATGATCTCTTCTACCAGATGATTAGCTGAATTTAAATAATGGCAGACATACTTTACCTTAAAATCCCATGTACCAAGAATAAGGGAGAAAAGGAGGTGACGTGGCATTTGCACACACTGCAAAGGTTAAAACCTTTCCTATGTCAACTGAAAATATGTATCTATACCAACTGTGTGTATGTTGAGTAGGCTATCCTTCAGAGACGGACAGAAATATAAACCTGAGTTGCTATTGTCTGCTTCAAATTGTCACCTGCATGCTTTCCTAACTTTTTGATTTATTTTTACACTTTTACATTCTTTTACAAATAGTAATAAATAGTAATAATAATAGTAAAGAGTAAAACATTTGTAAAGTAAAGGAGGAATTCTTATGTTAGGTAATAATGTCATGTGTGATTCATATAAAACAGCCAGAAAGTAAGCATTCCAAAAAACGCAAGGTCTAATTTCCCTGTCCAAACCGAGCAAAACGCAAGAAGAAAACAAACTACATAGAGTGTAAAGTTGGATATCTATATACAAAAAATCAACAAAAATCCTTATAGTATTAAAAATGATGTTCTATTTTTGCATCTTTCTGACCAAAATTGGGAGTAGTCTTTACACTTTAGCAGGTTTTATCATACACTAGGCCTTTCTCTTACTTCTGTGTAGAAAATTATGCATTCTTGAAGCTGTAGACAAACAGAGATCAGGTACAGACTGACTAGAAAAGAAGGAGAAAGTGTAAGGGACCATTAGACCCTTTTCATTAGCACGGTCTGCTGCAGTTAGCACTCTCTTGAAGTACATGTAATCTTCTCCTGTGCACAGCACTTTCAGTCAGATTGGAATTGCATTTTCCCTGACTGAGAACGATGATGCATTCAGTTATATGAATATGCATTTCATTTAATTTTTGTAAAATTGTTGTAGTAGATAATTTCTACCATTCAAAACAATGAGAGGCACTTATCATGGGACCTCAGTAGTAGATTATTATGTACGCTTCTTACCTGTGACCCTTTCTTGCTACCTGGCAGATTAATTATGAGAGTTTTCCCTCTGATTCCACATACAGGTCTGAAAAAAAAAGAAAAAGAGAGTGAAATTCTTGCAGGCAACTTTCTCCACCATAAAAACATGAAGAAAGTATTTAGAGAAATTTTATTATTTATCAGCTCTTGTCAGATCATTCTACAATATCTAAAAATGTTTGCCGATCACGTTCGGATAAAATGGCTCAGGAGAAGCTTTAGAAGCACGAGACAAGGCTGACATATTCTGACATTCAACTAACAGAATAGTGACAAATTTTCATCTTATTTGGACCTGTGGTCCCTTAATTCTATTGTTTACTTGCATCAAATACATTCTTTGATCTAATTCCTATTTGTTCAAACATATGGTTCCTTTGCAACCTGGTTGATGGCGTCAAATATTATTCGGCTTGCTAGACAAAAATATAAGTAATGCTGGTTGCATTAATTCAACTATTTCATTTTTTTTTAAAGATACAACATGTGAAAGGCACAGAAGGAAGTGATTCTCAAGTGAAAATTACACTTAGGCAATTCAAATCTAATTCTTCCTAAAAGTCTTTTCTTCATCCTCAAAAAAGAAGAAATCAATTATCAAGTAAAATTTTATTTTTGTCTTTAAGGAATTACTCTGGTCTTGATGCAGGGCTGAATTTAAACACTCAGGTGCTGAACAATGCTGCTCTTATTCTTTTATGGCCTTTTAGAGCTTGCGTGTTCTTCCTTTTAGCTAAATACTTTTCCAAAAAAAAAAAAAAGAAAAGAAAAAAAAGAATGATCAGATTTTGTCCTGTTTTTCTCCACTGTTTACCAAACTAGTGGTGAAAAACCTGGGATGGGGATAAGAAGGAGGATAAGAAAAAAAAGAAAAGCACAAAAGCAAACTACATAGTTTTGGAAAGCACAGTATAAAAGAAATTATCTCCTTAGCAAATAAAAACATAAGCCATAAACAAAGAGAGAATGAAGAAAAATAAATTTCTCCATAGGTTAGTACCAAAGATTTAGAGTCAAAGAATATGGTTTGTGGTGTGGCTAACTTTCCTGGATTTCTTATACAAATTGATTAATGTCATTTGTTGGTAGTATGGCATTTTCTAGCATAATTACAAGTTTTCTTGTGACAACTGTCGGAGTGTTCACAATTAAATAGCATGGGGGCTTTTTTTGTGCTACAAAAATGAACATCTGATATCACAGTCAAACCAGTCTGAACAGGAGATAGGTCTTATGTTCAACTGCCAGCTTGAATATTGCCTGACTCCTGGCCTCTTTCCCTGTATTTACTTCTTACATGCACCTCCCAGTCATGAAAGAACCTTTGAGTTAAGACAGAATTCTAGGCACTTTAGGAATGTTCTCCTGCAGTACAAAGATGAAGAGCCTAAGTTACAGAAATGTACTTTTTCACTTGCTACACTGGTGAAAGTCAGAGAGTACCAAAAACACAATCCAGCAAGTCCCATATGCAGCATATAACTTACCACAGATTCAATATAAGGGAAATAGGAATTATTCACAGTGCTGTTTGACACATAACTCCCTTAATAATCTCCTTGACTCTTTTATTCTGCTTTAAATAATTTTGAACAATATAAGCTAAATGACCAGTGCAACCACCAATAATAAAAAAGGACTAAAACAGCAGCCATTCTCCAGAAAGCAAGAAGTTTAGGCTGCTTACAATCACATTTAGTGGCTCAAAGCAGAAATGGAGCTGTCAAAAATTTCTCAAGAGCATGCAAAAGCAAGTAAAAGCAAGTAAGAACCGTATGGTTTGCAAAAAATCTTGTTTGTGCTCACAACATAAAAACACAGAATGTGCATGCTTTCCGGGTAACTTGGGAGACGAATGATATTGCTCAAAATGGGCAACACTTGAGAGAGATGCTGTGGATTTCTTGTTATCCTCAGCCTTGTGATGCAGAGCACAGATTTTAAGGAAAAACAGAGAAACCCAAGAAAGAAGAATAGGAAGAGAAGCAAGGTAGCGGAAGGAAAAACGAGACTGGGGGGAAGACAGTAAAACAGTGGATGTGGGAAGAAAGAGATACAAGTCTGATGCAGAGGTAGAGGAGAAGAACATGATCTCACTGGAAAAAAATATAACCATCCTGAAAAGAAGCTGTGATGGGGGCAAAGCTAAGTATGTGGGTGAGGAGACAGAGAGTGGGTTTAAAAGCCTCAGCAAAGACCAAACAGCAAGGGGAGCTGAGCTGGATAAGAAACAAGGTGAAGGGAAGCGATAATTCTGGGAGAAGGAACAGTTTGAAGGTCACAGAGAAGAAAGGAAAACACTCCCAGTGAACACAGACAAACTTCTATGACCTTCCTAGATATTCCCTGCTAGAGCTCCGAACAGAATCCAAAATATGACAGTCTCACTGCGCCTTGTTCATCAGTAAGTATCACCTCCTAATGCTGGTCCACAACCAATAACCTATGCTGGAAGACAACTTATAACCTATAACCATTTCTGTAAGTTTAAGTGATAAAAGTCAATGCGATTGATCTAATTTTTCCAAAATTGTGGGTGATTCATAGAAGCTTAATGCTGCATAATGCAATTTTTGTTTTTGTTTCCTTTTTAAAAGCACAAGAAATTACATGCAAAATTATCCATATGAATGTTACAAAAGGTGCAGAATATATTATGCAAAAGAAGGAACCTCTAGAACCGAAGCTGATTGCTGTCATTAAATTTATCTCACTCATGTGCAGCTAGTGCAATAACTTTTTAGAACTATATCATATATTTTTATATATGATTTACTGAATACCTGCCTCATTTAGTCCCCAGATGTTCCTATGACAAATCAAGGTTACATAATAAATGTAATTATTGCATGTAAGATACTGGTCTTATTTGGGCAGGTTGGACTGTGAGCAGTAACAGAAAGCGTAGCTTCACAGCTGGCAAACTACTCTGCAAAATCAAAAACTATACTGTCTCTGCCACAGAACTCCTGTGGACAAGTCACACGATCAGACTTTTCACAAATAATGACTACTTGCTTGTTCCTCATTTCCTTGTGTTCAGCTTGAGATACTGAGGTCTGATTCATCAAAGTACTGATTATTCAAAAGTCAAAATGAAGTCAATGAGAGCTAAGCTTGGAACAAATGACATTTAATGCTAAGTATTCTCAGAAATCAGGATCTACGTTTCTCAACTTGCGTACCTAACATTACTGTACGCTTTTGACCTCTATCAACGTATGCCTTACTTCTTATTGTAAAAGGGGGATAACAAAATGACCTAAATTTACAAGGTCTTCTGTGAAAATATATTAGCAATTTGTAGCTAATTTACGTCTTACATTAAGAAGTGGTGTAAGAAAATTCCCAGAGGAAGCAAGTCTGCATGCAGAGATCTTGAATACAGGGTACCAAAAATGATATAGCAGTACACATATGACAATCAAAACAAAGAAAGTAAATTTTTGTACCCTCCAGCTTAAATTCTTGCAGAGGAATTCTAAGAAAAAAAAAAAGTAACACATGTGTGCAATCACTGGGCAAGAACTGATATTGCCCAAGAAAATAGAATGCTGGAATTATGTAATTTTTGTGCACTTAACTTCATGACTGTAATAATGTTATACACATACCAGCCTTTTCTATGCTGATTACTTCTAGGCCTGAAATATGGGTTTTTGGCAGGAAATTGTTTTGAAGGCCTAATACGATTGCATACAGTATCTTTGCAAAACATTTTCAGTATAGACTCAGAAAAAAGTGATGTCCTGTCATCCTCTTCAAAGACTACTGAAAGTGGCTGTACTTCAGGGACATTTTCTTGCTCTACACACAGAAGAGTCAGCGTGCAATCCTGCATTCTGGTTCCATTACCATTACAACCATCCCTTCAGCCACTCTGACCACACCACACCCTAAACCAAGCTTGGTTATGCAGTATCATATAAACAGCTATCCTTTTCTTAATCAGAAACAGAATAGCTGAATTAACCTTTCCTCTCCTTGCTGCTGCACTCGCTGTTATCCCTTCCTTTCAGATAAAGGCAAAGTATGATATGAAATATTACATCAGATATAAAAATGAAAATACTTGCTACTTGGGACAGAATCCAAAGATATAACTTGGTAATGTTGCTCTTTCACCCCCAGCAAGTGGTACAAAAGGTTTTAAAATACCCTGTCAAATCTCTAAAACTCTCATCTAAATGTTCTTTAAAAATGCAAGCACCTGAATACAAATTATCAAATATAGCCGCAAATTCCTTCTTTATTCATAACTTCTATAATTATTTTGTTGTTGTTTTCCTATTATTCAATGAGAAATCAAAAAACTGTAAGCATCACTGGTTTTTAGTCACCTTGAAACAATGTGCAAGCCCAAATTAACTTACGAAAAATTAACTAATTATTTAGTGGGAAATACCAGAGTTCAGCAGTTAAAGTGCTAAAATCTGAAAGCATGGGATAAAATACCTTTTAACTTAATTAGGGAGCCTTTGCCGATACTGGCATAAAACGCAACATCAAAACATCACATTTGCATTTATCTTTTTCTTTTTTTGGCTAAAGGAAGGCTTTTAGTACTTGATGACCAATATACAGAAGAATTCTTCACTCACCACTGAAATGCCACAGCTCTAGGGTGAAAATACAGCTGTTTAACAGCATGCATCAATATTACAAGTAGTTTGATACAGCAAATATAGGACAATACAGGGTCTAATGGAAACTCCAAAGGGAATTTAACTACAGAATGTAAATATCATTCCTAGAATTTGACCACTTCTCTGAAGTTAAGACTTCTACTCTTGAGCAAAATGGCAGTCATCAGTCATTTCTGCCTACTCATTCCATTACCTTGAGTATTTCCAGGGAAACAGTTCACTTAATATTTTGAAAGAAATATTCTTACCTAGAGAGCATGCCCAGAGGAGTAACATTAAGTGATCCCATCAACATTGCCAGGGCCATCCCTGGGGCTTCTCGCTCTATTACTTCTTTAGTGGCCTGTAATCAAAGATTAAATAGCAAAGTGAGTGAAAACAACAAAAAGGACAAGAAATATATAACCAGCTAACTTTGGGGTAAGAATATCTCCTTTAATTGTTTCAGAGTCCAAAGATGTCCATGATAAATTCTCAGTACTGAAACCTTTTAAAGAATTTTCCCTTGGTTGTGTAAAATAAGGAAAGGGAAGGGGTTAGGAAGAAGCACTGTTAGCTGTATTTGTTGTAAAGACTCCTACAGAAAATTTTAAAAGTCAGGACCCTAAATATGAATGAAACATTACTCAACACCACATAAATAGCAACAGCTCCTTCTAAAAGAAACAGAAAAAAGCTTGGGAGGTAAGCAGAAAGAAGACTTAATACAAAGAGAATACTAAATGTTGCTGTCTTCTCTTCCTCAACAATCTCATTTGCATTTTCCAGTTGAGATTTTCCCAGGCATGAGAAAGGTGAATCTGTCTGAGCAGAAGACAGAAAAAAAAAATTGCAAAGGGAAGCCCATGTAGCAGCAGGCAGGCAGGAAAATAGTAAAATGGTAATGGTAATGGGCAGAGGCTGAAGCCTTCCCTTTTGATCATGTCAGCAAAATAGCGATTCTAAACAGGCTGGTGGCTTTTGTTCACAAGCGGTCCCTTCGCAGTAGGCATCAAAAGGCTGAGAAGCATAGTCTGAAAATTCTTGTCTTTTTAGTCCTTTTTCCACAGAGGGAATCACTTGGGAAATTATCTTCCAGGGACATGCATAAATTTCTGTCCTTACTTCCTAATATACATTTTCTCAAATGGAGGCAGGCGTTCTGTTATAGTCCTCCAACCTCTAACTTTAGTTAGGACTTAACACTTCAAAGGAAGGTTACAAACCCCACTCTCTTTTCATTTCTGTCACAGTAGTAGCTGTTCTTTGGACCATCCTGACTCATGTTCCGAATCAAGGATCTAAATTATTTGGCACAACTAACATGTTAGCAATGCTCATAAAACTGTGAAATCCATTGCAAAACATCCAGCAAATGGCCATGCTTTGATGGTACAGCTATCAAAAAGAACAATAGAAAAGCACATCTTAAATATAAGGACACTCCGAACAAGCTAAGTTTTCTTGGCAGTTTGATACAGTAAAAGAATAAAATGGAAGAAAAATAGACAAGTGGTTTTGTGGGAAAGATTACTTTATAAATCAGATCTGTGTACTTTTGCAAATACCTTGTTTACAAATAGAAATACAAAGTCACAGAGAAGAAGAATGACAGAGTAAGCCAAAGGTATCATTATAAGGACCCAGGAGTCCTAACTGTCAACCACTATCCTCAGCTGTAGGGCTTGGAGAACTCTTTACGGGAAGAAATAAATAAAACAAAACAAAACTAAAAAACCGCAGGTATCCCACTGACCATAATCTCATACATTGCCACTAACATTTAACATGTTTTAGAGGCATATATCGGCAGGCATCAGACACAAATATCAAGTAAAACTTTGCATCTCCTACCTCTAAGCAAACTCAGCATGCGCTCAGTTGTAGGAAGAAGGACCTTTGACTTTTGTAAAACCAAACAACTTAAATGAAATGGCTGAGACCACAATTTCTCTTATTTCAAGCATAGCATGTGGGTTTTAGTATCTGTCATCTTCTATTTAGAAACAAAAAAGTCATATAAATACAACCGAAGGCCTCTATTTCAACAAAAGGAAAATGAGAAGAAACAGGCTAGAAACGATGTAGGATGTACTCAAAACTAAAACCTCTCCACAGAGGGAGATTGCCAAAAGATACCTCCTGAGATATTATCAAAAACATATTAAAAATTCTGATGACTGTCCATATACCTGATGATTTTTGCAGTACAGAAGAAAAATGCTTTGCAATGGTGTAGAGACATCTTGCTGAGAACAAAAAAGTAGGTGATATACTGAATTCTGTGTGTGTGCATACGCTGCAAGTGCATATCTATGCCTTTTACTTTTGGCTAACACCATGCTTCAAAGCTATTCGAAACTAGTTTTAAATATAAAGTGTATTTTGAGATTTCTTTGTTTGCCCTTGAGCACAGTGACACTTTGAAGATCTCATTAGTTAAGATTCTAAAGAGGCTTCAAAGGTAGTGCAAGATGCAAAAGAGTTCCATAAACCATGACCTTGCAGCTCAGGGAGTCCTTCAATGGAATTCAAGCCCATTCTCTAACTTCACAAGAAAAATGACCTTCACAAACAGTCATTGCTAGCAGGCAGTGTGATTATTAAAAATGTATAGACTTAGCAGAAGCAAAATCTGAAAGGGCAGAAAGTCCGAAAAGGTGTATAACCCTCCATATAAGCTTCTAAATAATTTTTTTCCAAAATGTATGTGTTTACATTTATTACTGCAGGCAGACTTCTGTGAACCAGGGAAGACTGTCTGCTTTCACATTTGCAGCCTAACTGGACAGATTTAATCAAAATGGCTGCTGCTAAGTAAACACCTTTTACAGTGACATCTGCTGTTTCAATCAGGCACTGGAGAATCCACTCTCGGGAGGTCCTTAACTAACACATGAGTTAAAATGTGCCGCATATAGGAACAGCAATCACCATGACACTGGCAGCACATTCTTACTTAGTTCATGTGTGTGCGTGTGTGTGTGTATGAATGAAGTTAGCCGAGCTGCAATGATTTGCAGATACTTTTTGTCTATCTATAATAACTGTCAGTTTTCAGTAACAGTTAACCGGTGTGTTGTTTGCCAGCTTTTCTAGTACTTCTTCCCAGAGAGAGGAGAGGGAGGAAGAGAAATGTCAAACTATGTTCTCACTGGTGCCCAGCTCAGGAGTTAAGTGTTGGGTGCCAATATTCACCTACATGCAAATTATTAAAGAATTATAGTGTCTCAGCATCTTCACTTTTTACCAGTACTCCAGTGGGGCTAAATTAAGATTGTTCCGTTTCATTTCATGGGCAACTTTAGACACTTTCAATGATGGTTATGGAAAAATCATCAGCTAAGTATCTGACTTACTGAAGCTAGCCCCTTACACTGCATCACAATTCAGCTTTCCTTCACTCACTTGACAAGATTAGAGGATACTGGGGTTTTCGGACATTGTGCAAGTGGGAGAATATGAGTGTATTAAAAATAGAAAAGTTGCTATATATATTGCAGTAATAGAACTGAAACATTTTAACATTAATGGGGCCAGATGTTTTCAGAGTGAGACTTACAGGCCTCCAAATAAATGTGATTTTATTTCACATATTCAAATATTTCACAATATTTGATATTTTTAAATTTTAAGACCTTCCATAATCTCACTACTGCTGGCATTAGGCTTATGAATGTTACCTGTTTGAGATGAAACTAAGAAACATATAGTGGGAAAACGCTGCCACACAGTTATTGGTAGTCTCACCATCAGCCAGCTTTTGCCTGCTGCAAGGGGCCACAGTATTTCCACAAAAACGAATCACAAATCAAGACGACTATCCCTGACTCTATCAGTGATTATGACAGTACTCCATGGGTAGAAGAAGGAAAAAAATGAGGAGGAGATTTCACTCAGAGTCGTCACACTAATGCCTTCATCAGGACTACATCTACACACTAATTTCTCAAACCTGAGGCTTATGACTACATTAAAAGTAGGTGGAAAATACATGAGTAAATATGGATGAAAGAGTAAAATGGCAGCAAGCAAGATGCACTGATTTCCCCCCACGAGGTGACGGTACAAGGAAGACAGATACACTCCAGATGCAGGTGGAAGACAGGTTCCACAGAAATGGAAGCATTTGGAGGCAAATGCGTAAGTTCAGGAAAGTCATGGAAATGCAGGAGAGCCAATTTGGAGGTTACAGAGATAGGTGAGGCTCGTAGTTGAGATGGGAAAAGGGAACGTGAGAAGCAGGAAGGAAGCCTAAGCAGTGTATGGAAATGAAGAATCACAGAGCAGAAATCTAAGCAATAGGATTCTCTGAAGGGGAAGGATGACAGTGCAGTGAGGGCAAGTGAATGAAGTGAGTGGAATGGAAACAGGACTGAAAAAGGTGGCTCGGAGGGATAACAAATGAGGGAAAACCTCAGCAGAAGTAAAAAGGAGACAAGATATGATAGGAGTGTAAGGCTGTGCAGTGGGCAGGGAGACAACAGGACTGAAAGCAGTCAAAGAATAGTTTCTACTTCAGAGAGGAGTAGGGGAATAAGTAGAGACTAACAGAATTCAATACTTATTGCACCAAAGTATCTGGTACTTAATGTCTATGAGAGACATTTTTCTTATATATTTCATTGACATAAGAATAAACACAAAATCTTTTTAAACATAATTTTGGCTGTTCTCAAAGTGCCTTTTCATTGGAGTGAGGGCATTATGCTCCCAAGCCAAATGATATATTTTTAGATATCTTTGACGTAGCTGTGGTTGCTTAACAGGTGGCTCACTGCCAACTGGTTCTGCAGAGTTCTCTGCTGCTTCATTTCCTTTCTTTCCCTCCATGTAAATTCAGTTAGTTCAATCTCTAACCTGTGGAAGCCCTCCCAGGCAGCTTCTGGAGGATATACCCACTGCAGATTGATTTAATTAAGAGATCTAGGACTCTTCTTTTTCAAATGCTCAGAAACTCCCTATCTTTCTCTTCCAGGTATTAAATATAGCAAAGTTTGATCTCTTAATAGTATGTAATGATCTGAAACATTTCATATACCTTTCAGCAGTTTTGGAAGGGTAATAGAACTCTATCTTTTTAACTAAAATGTAAACATGAGACTGGGAATTCATAATAAATTTGATTAAATAAAGATAACCAAGACTGCCTCTGTTAGGAACATTTTTTCTATTGGAAAAGTTCAACTCTGGTTCTGTATAGCATATAATAAAGCTACAAAGTACTGTGGTGCTCCATGTGTAAGAGTTTATGCAAATTATTTCATGAATGAGCAAATCTGCACATAATACATATTTAACAGACTACAGAATTAGCACAGATAATGGGTTAGAGCATATTTGAGCTTTACAGTGAAAGCAGGAGTCTTGGGAAGGCTAACCGAACAACTCTCTGTAACAGAAGTAACGGACTACGAAGTCAAATCTCAGATGACTGGACAAAGAAATACGGAGACAGATCAGTTAAAAATGCAACAAAAATGTCAGTCACGTCTTTTAGTGAGATGTGTAAAAGAGGTGTATACACTAGGAACAAAAACTGCCTCTCTCAGCCTGGAGCTGATACCTTCTTCAAGGTCATTCAGTACATCTCTGCTGCAGATAACACATATGCCTTTAATTTATATTCACAAGTCAGCTATTCCAGTTTATTCTCTACTTCCCTGCTATTATTTTGCAGGAAACAAAATAGAGTTTAGAAGGTTCTAGGCTAGAACTTCCGGCTTAAAAAAATCATTTACCTATTTCTTCTGTTAGTACAGTAAGAAATAAAGGTTACAGCAGTTCATTTCTTTCAATACCCGAGAAAGTTTTTAAATGAACATCAGATTTAAACCACTTTCCTTGAGTTTTTCTTATTCCCCACTCCCAGTATCCTGCCTGGAGAGAATGGATCCCAGAAGTAGGTGTTTGCTGTCATTCTAGAGCTTTTGACGGATTCACTCCCACAACAATGACGCTGGCTACACGCATCTTAGAAGTAATAGCCTGACAGTAATCACTTCCTGAACAATAAGCCATCTCTGAGTACTAATGATGTGGGTATGTACATAACTGTCAAGTGTGTCATGCTCCCAGAGTGGCAAACATCTGACATAAGGCTAAAGTAAGTGCCTATCACTATGTTTGGCCCCACAAACAGCAATGGACTGGTGGTGCTACAGGGATATTAGGCCAGTGCTGCCCTACCATGTGTGTCTGTTCCTCCTCACTAAGCAATTAGCCAGGCTTTTGTCAACTGTACAATAACAAACTCAGCCCGAGTCTGGTGAGTCTCCATTCTGATGTTCCTGTTAGGTCTTTTTGATGTTAAATGCTGCCACATGTGTCATATGAATAATGACACACACAAAGAGCTCTCCCAGGCTTCTATAAATTCGTTTTGCCTGAAACAAAACATGTCTAAAATTATAAGGGGGCTTATTCTATCTCCTTATTCTATCTCCCTCTTATCAGTGGCCAGCTTGGTACACATTCCCATACTACATGACATGGTTAAATGTCCCTTTTCCTCTTCTCCCAAATCAAATCTACATACAGCCAAAGGTGGATGAAACCCTGATTAATGTAGCCAGCTAAAACTGAAACCCACAAACTGGTATATCTGCACACACCAGTAAGACATTTTCACTGGTAATAATTCTGGAGTGCAAGAACGCTGATTTGAAGTTTGCCTGCCTTCTCAGCATATTCACATTGACTCTGCTGCCAGCAAGATCCCAAAAGCTGCAGAAGGACAAGGATCCCTACAGAATTTATCTGTGTGATGAACAAGTGTCACGATTGCTGTAAGATTAGATTAAATATAGAAAAGAAAATCTACTCTTTGTCTTCTCTGTTTCTTATTGTATTCGTGATTCTCTGTGCCTGTACCTTGTGACCTTCAAATTCCCTCACTCTCTCCAGTGGGATTTATCATACTATTTATTGTTATCTAAAACATAAGGCATGAGACTGAGAAGCCTGGAGATGATTCAATATCCTTCTCGCTTATAAACCAGTATGAGCACATGGTTCAGTCAGTACAATTCCACCATGTATATGAAAACAAAAAGAAACTGTTTGGTTGAGATACCTCTGAAAACACTTTAATGACTTGTGCATGAGCCAGATATGATATATTTAATTTGTAATAGCTGGGCTTAATTATATCATTTTTTTCAGCAAAGAATTATCTGGGTGAATATTAGATAATCAAACAAGTAGTATGTATCATAACCTTCCTTGTAGATTTTTTTCATCAATTGAAAACAAACTAATGAACAGATTTCTTTCATAATAACCAGTTTAATTTTTATTTACAACTTGCAAATAATTTGGGGGAAGATGCTTCACATTTTTATACACAATTAAGAAGCTGAAAAGTTAAATGAAAACAGTAGAAAAACAAAACTTGGATTTGTAACTTGTTTCTGCACCTCTGTAGGTTTCTAAGTTTTGAGTCAACCCTGGTTATAGCAGATTTACATAAACCTCACAGATTTGTCTGCCTCATTCGCTTAATAGAAATATTAATGAAATGGTTGCACCTGAACAGTGAAACCATATGCATTTCTTAATACCACTATTAGTAAATATTAAATATTAATAATAACATTTCTTATCCTATGCTTGATAAACACAATTTTAGTATAGTAAATGTGTATAAAACATTTATGCCATACAAACTGATCTTAATTTTATGATACTGCTCCCCCCCACACATTGGGATAAAACTAAAATAATCATCATTTTTAGGAACATTTAATCAAGCAAATAAAACATGAAATGCTTTTCTGCACTATAGGAATGCATTTAGACTCTGTAAAGATTTATGCAGCCCACCAGATGCTATGTTACAGCTGGATGATGATGTGTATTAAGCCAGCGTCAAAAGACAGAGTATTTGTACAGGGGGAGAGGTTAAGAGGATTAGCATGTTAAAATGACAGTTGGAAACAGGCCACTGTACTTGATTCCAGAAAAGGGTCAGATGGATATTTTCTTTTCTGGTCCTATTTTTCACTTGCAAACTGCTGTGCTTCCCACTTCAGCCCCGTTTCATGTCCGACTGAACTCATAGCTGTTCAACAAAAATAGTACAACTGAAATATTGTTACAATTTTATTTATTGTTACTATTCTTTTAACTTTTCTCTCAATTACTTCAAACTGCTCTATATTTAATATAGAATGTAAGAAACTACATTATTCATCACAACTTTTTCAAAATTCTGTAAAAATTTAAAAATTGGAAAAAAGTGCAAATTTTGTTCTCAGCAAATCATACAGTAGAAATGAGCTCAAGTTCTTAATGTGTCAGTTAAGAATTCTACAATAAATGCAACTGACAATATAATTAGCTTTAACTAATGTTATCATAAATAGGCAGTTCTGTCTCATAACAATAGCCCTATATAGTGCTGCTTTTTATGGGTACTGTCTTTCAAACTACGTATCTACACCAAACAAATCAGAGTAAAGATGGCTTCATTTCATACAGAATTAGTGCCAACTTTGGATTCCTTATACAGTAAAAAAGTATATGAGATGATGAGGTCTAGAACTTCATTCATATGAGAAGCAAAACTATCACTTTGCTTAGTTCTGATATTAGTGTCACATGAAGAGAAAAGATCCTATTCTTTAGAGATCCTTATCACTACACACAAAGAACAAATCTACCATCAGAAATATATGCTGCTTTCTCTAAGGACTTGCCCAGTCTCTTGGGTAGTGAAAGAACTGAGTCTTTACTTGTAATTTCACGTCTCTAAATAAAATCTTTTGCAATGCTTTAACTCTAAGGCATTTGCTACTGAGACTGAGACACAGAGCTTTTTTTCTCTTGAAAGCAGCAGCAGCATTGTCTACTATTGACTATAACTTGCTACCTTCTGTCAAATGTGAATATTGCCTAGGAATCTTCTAGAAAGTTTCTTCCATAAGTAAAGTAGCTCTTTCAAACAATTTTAGCTCTAAGACAGTCAATGAAATAATGAAAACTAACAAAATATCCCTCCTAAAACACACCTTCTATACTGTAAAGGATGGAATACTGAGTGATAATTTTGCAAGAATATACCATGACAAATCCAATAGCAAGGAATTACAAGAAGTTCTGCACTTTCTCTGAAGATTCCCTTGCACAGCATCCTTATTCCCAGGGTAAATGATAAAGTCTAACAACAAAAGCTTTAAGGTAGCTTTGCCAAAACCTAACAACTCACAGAAACAATTCTTCAGTGAGAGCCAATGATACAATATATGCATTCAGAGTCTAAACAGCTTGTTTATACAGATATACCTGAATGACGTACTCAATGGAACTGAACAATGGAACTGAACAATAGAGCTGAATAGATTTTGAAAGCCAAAACACAGTAGAATGACTACATGGGATTATTTAACTACTGGCACAAATCACCTTTTTTTTTCTCCTAGATTCTCATGGAAATAATTGGTGAAGAGATTTCTTAAAGGAAAGAAGATGGAATTTGATACTCTTAGGACAAATTCATTATGGTCTTACTGCAGTGGAATCCATACAGTTATTTTAAGAACACTTTCAGCCCATTATCTTTAACATTAGCCCTTTTGACTGTAATATTGCAAACAGTAAAATCTAGAGATATAATTCAACTCTCATAGAATAGCTCTCGAAAACACACCGTGATGGTACATCTCCTACCACTAAAGCAATCTTATTCAAAAAAAACCAGGAAGGCACTGTGCTGAAATTGCTCCAGTACAGAGCACTGAAATCCAAGTCAGTAGAATTCCTAATCTATCCTGAATGAAGAATATTCATTATAACATGCTTACCTTTTTCTCTGAAATTTGATTTTTTACTAACTAATATTTTACAATGTTTAATAATAGTTAATAAACACAACATTTAACAATATTTAATAATATAACAAACCTAGTGTAAAATGTTTCCCCCTAATTTCACTGTTCATAAGACCTTTTCTACATGAATTTCTATATCCAAAACACCAGTTCTTTCCAGTTTAGAATATGCTACAGTATCTTTCATATACTAGGCAAAACCAGTTCAATCATTTAATAACATTACTAGCTGTAACAGTCTTTCATACACTTTCATATTAATGCAACTTTGTTTTGTACAGACAAATTCTCTCCTTTTACCTCCTAACTGCTCAGTTCTTAACTTTGAAACCTTTGAAACCTGTTCTTTTAATGTAGGCAACTTTTCACTAAGATAGTTACAGCAATATAGTTACTACATATATAAGCACATCACCCCTCCTTCGCCAGCACACTTTCTGAGACAATCTGGACCTAACTTCTGCAGTGCTTGCAGTGCTTGAAATGGTAGACCATAAATTTTGCAGCAATTTTTTTTTTAATACAGTTCATTAAGTGTGAAACTTCCTCCGTATGTTTAAAATATAGATAAATCTGGATTCCTGCAACAAATGCTAAGCAGCTTACTATTACAGCAATGTGGTTCACATTTAGAGAAGCACCTATGAAAATCCTAAGTCTAAACAGACAGACTAACTTAAGAAAAAAGTTAAACTGCAGTATTTCCATATAATGTATATGGATGAAAGACACAGTAATTTAGAATAACAGAGATATCTTAAGCACCTAAGTTTAGTTGCCCAATATTGTTGTGTCTGATTAAACAGAGCTAAATAAAATCCTTTAAAAAAAAAAAAGTAGAAAATGAAACAAAGACAGATATAAAATATTTCTGGGGAAAATAATAGGCTGTCTTAAAAACATGGCGAGCTATTAATTGAAAAAAAAATGCCCCGAAGTTCCAGTCAGGTTAGTAAATCTATCTTTCTTATGCCTAAAAAGTCAAAAGAAAACTACTGTTACAGACTACCTCTTTCCTGCAGAGAATGAAAGTGATTTAATATCTGCTTTTCATTAAGATGATGCAGGAAACACCATTACTAGGAGACAAAGGAATTCAAAGGAACTGCATGTCTTTGTCTTTCTCATTCCAGGAAACACCAATGCTGAACAACAGTAGAAATTAGTAAAACTTGCATGAAGCGTAGAAGAATTTTAGAGAGACATTAGTTTTTAGGCTGTCAGTTCTGCATACCACTGGATAAATAAATAGTATTTTTTCTGAAAGAAATAACTGGTCATCTCCCAGAAGACGCACATATCGAATGGCATTAAGCAATACAGCAATACAGTTCCAATGAAAGCTTATTTTATAATTTTGGGTTCATATGAAAAAAAATTAAAGAAAAAGGCTAATTACAGTCTACAAATATTTTATGAAAGCAAACAGCAAGAGTGCAAAAGATTATTTAGTGTTGCTATAATGTAATATGAAAGTAGTAAAAGATTAAATTAAGTAAAAATTCAGGGGTAGTCTCAGATAAAATTTCCCAACCATGAAATCCATTTGGCCTTATCAATCTCCCAAGTGAAGTGAAAGAAACTCCACCAAATTGAAATTCTAAAACCTGGCTGGACGAAACAACAGAAAAATGTACTGTGGGGAACAATTCTGGATGGTGGAACACTTTCTGGAAATCAAGGGGTAACAAAATGATCATGTTTAAATCTTATCTTTCTGTGAGCAAAAGATGTGTATTAGTCAGGAATTTATTTTTTTCAGAAACAACAGAAGAAATTAGCTGCTCAGACACTATTATGCTGAATATTATCACAAGGGATACTTTTACTAGAAAAAACAGAGAATAATGAAAGCGACTGAAGGAACTGGAAAATTTTTAATGAAATTTAAATTCTGCATTGAAGTGAGAAGAGGATATATGAAAAACACTGTCCCGACAAATAGTTTGGAGGATTTAGTTCAGATGACTAATACTAGAAATGTAAAAAGTTTTCAACTATCAGAGATAATAAGGAAGGAAAAGAGCCCAGGAAGAGGAAATAAAACTGAGATACAATTAGGCTGATAATAGGAAATTTAGTGATCCTAGAAAGGGAAACTTTACATGCTGGAAAGGCTTGTAACTCTTCATAAGTGTTCCAGAAATCAATATTAAACCTCTTTTTGTTGAAAAGTGCACAAGATAGACTAAAAAATACCTTAACAAAAACCAAAATGACAAAATAATGTTGAATTACTTTGTTTCAAAATGTGATAGATATGATGTTCTTTCCAGGGCTTTGTGTGCAACTTTTTCATTGCTTCTTTAACCAACTGTGACTCATTTATAAATAAAATCTATTGCATATTCTTTCAACTTAAAACAGACTTTTTCTACTGATTGAAATATTTGTACCATAACTTGGCCACTCCAGATACAAAACTGATTTACCCAGATATCTTACACTAAAGCTGCCTGGATAGCACTGCATCAATTTTCCAGTAACTATAATTTTCAACCAAGAAAATGCATAGTGGGCTTATTTTCAATCAGCTGTTTTCTCATGTTCTTCTACACTTTGTTTAGCTTAATGTCTATACAACTTGAACATTATTTGAAAAAAAAGCCATTTTCTAAGAGAAAAAAATTAAAATGCTACACCAAAAAATGCTTTCTGATTGTTGGGATAAGAAATGAGTTCTAGATGTGTCCAGCAGCCCTATAATGCTAGAGTAAATATTCCTCCTCCTCTAGCATCCTCATTGGATGTCAGTTCTCAGACAATACTCTATGGAAGCAGCAAAACAGGCAA
This sequence comes from Struthio camelus, assembly GCF_040807025.1. Taxonomy (NCBI): domain Eukaryota; kingdom Metazoa; phylum Chordata; class Aves; order Struthioniformes; family Struthionidae; genus Struthio; species Struthio camelus. The sequence goes on from NC_090946.1 coordinate 46,939,773, forward strand.
AGCAAATGGAGAGTTAAGTCTCAGAGAAAAGAATTGCCACTCAGATCTGTTCTTGTTACCAGAATCCTCAAATAGTGTGAGGTTGGTGGGAAGTGAGAGATTCAGTCTACTATCTTTAAGAGCTTGCAAGGTTGTGAAAAAAATATGTTTGGAGAAGCAAGGTAGGGTTGGAAAGGCTGAGAGAGGACAGGAGAGTCCAGGGAGTAAAGGTGCATGTTAGTGTTCATTCATTCCTCAGAGCAGAATACAAGTATACCAAGATATCTACAGGCTCATGTGCAACCTGGAAGAAGGTTCCTGTTAGCTTTTATTTGGAACATAGTCTGCCAGACTGGGAACCATTCCATACAGTGGGAAGTTGGTGTCAGGAGCAAGCGGCTATCTCATAGGGTCTCTCTTAGATTCCATAGCTAGTCTTTCACAGGCTACTGACTTAAGGAATGCTGACTTGCCTTTAAGGTAGTGGTTAGACATAATTTAGCATATTTAGGATGTCCCTGAAGATAACAACACTAGCAATAATACATCTGGAGAGATTACAAGTTGAAGTTAAAAGAATATTACAATTATTTTAACTGTAAGAAGACTCTATTATGGAATTAATGGGTTCATCATGACAGAATATTCACTCTGGTTCTTGGCTGGTAATGGATTCAAAAGCATAATTAGAAACTATAAACACTCAGAATAAGCTAGAAGCTGTGGAAGAGCTAGGAAAAGGGAAGCCAAGTGATTTGAATTCAAAGAAAAGAAACAGGAAGTTGTCCTTTCTATTCTAAGCTCTGACAATGATTTTTTTCCCTTACCGTGGACATTACACATGTAGTCAAAGCTTGGTTTTTAATTTGTGAAAAAGTGTCAAAAAGCTGCTCTAAACTGACAGCTGAACATTCTCGCAGTACAGAGGGCTCAATAGACTGGGAAACAACAATTAGGACACACTGCGGTCTGGCAGTCTTATACCCATTCAATGTCTTTTCTGGGTTAGCTGTAACTTGGTATTTTAAGTAAGAAATCTGTAAAATTTCTTATTTATAGTTCATTTCATCCACTGTGTTTACCGGGCATAGCTCTACATGCAGCCCTTAACCTACTTTCCATGGATTCTGTGAGAATTATTGTAGGTAATTTTAGCAATGTGTCTTAGTGGTGAATTGCTACTGAATTTAGTACTGAATACAATATTACTGAACAGTAATACACCTATCAAATGAGGTAATGGAAGCAAAGACCCTTTCAGGATTCACGACCCTTTTTTGGTAAGGAGGAAAAAGGGATTGAGTGGTTCTGTGAAAAGCTGGATACTGAGATCAATTTTTGTGCTGGTATGTTGAATCAGATCACGAAGGAGCCAGATAATAGCTTTTCCCCATTCCTTACGTTTCTTCTTAATTTTTCAAACTGGAGCATATTTAGAAATAATCTCTGGGCAGGTGGGCAGTATGATAGAAATGCCAGGCATAACAGCAAGTGTACAGGACAGCAAAAGGGCAAATATCAGTGAGTAAGCAGACTCAAAGAGCAGCAAGGGGACAGTATAACCAAGAAGCAGGTGAAAAGGCAGGAGGGAAATGCCAGACATTCAGCAAGTCGATAAAGCAGTACCAAACAGTCAGCAGGTGCACCAAGCAGCAGAAGAACAGTTCCACGAAGTAAGCAGATGCACTTAGCGGGTAGGTGATGTCGGGCACTCAAAGTGGGAGACATGGCAGTGGAAGGCCAGTGCCCATGTGTAATCAGATACAAAGGGCAAAAAGGAGGCAATACATGCCATTCAGCAGATGGACAGAGCAGTAGGTAGTCAATATCAAGCAATTAGCTGGTCAAGAGGGAATGCCAGACAATCAGGCAAAGGGCCAAGATTTCAAGAGGACAATGCCAAACAGGCAGCACGTAGAGGGAACAGAGAGTAATGAATGCCAGGCAGTCCTCAGACAGGCAAGGTAGCAGAAGACCAATGCCCATGAATAATCAGATGCAACTGTCAGCAAGGAGAAAACATAAGCCTGTTAACAGATTGACAGGCCAGCAGGGTGACAGTGCTTTTTCAATAACTGAGGATACCAAGAATGAAACAGTCCCGAGAATCTAGATGCTCACCCTCTGGTAATATCATTAAGATCAATAGAGTGAACCATGAAAATCCACAAGAGAATAGCACACAAATGGAAACAGCAGATGAGTCTGACTCTAGCACTTGGGGAAGCCAGGGGACCTTCCTATAAAACAAAAATATGAGAATCCACAAGAAAATCAAACAAATGGGAAAAATGTGTTTGGAAACTGTTTCTGAGATGATTAAAAAAAAGCAAAAAAATACTAGCAAAGAATTAGTTTGGAAATGATTGGGTGGGATTGAAGATGTTGCTTACCCCTCTCTGGAGCCCACATAATGGGAATGTTGGGAATTTCTGCAGCAGAAAAACAGAAGAGAAAAGGGATTTCTGACTCCCAGTTCAAAGAAAGCATGTCAATTTAGGACTGGGTAACCTCTTTGGGCAAAAAATAAGAATTCAGCTGAATCTTTGCCCGTCCCCAGATACATGCCTTTATTGATGTTTGCGGAAAATTTTAAGAAGCCCACATCACTTTTATCTCATGACATCCCACCCTTATTCCCAAAAACCACACTTACCTCTAGTGCAAGGTGTAAAAGTGGGGAAAAGGGATGTTCTTGTGAGCTCATTCCCATATCCACTGCAAAATAGCTTGTGAAGGTGAACAGCAGTACCCGTAAGCCAATATAGGCCATTTGTGAGATAAACTGAAGAAGTAATTAACTGTTACTCATCACTAGTGCAGGCTGGTGTTTCAAGTTGCCCTAGATAAACCCCCACACTAAAAGGATTCATCTTGTGAGTTGTGTGGGGTAAAACTCTTCTATAGCAAGAGTTGCAAAAATATGAAACTTATCCACACCATTATTTTACCTTGAATCTACTGTTCTTTTTAGCTTAAGTAGCTAAAGTAGCTGTTATTTAACATGGTTGTTCATTTAAGTGTGCTAAGCCATGTTTCAGAAATCTTAGCTACTGCTCTATTTCAGAAACACATAATCAACTCTAGAATGTAAGAATGGAGGAAATCCCAGTAATTTCATTCATCTGTCATTTCAGTCATGAGTATTTTATTCAGTATCTTCCTTGTAACTAAAACTCAACCAAGCTTCACTATTTCTACTGTAAGAGAACAGAAGTCCACATTCTGTGTGTACTTATCTGCCTATAACTGCCTATTAACTTCTTACAGTAACACTGAAAACCTACATCTCACTTTGATAATGTAATCATATGCAACAAGAACCCATCTCCTTCCTCTCCTGGAAACTGTAGAGAACCTTAGACACTGAAAGGAGTCACTAGTTCTACTGTGCCCTGCTGAAATAACATTTGGGATGGTCACAGAAACAATATCCACAAAAATTTGCTGTGTATCCATATGTAATAAAGCTTTTAAAGAATTGTATAGAAGTAATAAGCTAAGCTGATGGATCATTACTTATGCAGATTTTCTGGGTATCAGCCATTCTTCTTCTTGCTACCTAAGCACGGCACAGGAATAACAGAGACTAATATAACCTCAAATTTAGAAATTGTAATCATAGAAAAGTAATTTCTTCCATATCAAACACTGCTGCTTGGGCTTAGAACAGAATGAGAGGAAATTTAGACAGAGGAGATCAAGAGATTTGTATTATATAACTAGTAATGGCATAAAGTAGCCAGTAATAGCATACAGTAAAATGATTGAACCACAATACATACTAATACCATAAAGTAATAGGTACTTTGAACATGTAGTGGCAGTTTTATCAAATCATAGAATTTTGTGGCCAACAGCCACAAAACAGCCAGAGTTAGCTGCACCACATCAAGAACAAAATTGCTAGCATCTTCTCTCCAAAGGGAGATCTTTTGATGCTCAATGAAAATGAACTAAGACAAACTGATGTCAGCAATCCATGAGACAACTTTCATTTACAGAAGAAAAATTGGAATTTTAAATGTGAGGAAAGTTTAAATATCTACAGTAAATAAGAAACAGTAGATTAGGTACCTCATATTATTAATTTGGGTATTCTCATTACAAAATAATTGGGAAAAGGAATATATGCATTAAGTCACAAGAAGTCAAAATAACTATGAATTGTCTAAATTAAGGTTAAAAAGTAATTATTTTATTGTCCATAATCAACAAGACTTTCAGGTCTGAGTGTGACAACTCAGTCCTGTTTTTTTGTTTCCCAGTACATACAATGAATTAACATTTCACTAAAGAAGGTTCATTGTCCCATGTAGTAACAATTAAGCAGAAGCAGGCAATGAACAGTCATAATCCTAAGAATAAAAGCAGAAGCCAGTTGCTTTCCAAGACTCTCCTATTTTCTCTCCACCCAGTGGAGGCAAGTGCTCTTACACAGCAGGCAAATGAGAGGCACAGGAGCAAATAAGAAATTCTCTACTTCTCAATAAACATTAGATTTAATAATAAACTATTCTAATGAGGATACATTTTGCTATTCTGATGCTATGTCAAAAGTATTGACTAACTTCCATTTTTGATGTATCTTAAATCCAAACTAGTATTTGTCCACTAGCTATAACTTCTTTAAGCTGCCTTCACACAGAAGCCTTCCAAATGTGACTATGCTTTTTGTTAATTTTCTCTATATTAAGCTTCTATTAAACTGTTTGTGATAGAGCATGACAAGAAATAAATGCAGTATTAAGGGCAAGGTTTGCATAATTACGGGCCTGACAATGTTTTCAACATTATTTTGCTTTAACCTGATGTCTCATTTTGTTCAGTTCCCTACTATCTGTTGTGACAAGATGCGCTAATGGGAACTATACTTAGAAATGCTTAAAAGGAAGAAATTCCATAAGTTCCAAATTGAAAATTTTGATTATACAGATGTCCTATGGCAGGCATATTTTTCTCTCCCAGTTACACTATATATGCTAAGCATATCATCAAAATATCTTTAAATTCTGGATATTAAAATTAAGGCTCATAGCATATCTTTCTTGACAGAAAAAAAGGTAACAACTAAAAAGCAAGTAAACCATAGATAAGAATATATTTGAATACAAGAGCGATAGATATCATCAGTCACAATCAAGATATTAAAAAAGAAAGGAAAACACATCTAATCTAAAACCAAGTGCATGAACAGCACAGTTTTTATGGCTTCTTCTCATTTAAGTATAAAATACAGACATTCCTGACATTTTTTGGAAGACTAATTTGCAGATTAATAGTAGTAATCATTAACTTTTATAATGGGAGAATATGCATTTTGCTTTAATATATATCTATTTGTAAAAGTTAAATAAGAATAGATAAAGTCTTTGAAAGAGGAAGTTTGTACTAAACAGAACAACAGGACCCAACTCTGCAATTTATTGTCAACTAATTTTCCTAAGATTATTGAAAAGATCTGAAAATGGATACTGTATGGCTCTATGAGAACAGTAAGTTTGCCCTCATGACAGAATACCAATCATCACTTCAGGATGCTGCTGAGCAGATGCAGTTTTTCAATGCTAAATCCCTACTTCAGATCTCAAACAGACCTGTAAGGAGTGAAAGACAGCATTATTTAGTGGCTGTTTGATGGATGATGGGCAATACATTGGAAACTCTCCAACCATATACATGGGAATCAAAGGGGCATTTATTTTTGTATAGAAGGGTTACAGAACTTTCAGTGCTGTGTTCTAATACTAATGGTGATCCTTATAATCTCTAAAGTATTTGACATATCATACTGTGATAAGATTTTAATGGCAATCAATCCAAAGGCTAGTCCTCCACCACAATTTCATTCTTTTTACAGACATACCTTTAAGCCAGTGTTAGCAGCATTAGCTGTAAGGGTGCAAATTTGGGAAGCCCACCCAAATAGCCAGATGTTAACTTCAGATGGTTAGCCTGCACTGAGTTTCATGATGTTGAGATAATTTTCAAACAGGTCTTTGATGCTAACATTTACTTTTTTATATACTACTATAACCTAGGAAGTCATTAGCACCTGAATAACCAATTATAAGAGTTATCTAGAATAACTGAATTTAAAGAAATGGAAAAAAGGATCACAAGATCTATCCACTGTTGCAGCTACACTGCTAACAAGATCCAAGACAGCTAATTAAAACTGAAAGAGAAATGTCTGTATGAGCTGTGGCCGCTAAAGTGAAGACACAGTTGAAGACATCAGTAATGCTGATAGGAGCAGAACCTTCTCTTTACCTCTATGACAAGTATTGTTGTTTTCGGTGTATTTTGAGGCATTTGAGATCACCAGGAAATGAACCATTTGTCTACTCACAGGATATGCAGAGTCTTTTTCCCACTTCCATTTTGAAATTATCTTGGAATGAAAAATTTAATTGCAAAATTTTACAGAATCACAGAATGGTTGAGGTTGGAAAGGACTAGAGATCATCTAGTTCAAATCCCCTGCTCTAGCAGGGTCCTCTAGAGCATATTTCTCAGGATTGTGTCCAGGCGGGTTTTGAATTTCGCCAGGGAAGGAGACTCCACTACCTCTCTGGGCAACCTCTTCCAGTGCTCCGTCACCCTCACAGGAAAGAAGTTTTTCCTCAGGTTCAGATGGAACTGCCTGTGTTCCAGTTTGTGCCCGCTGCCTCTTGTCCTGTCGCTGGGCACCACGGAGAAGAGTCTGACCTCATCCTCTTGATACCGTCCCTTCAGATACTTATACACATGGATCAGATCCCCCCTCAGTCTTCTCTTCTCCAGGCTGCACAGTCCCAAATCTCTCAGCCTTTCTTCATAGGAGAGATGCTCCAGTCCCCTAATCATCTTAGTAGCCCTCCGCTGCACTCGCTCCAGTAGCACCACATCTCTCTTGTACTAGGGAGCCCAGAACTGGACACACAACTCCAGGTGAGGCCTCACCAGGGCTGAGTAGAGGGGCAGGATCACCTCCCTCAACCTGCTGCAACACTATTCCTCATGCACCCGAGGATACCATTGGCCTTCTTGGCCACAAGGGCACATTGCTGGCTCATGCTCAACTTGTTGTCCACCAGCACTCCCAGGTCCTTCTCGGCAGAGCTGCTTTCCAGCAGGTCAACCCCCAGCCTGTCGGGGGCAGGGGGTTCTTCCTCCCTAGGTGCAGGACCCTGCACTTGCCTTTGTTGAACTTCAGGAGGTTCCTCTCTGCCCAGCTCTCCAGCTTGTCCAGGTCCCTCTGAATGGCAGCACAGTCTTCTGGTGTGTCAGCCACTCCTCCTAGTTTTCTATCATCAGCAAACTTGCTGAGGGTGCGCTCTGTCCCTTCATCCAGGTCACTGATGAATAAGTTAAACGATACTGGACCCAGTATTGACCCCTGGGGGACACCGCTAGCTACAGGCCTCCAACTAGACTTTGCGCCACTGACCACAACCCCTGCCATCCGGCCGGTTCTCAATCCACCTCACCGTCCACTCATCCAGCCCGCGCTTCCTGAGCTTGCCTATGAGGATGTGATGGGAGACAGTGTCAAAAGCCTTGCTGAAGTCAAGGTGGACAACAGCCACTGCTCTGCCCTCATCTATCCAGCCAGTTGTCCCACTGTAGAAGGCTATCAGGTTGGTTAAGCATGATTTCCCCTTTGTGAATCCATACTGACTCCTGATCACCTTCTTGTCCTCCACATGCTTAGAGATGGCCTCCAGGATGAGCTGTTCCATCACCTTTGCAGGGATGGAGGTGAGGCTGACAGGCCTGTAGTTCCCTGGCTCCTCCTTCTTGCCCTTTTTGAAGACTAGAGGGTTTAACATAAAAGAGTGAGATTTCCTGGCTTGTTATTGTAGCTTTATTTCTCATTCTATACTAAACGTTCAAATCCCTTACTACTACTGTTTTACTACTGTTGTATTTTTTCAAGAGAACGTGCAAATATTTCATACATACTGGAGACAGAAAATGAAATTTTAAGTTTGCTATTTGAGAGTATTAAGAAAAGCTGAAACACATCAAATAAAAGCTGATCCTCCAATGGGCAGAAACCAATCAGATTACTTCATGGGATTTCTATTAGTATTATCTTTAGGATATGATGATCAGCCTACGTTAATAAAAGAATTTAAAAGATGGTTGTCTCAGCACACTCTACCAATATTATGAGATTTTTTCATTTTCAAAAAAGGGAGAGAGAAGCAATTCAGATAATCCTTTAGACTCAAGTAACAATTGCTTACCCAGTAATTTCAGGATCCATTGGATTCAAATTATCTTTCAAACTCTATTTTACAGATACAGAACATAAGGCTAGAATCTAGTTTGGCCTTTTGCACAGGATGACTCACTAAACATCATCCACAGCTTCTGTAAGGAGTCCAAGATAAATTCTGCTTTATAAGTCATATCTTCCACAAATATAACCAGTCTTGATTTTCCAGGATTAAAACACAGAAAATACCGCTCCTTTTATTTAGGGATTTGTTCCAATGGTTAATCCCTCATTGTTAAAAAAAATTCCAAACCAAACAAATAAAAATCTTTCGTTATGCCTATTTTCTTATTAGACTTTTCTGGCTTCAGCTTTCTCTCACCAGTTGCTGTTAAATCTCTCTTGAGTAGACTGAGGGCCTTTGGTACCTGATATCACTATTTTCCTGTGAAAATACTGTAAAGCACTTCAAACCAAGTTAATTGCCAATATTCTTTATGATAAACAAAACAGACTGAGTTGCTTAACTCTCAAAGAAAGCATCTTTTCTAGCCGTCAATTACTTTCAGATCTTTCTCCAGATCACCTGTGGCAACTGAAACTTTCAAAAAAGTGATTGTCAGAAAAATTCAGAAAAATAGGCATCTTTCTGATCTTAGACACATTAATCCCATATATAGAGACAAAAGTACATTCTGTATTCCTATTTTCTTAATTATTCACCATCTTCATATTTCTCTATGTCTGGAAGTCTAGAAAGCAACAAATTGAGACACATACTCACACACTTTCAATCCAGCAGCTCTGTCAGATATACAGACAAGGATGCCAGTTCAAAACTGCTGTCTATGTACCAAATATCAAGAATTTATAAAGCTCTCTTTCAATCAAAAAGACTGTTTCTCAAAATCAGAGTTCTTTAGGAATGTTCCTTCTGCATGTATTTCTTTCTTCCTCTGTTTTTTTTTTCCCCTTCTTTTATTTTTCTGTGTAACCTCTGATATTCTAGCAAATGGAGCTGAAATGGCTTCTGGCTTCTTTCCCTCTCACATTTCTCACTAAAGCAGTCCTGGCAGCAACCAGGTATTTCCATGCAGTGACTGTACGTGATGATAGCATAACCACACTGTTCAGTGTTTCTGGCATGCTATCAACTTTTCCTGAGAAATTCAAACAAGAGAAGAAAAAGTGTGCTTTGTAGCACTTCATAACTCAGCTATATCAGGCTGCAATTTCCCAAGACAAAGCTGCTTCTCTAATGTGACAATATACCGTGTACTGCAAATAATCAGTATACTTCTACTTCTTAAAGAAGCTGGTAACAGCTATTTAGTGAAAAGCATTCTGCACTTAAAGATGCCAGTTCTACTGTAATAACATCTTCCAAATCTGAGATTTAAAATCTAATTACAGAATTCTGGACTAAATGAATACAGCACACAAATATATTTGGATATTTATAATACTCAGTTCACTGTTTCAAACTCTTAATCAATTTTTTTTAAAAAAATAACACAGATTGGATAAAGAACTAATCGTATGTACTAAAAACTATAAGGAGAACTAAGAAAAAGGGAATGATACTTTACAGATAAATGTTAAATGTCTAACAGAGTAACACAGAATTTAGAAAGAGTCTGTCACAGAGTATTCTAACCTCTATTTAAGCATATTTACTCCCTACAGGCACCGATTATTTTCGTAACTTAGACCCTTTAGGAGCAAGCTGGCTTGGAAACATTATTTACCCAGAAATTTGTAAATAATAGTTTTTGAAAGGTCCGGTGAGAAGTTTTAGGATCAGACATAATGCATACACAGCGTACTTCATTATGCACTAACGATACAAAGAAATCAAACTGAAAAGGAAGTGAGTTCTCCATTAAGGGCTGTGGGAAACTGAAGTCTTAAAACAGACTACAGAAAAAGTCCTGAAAACAGTTAATAAATTAGAGCATGCATTGAATACTGAGGGTGAAATACTGAAAGAACAACTTGGGTAACTAGAGGTTTTGTGATTTTATAGTATTTCTAAAATAAAAGGACTAATGTCCCATATGAGATGAAGACTTGATTCCTCCTTGCTATGTAGCCATCTTAAAGTGACAAATAGTTTGCAGAAACAAAATGAGTTTGTCATGAACCAGTTACAGCGCTAAGATGTATTAGATATGGCATTAAGAAGAGGTAAAAACTCCTGAAGAGGAGCAGAAATACTTCCATATCCAGAAGGAACACTACTAGAGATCCTGCCAGTCTGGAAACGTGTTATTTGAAGGAGGGAGGATGAAAAGAGCTACATATTCTTTTTAGTTTAAGTTTTGGCCTATTAAATGGAAGCTGTTATTTGAAATGCCGCAGGGAGTTTGGGTTCCTCTGAGGGGAACACCTGTGTTGGTGTCAGAGTACAGTTATAATGTGACATACTTGTGATGAATGCTTGCCCAAACATCTTATTTCATTGATAAAGCTGAAGGAGAAGCAAACAGAGAGAACACAGGAAGTTTACACACTATGAAGGCTTGTAAGCACTACCTGGGGTCGAAGGATGCAGACATTTAAAACAGTCAGTAAAACAAAATGCAATTTAGAATTCTGGAATTCAGAAACCAGTACCTAAAATATCTGAAGAAATATGCACACTAGATTCTAAGGAGAAACTTGGGAAACAGCAATATTGAAAGATACCACAGGGAACTGGGAAGAGACAGGTCGTAGCAAATATGCAAATGATACTGATTAGGAAAATGCTCGTGCAATTTGAGTTGAATATGCAAAAAATTTATATCATAGGAGAATAGAGACTGTCTTCTCTCTAGGCACAGCTTTTGTGTGGCTACTTTTAGAATATTTTGTTAATTTTGAACATTTTCTTTTTCATAGAAATGCTGACAAACTGGAGGGAGTGCAGAGAACAGCTACTTTTTCGTGGACTTGAGAGCTTAATTTTTAATGAAAGAATGAACTGCTACACACACATTGTCAAATTAAATTAAAGCTCATATATATCCTAATATATTTCAAAATAGTCTACAAATATTGAAGAACATAATCAGCAAGAACTAAAAAGAGCATTCTTCATTTTTCCAGAGCAATGGAAAAATGGAAAAAGACGGTAAGAGAGCATCTGTCTGGTTTTGCGTGATGGGAGAGACCTCTTCTATGCTTCTTCTAAAGTCCTGTCTTAAAATGTCAGGGCTGCCTATTATTTGCAGTGTGGCTGAACTGATAGTGAATATACATAGCTACATTTACAGCCCAAGGACTTCTAGTGTGTGTTCAGGCACAATAAGTTGATCCTTACTGTTATTTTTCTAAGCACATAAAATTAGTTTTGTATGGAGACTAGCAAGACTTTCAAGCTACAGTACAGATGAAGGATACGAAAGAGCCAGAAGATTCTGAGAAGAGGAAGGCCAGCAAATTTTTTGGATGTACAGTCTTTCAAAAGAACAAATGCAAAGATAGACAAGACAGGAGATAGAAGACTACGCAGAGCGCTTGTCCACACAAGATTGTTCCTTTTTTCCTTCACTGACAGTGATAGAGGAAAAAATATTTCTATATCAGAAGGATATCTAATGAACTATTCAAAAGTTAGCACAGTATTTAAATATTTTCCAAAAAATTAATGTATAATATCATTAACATTCTGTAAAACTGCAATTGCCTACCAAATAACTATTGTATGGGAAAAGGGAAATGGGGGAAAGGGGAAAATGTTTGCACCTGGAAACACAAAGTAAAAGTTCCACAAATAACTTAAGTTGGGTCATATGTAAAGCCCTGATCTCTGTCTAGCAATAAACACTTTATATCTCAACAACCAGACTGTACCAGGATTTCCAGTATGGATCTAAACAGTATCCCCCCAAATTGTATGCAAAATAAAAATGTTGAAAACAATGTCACTATATTTACAACATTAGGCCTACATTTGGTTTTAGTCTAAATGAGAACTACCATGAACTGCCATAATATAGATGAGCAATTGCAACATTCACCAATAACATCTACAACACAGTTTCCTTCAAATTCAGCCATCAATTAGCTGATTTTTTTTTGATCTATCCACGTGTATTCTAGCATTTCTAGTCATATAGACAAGGGTGAAGGATATTTACACTGTCTAATTCAATTGAAAAAGTTAACACCTGCCCTTCAAAATACCTAATTTTAAGGGCAGAATCAGAATACCTAATTTTAAAGCTTCTTCCTGTCCACTGACTAGGCCTAGATTCTAAATTTAGAGAACTGAGTTAGATAAGCAAAATTTGATGTGAATGTGTGAATACCCCTCAAGTCACCTATCCTATTATAAGGAAAAAAGTTAGTATACACATACCATTGAAATAACTGCAAAAATCTGATATGATTCAGATACGCTGTTCAAAATGCAAACAGAGTAGGGAAATAGAGTACCTTCTTTTTGAAACTTAATTATAAATTTCTGAAGTTTCATATAGTTATTTTTAATTGCTACATTATGCTAAGCACTTAATTTGAATTTAATCAACAATTACAAAACTGAGTGAACCTTAAACAATTCTTTGAGCTGTAAATATTCTTAGGAACCAAGTTTACTTTGTACAGTGCAATAGCAATTATGTATCAGTGCACAGGACAGCTCCAGGAAGAAAGTGGAAAAATATATTTTCTAATTGAAAGTACAGGAAGATGAAGGAAAAGCATGACTGAATCATTCAAGTTGAAATCTGACTTGAGGGACTAGTATCCCTGCTCTCAGGAAAATGCTCAAGTGTCTTCCAGTAGCATATTCAATTATTACTGGTTTTAAAATCATATCTTACAGATGGCATCTCAAAAGCACAATGTCATGATCACATCATTTCCATACCAATTCAGTAATGGCAGGAGAGCATGATGGAAGAATTCCATCCACATAAGATACTAAAACCACTTCCAACAACAATTCATGTTTTCCTGAAGGCTTGCTATCGCAGTATTTCATGTTGACACAATAAATTTTTCTTTGTCATTTACTTAGAAGAAATACAATATGGGGCCAAAGGTTATGTTTCTTCAGATATATTACTTGTAACACATGCTGGCACACTGATTTTCTTCCCTTTAGACATTTTTTTGAATTAATACTTTAATAAACTTTATTACAAAGGCAATGAACAAACCTTAACAGTTAAAGATCACTGATACTTTGTAATAACACCTGGAATTCAGCCTCTTCATTGTGATTTAAGGAGGACAGAACAGATTTTTGAGGACAGAACAGATTTTCTGGAAAACTAACTATTTTGTAAGTTAAATGAGTCACATAAATAATGTCCTACATAAATTTATAAATTCTTTTTAAGCATTGGAAAAACTGGGCAGGTGAAACATATAATTCTGTTATAATCAAATAAAGTCTTGCATATTGATTATGTTTAATAACAATATATTTTTTTCTTCAGTACAAGTTATTAATGATTTCTATATCTAGGTATTATTGTTATATAGTCTAAAACCATTTCAACAACACATATAATTTTTCAAATGGGTCACAGTAACATCAAAAATAACCAGACAAATCATCATCACCTGTCTTGTATTCAGTTTGAGTAACAGTGATAAACCAATATAAGGAAAGTATTAGGTTTTTACACGCAAAGTTCTCATTTGCTAATTTATTGGCACAAATGTCAGTGCTGTTTGAGTATCTGTAGCTCATTTTGGGCACTGGCTGTAATGCTTTCTCTGGCCCTACTGTCTAGGCTCCACTTGGCATAAAGGTATTCAGGGAAACTGAAGGAAATGTTCAGTCTTTTCACACAGTGCTGGAATACAGCTTTCTAAGCCATTAAGGTAGTTTGCAAGTAAGAGACCAGTTAAACCAACACATTTGCCACTTTGTGCTGCTTTAGCAAAGTGAACCACCCGTAAATCCAGTTTCACTAGCTTGTACATTGTGGTTATTTTATACTGCCCCATTCTCTGATAAGTCACCCCTTAAATTTTAGCTCCTTAAGGGTGCTAGTACACAATCTAAAACCACCAGAGATAACATACAGGAGCATTTGCTTTTCATTTCTGTTTAGTTATTAAAATGCTGTAAGACAAACTAAAAAATATTTTTAAAATTCCAAATGAAAACATCTTGAACTGCAGTTATGATTGACAGAACACAGTGGAAGTTAAAAAAGCATTATACACATGTTATAATGAACTCAAATCACCACTTAAAGTGTAAGCATTTTAAAATCTGTATGAACACTTAAGAGAAATGTCGTTACGTTTAATTACGGAAATATACACTTAAGACCCTCTAGTGAACATTAGCAGACAAAAGTATGTTATTTTAAAAGTTCAAATTAATCTAATTTGGGTCTATAAATATCAAAGCACTTCAATAACTAATATAGTCATGGCCATGAGGTTGTTTCTTTTTTCTTACCTTACTGCTCCTTATAAGTGAAACATAACTGAATTTCCCGTTCAACCTTTATTGATGCAGGTTACCTCCACCTCTGTGTCTGGTTAGCATTTTTGACAATGTGGTGTCAAACAAAGTAACAGCAGCTTTGCAGAGATTTTTTTCCTCCCACTATCTACCTCCCACTTTCTAGCCTATAATGCAGCAGCTCTCAATGCAGTAGCCTGCAAGGGAGAATTAAGGAATCTATTTTGTTCCTCTTTTCCTTGTGCCAGACACAACAAAAGCTACATGCATTTTTTGTTTAGCATTGCGCTAAGGTAAATTATCCCAGGACACTATTAGAATTTTGTTCTGTGAGAGAACTGGAAATCCATTATACTATGTGAAGTTTTAGCCTGAAAGCCCTTTTGGTCCAAAATCTAAGCTCACAGTAATTATCTCATACTGTATCCCCCATTGGTTTTACTACCACTAAGCTTTGTATCACCTGACCTGTCCAAAAATGTTGCAAAGTAAAGTCATAGAGTAAATTTCAACTCTCCCCCCCTCTCCAAAACCCCCAACCCAACACTACACCTGCCCATGTATTTCTACACCAAAGAGAGTATTTTTCTTATTCCAGGACTATCTCACCTCTGGAGTGACATCTCGTGGTGCAAACCCTGTTCCTCCAGTTGTTAAAATCAAATTAAGTTCCTTTTCATCACACCAATCTATCAGCGTCTCCTGAAAGAGAATAGGAATGCTGTCAGGTCTGACAAGGTAATACCTGGGACACAGTGATGTCAGAAAACACCTAAAGGCTTAAAATATCTTAAAAATGAATGAAGAGACACATAAGAAATCAAAGGAATTGTAAAATCACTCATGCTATTTTTTACAAAGACTCTAAACCACTATAACCAACATATGACATTATAATTCAAGTATCAGGCATAATAATTTTGGAAATAGACACAGAAATTCTATTCTCCGTCTCTTGATCTGAAATAGAAAAATAAGAATTCTCAGTTATTACTTATATCACTGTTTATTTTGATTCTGAAATATATATATAATGTGTCAACACATGCTAATAGAGCATGTGCATTCAATTTGGTTTACTCGGTTGATTCCTGTTACAGTAACTTTGGTTTCTGTGCTTCACTTTTTAACAGCCTGAAAAAAGCAAGAGCAATGCTTCTATAAACTTCTCTGTTAAAAGGTGTCAGAATACACCTGACAGAGCAACATAACAGTTATCTTATCTTCTTATAATCATCTTTTCTACATTCCCTACCACATCTCAATAATACTGCGTATACTGGTTCCAAGGCTGGACTAAGAAAGCTTAACAGATCTGCTGTGTAAATTCAGTTACTTACAATACTGGAGAACTGATGATAGTAGAGATATATTTCATCTAAACAAGAAGTAATTTTCATTCTTTTTTTAAATGATATTTTAAACTAATTTTCAGACTGTGATACAAATTTGACATAAGCATACATATTTAATTTCAATATGATTATATCATTTATCGCCCCCCATCTACTGTGGGCAAGCACAACAGCAGGGTGTCTGCAGCTCAAATTCAGCTGATGTGTTACATGAAATATACCCAGGTATTACCCAGTAGAATAAGGATTTCCAGAAATCAGTCAGAGCAACTATTTATTTTGACGGCTATCCTCACTCTAGTAAATAAAACTCTTTCTTCAGAAGAAGGTGAAAACACATTTATGTTTCTGGAGTATTATATTGGGGAGGAAAGAACTGTTTTTGTGGCTGTTGTTGAGAAGTTCATTATTTGACTCATAAAATTAGATCTGAGTGATATACTGAGTATAAAAAACTTAAAGTATTGTTGATAGCCATAAAACTGTCCATAACATTTTAAAAAGTACTATCAATTTATGTTAATCCTCAAGTGTTCTGCAAGTTTAGCACTGCTAATGTTAAGTCTAGCTAAGAAAAATCTCATATATCATCTGCCGGCAAGACCCATCACGCAAACGTACTCAAGGATTACTTGAAGAAATGGCACAGCCAAAGGTTCTGTGTTTATCTCTCCTTTCTTTACTCGTTCCTTTCCTTCTGCTTTTGAGTTTATGTTATTGTCTTTATTAAAATTACATCTGTCGTTTCATTCTTCTCTTCAGTGGATTCACTGTAGTTAGGTGGGGTGGGCTGTAATTTGCCATAAGTTTCTGGTTATACGAACATAAGCTCAAGAAAACAACATGCATACTTGTCTCAGACACGTACATAAATGAACAGCTACTAAGTCTGAATTTTATTTTAGCTTACATGAAAAAATGTACATTGCAGCAGCGAAAAGCATGTTAAATCTTGAAATTACTTTAATAAGATAGATATGCAGCAGTTTGGGGTCTTTTTTGACAGCTGACATTTTCTCAAAGCTGTTATATATTTGTCTTGACTTCCAATAGCAGCAAATTTCAGGGAATACTTGAGGGAAGTTTCAGTGGAGAAATGATGTTTGGCAAAGTGAGAGTTTGATGTTGCATATATTAAAAAAATTACTACCACCAAGAAAAAATTGTCAGTATAAAACAGGAAATGGAGATTTTTTGAGTTTTTTAATGAAGTATTTGTACATGATATTTTTCTTTAGATAAAATAAGCCCTGCCAAACTCCAACTGGTTTTATAGAGAAAATAAATCTTTCATATGTTGTAGTTTTGCTACAATACTCTGGTTAAATTTTAAGGCATCAGCAGGGAAGAAAGAAATGTCATTTGATAGGACACAGAAAACTAAAGAACAACAGTATATACCTTAACTCCTCACATTAACGAAGCAAAAATTAAATGGATATTACTGCTGTTACATCAGTGTACTTACATAGGGATATAATTCTCTATCAAGTTCTAGCTATCCTAAAGAAATACCAGTTTCCACTAACAAGACCTTTGATTATGAAGCAGTAATTTTGCATTTCATTGTATTTTAGAAATGTAAACTGTAACAGCTAAATCTTTTAAAACCATGGAAAAATATCTGAGATTGATATTCAGCTTATTCACTGTGTCTTTTCAAAAAAGTGAAGCAGAAGCTTGCCTGAACATACTAATCTAGATTCAGAACACTCCATTTAACTGTTTTCACAGAATCCTGAGTATAAGCCATTTAAATTTTGAACACAACAGGCCAGACATTTTCATTCCATTCCTAAAATGTTGAAGTATTTTGTTATTACTTTTGATTATTTTGTTAATTAAACCTGTTAAGTCAGACTTGGTTTAGTATCTAGTGTCCTACTATTTGTGATGAAAAAAATAAGTGATTATATTTAGAAAACCCTTAAAAATTACTTTTAAATATCATTTCCAATTAAAAACTGTAGCCTGCAAAACATTCTTATTTACATATTAAGAGTCTAAAAAAAGGAATCACCATCTCAAGCAATTGAAGACAAAAGGCTACTCATATTCACTTTGATGCTGCTATCAGTCCAGCTATATTCTCCATTGGCTTAGCACAGAATTGGATTTGCTGTGTCTTCAGATGAGAATTTCTCCAGGCCAGGGGCTTGATATTTGGCAGCACTCCTTTACTGATGCTATATAAATAAAGTAATGATAATATTACTCTTTAACTACAGAAAATTCCATTACATAATTTTTGAGTGTCCATCTCTTTTTCTATTGTTTCACTGATGATAAGCATTCAAAAAAAAGGGGCTAGGTCAACAGGTTATGTAAATCACTGCCATTCCATTCAAATCAATGGAATTGTGTTGATTTATACTAACTACAGCACCTAGCTCTGAAAATAGTTCTCTAAAGTTACTATCAAGTTAAAACAAAACAAAACACTATGGACCTTTGGGAAAAAAAACCAATAAATATCTTACTCGTTTGTAATAATTAATGTTCTAAAACATGCTTTCTCACTGATCTGCTATTGACAACGCAGACAAGGAGAAATCAAGTCATTAGAGTAGGTTCCTCTAGACAAATTTGCGCTTCTGTCATTCTAACCTGTTCAGATTTCACTGTAGTCCTACAATAATTGTATTGAATATATTTTTCTCCTGCATAGAAATAAAACATCTGCTCAGTTGTCTCCTTAAGCTTTGGATCAGTTCTAGTGCCCTGTTCTATATCCCATTTCTTAGTATTTTCTCTTTCATTTAAATAAGTAAGAAAATCTCAGATCTAATACACAATTTAATTCCATCTCTTGCTCCTCCTTCTACATATACAGCATACAGTACACAGGCATACAGTAAAACATTATTTTCTTTGATTTATCTTTTAGCTGCACTAGTTTTCTTTCTTTTTTCACATAGTGAATTTTCAAGAATCTCCACTGACACTTCTTAGCCCAGATTTGACAAATGACACATGTATGTTCAGTTTGTATAACTGATAAAATCTTGCCATTTTTGATAGTGTTCCCTGGATAAAGCCTTGTGATTTATACACATTTTAGTTTATTACTTATTTGCACTTTTTGAGGCATTTATATACATAATAACAGTCACCTGGCTTCAAAGTGCCCCACAACCTGGAACTACTTGTTGGACTTCCGAAGCATTGCCCAGACCTGAAAGTATTTCAGTTATAACACTGCTCACCAAAAACGTTCATGACCTGTTTGAATTTTCTAATGATCATTCCGTTTATTTCACTAGTGCAGCAAAATCTTGTCTCATTCTTTCTTTGACTAAGTTAATCTTTCATACATATATTCATTGATTTTAATGCCAGTAAAGATCGTTAACCCATGGAAAGCAGGTCTACACAGTGCAAAGATCCTACGTTTACTGTTGATTCACACTTGCAAGTTTTTATAAACACTGACATGTTAAGATACATTAAAGTAACTACAAAGGCTGTACGGATGTGTTCTTGTGGCACCACCACTAACCTAATGAGACCTGCCCTTTCACTCAGTCAATAGCTACACCAGTTCCAGACCTAGCTCGTTCAGTGGAGGTACTTTAAGCGTTTCAATGTCCAACATGCAAAATTGTCATTAGACTGAGTTGTAGTACAATGGGAAAGCCACAGTTCTACGACTCAAGCATATATTTAAAAAGGCACCCTCTCTTGATCTGAAGGATTCAAAACATAGAAAATACATTCTCATTTAATTTGGTAGGATTTTCCAACAGCTATCCATGTATATCATTAAGTGCCAATCCCATGGTACCTGAGAAACCTTCTCATAGAATTCACAATGGCAATGGCTAGTATACTTTTTATAAACCATTCATTTGCCATCCTCTAATCACTGCAAGTAAGTGAACAGGAGAAACAAACAGGGGTATTATAGGGAGCCCTTTCTGGAAAGGAACAAACAATTCCCTGATCTTGAGAGATAACCCAAATCTGTGGGCTAATCTGTTTAGTAATTATTTGTAATGTCCATTGCCAATAAGGCCTATTGCCTGATTAAAGTCATAGGCACTCTAATTGTCTCTTCTTGATTACTGCGCGTGATCTCTGCTTCACTTAAATAAAGGAGTAAAGCAAAACTAACTGTGTAATTAATAATTTCATTTTTAGGGTGGCATAGGCACCCAACCATTGATATTATAATATGAAGCATGCTGCTTGCCAGGAATTTGAATTTGAGAAAGGCTGCAAGAGTTACCCTGGCCTCTGATTGTTACTGTATGTGACTCTTCCACATGGACATTAATGAGACTATGAGGAATGCCCTTAACTGGATTAGAAGCAACTACAAAGCACAGAACGATGGTCAGCATGGATCACAGTAAAGGTCTACAAAGAAGGGCTAATGCCTTGAGGACCTGTCTCCTCCAATTCTACAAATCTATGATACTTCTTGTTTTCTTTTAGTCCTATTTTTGTCAGCACTTTGCTACGAATGCATAGTCAAATGTACTATGCTTCCAAAATGACTGAGAATACATTTCTTCAAATCAGTATTATGGTGCTTATTCCTGGGATTAATATGTTTATTTTTCCTCTTATCAATACATAATTTACTTCATAATACAGAGACTTTTATTTCAGTACATGTGCATACTTTTATACACCTTAACCTTTGGAATACTATATGAACACTTTTACCATTTAAAACATTCACTAAAAAAGAAGAGGGACATGCTAACAAATCCAAGCAAATAGGTTTTCCTACACAGTCCATGTAGAATTCTTTCTATGTTCAGTATTGACGCTGGTTAACTAATATTATAGTTGACAAATACGTTCAGTATTTTGCCACATTTGCTAATTTCTTCTAGTCCAAACTTGAGGTTTTTTCTCTTTATATGCACTACTAATACCATATGAAGGGTCATTTATTATACATCAAAATTTAATTAAACCTGCTGGACAAACATTAACGTTAAAATATGAAATTTCACTACAAAGCAATATGTATTTATTTACATTGCACCCCCGAAAGAGAAGTGTTCTTCAGAAATTCTTAAACAACTGCTCTTGCCTGAAGAGATTGTGGTGGCTTTTGGGAAAAGCTACAGATAGTGCTTAAAAATGCAAAATTCTGTATTTCTCCAGTACAGACCTTTTGAAAACTACAAACATTGTCAAAGTATACAACCAGCATACTTTTATATTTAGAAATAAATCCTGTTTATTCTGGAACAGTATACTATAAAATGCAAAGAAAAATCCAATAATTTTAAAATAAATATTCTTACAAACAGAAGTTCTTCCTATTTATGCATGAAATGTTTTTAAAGCTGCAATGGTAACTTTCCTTAGCAAGGAAAAAAAGAATTCCAAGTAAAAAAAGAATTACTCTACATAAAGCCACATTAAATATCACCTTAATTTTCTTATTCTGGCTGCTGCGTCTCATAGTAAAAGAAATAAAATGGTATCTGAGATCACTCATTGAGAAATTATGAATGAATGAGACTATGGAAAAATATAGCAAAGAAGAGAAAGTTTGCATGGTGGGAGTTTTGGCAAGCAAATTGGATCTAATCTAATTTTGTCCACTGGGTTTCAGGAATACATAAACACTGGCAGGCTAAGATCTCCTTACAAACTTTGCTTAGTCCTGTGGCTTAAATAACTCCAACCCCCGGTTCACAACTTTTTTAGTTACAATTGTACAAAACGCTACTACTTCCTTTAACCCTGATATTATGGCATGGGAGAGCCAACTCAGTGTGAGTCAGAAATTCACAACACAACACACAAATACAAAGTAGGAAAAAAAGAAAAGTTTAAGTTACCTAGGTACTCATTGTCCCTCATTACCGTAACATTCAAGAGTATGAATCTTCTCTACACAACTGACTGTGACTTGTCCACTAAATTGAAAGGGAAAATGAAGTATTGAGAATTTTGCAAGAACATGAATAGCCATAAAGCAAAAGCAGTGTAGGAAAGATAAAGAGCTAAGTTCAACGCTGAGTTTGACAAAAAGGAAGCCTTTAGAAGTGTTAATCTATCTTGGAATTAATTTCATATTTTTTGCTCCATTTCTTCTGACAGTACTATTTCATATGCTCACAAACTCTCCCTTACTTCTTGAAAACTTCACTGAAATGTAGAGGTATGAAGATACCCTTATGGGAGGAGCAAAAATCTTGTAAATAACCAATTTCAAAATTATTTAAGAATGTTGGAAAGAGTAAAATACCATCAGACTATACTCTAAATTTTCTGATATCTCCACCCTTTCTTTCCTTCCTCCACCAATGGAAGGCAGAGAGTAACAGAAATCTTAAAATTGTTCTCAAAGTGTAGTCACTGTAATCAAGAAGCTTGGACAAAATACAGGTACGTATGTGAATGTCTCTAAATTGACCTTTCTTTTTTTTTTTTTGAAATTTTCCTGAACATAGCTATTAGCCTTTTGAAGATGCTACAAGTATATTTGCAGTTTTCAGCATTGCAGTCATTTTACATGTATTTTTCTAAATACTGTTCCAATACTAATGATAAAAAGAAAGTAGTAGAAATGTAACTAACTATTGCACTGAAATGCAAAATTCTGAAGAGAAGAAAGTCATAAAAACGAACTCTACAAATATCTTAAATTTTTTAAACAGATATTTAATTATAGGTATTTTCCATTTCTAATAAATTGCAACTATCCTGTATTTCAAGGTTCATCATATCTATGCAGCCTGTTACATGTAACAGCTCTAAAAATGTACTTCATAACTTATAAAAGCTAGCATTCATCTTCATGATAATTATCCCTAAAATAGGAAAAAAAGTAGGCACTGAAGTTCAATGCTCAACTGAAGTCATCTGTACAAATGAGTAGGGAAAATAAAGAACAGAGATGTGCACTGAAGTGTTTGCTGGTCAAACTAGCAGGACTGGGAGCACCAACACTGAAGTAATTTGCTTTCTAAGGACTAAGATTAGCAAAACATTGTGAGCTGTTAGGCTGGAGAAAGGTAAAGACAATGAGGACCATTGCTGTACTTCTTGAAACATGCAAGACTCACACCAGGATAAGATATTTAAACCCTCACTTTTGTGATTCCTGTCCTCTCAGAAAGACAAAAGAGAAAGAGGTATTCTTAATTAACTAGAATTCTAGTTAATTAACTAGGCATAAGTCTTAGTATAAAAAAGACAAATTATGACTTTATTGTGTGATTTATCATACTGAATGAAAACCTACAACGGGATACAGTTCAGATGCAAAGTATGAGTCCGTATATGGGCCAAGGCTCAAGAATTATTGATTTCCTTCTCTACAAAAATCCCATCCAATACACTGTTAGTGCCACAAGTATCCTCCTGGAGTGAGTATGGAGTTCTTTAAATCATAGTTACTCACTGCAAAGGTTCTGTCACTTTGGTAGAATAGTCTTCCTCAGGTGTCTGGAGGAAGTGACGGAAGCTGAAGCTGTCAGAAGACTCAGAACAAACATGTCTTTTTCTTGAAGCAACCTCCCTGTCCACTCTGATTTTGGTAGCTACGTCTGTGCATAAATATGTGTGTGCACATACATACACACTTGCTCATCTTTACATATTAAAAATATACTAGCAAAAGTACCAGAGTTCCATGTGGCTTGTTTCTTCAAGTGTAAAAGATCTCTTTCTAATATATGTTTATTTACTAAAATATTATAGCAGTAATAAAAATTCAAGAGTCTCTCTTCAGAATTCATTTCAAATCAATTAAAAATTAAATAAAAGAAAATCTGAAAATCTTAACTCCTCCTGGCCAGTATTACTCTTCTCAGTGAGAATCTTGACATCTAGTACATATTCCTCTGATTAATTACATTAATCCAAAGCTGCTCATTTCAGCAAGTAAGCTGAAATTTTCTCTCTTCAAGATTTTCTGTTTTAAAGCAGCACTTCAAAGACTCATTATCACAAGATAAAAATGCTTGGGTTTGGAGCCATAAACCTGAGATTAACTAGGTAAAACAGGACAGCTTCTTCCACGTTTTCTTCCCCTTTGCATACATTAGTGTTAATCTAAGATTGTTTAAAACACTGTTTACTTTGGATTTCCTTCTCAGAATATGAAAAAGCAGCTTGATGTTACACATAAGTAAGTATCTTTCTATAACTAGAGTTCTTTAAGATATCTTACCCATGTGTAGCCATGTCTAGAGCACACATATCCCATGTACCACAGATCAGAACAGTTTAGCCATCTTTGCTAGTTGTAACTCAACCATGATATCCTAGGTCCTATTCTTACCAAAGACACAGAAATGGCAAAGCCACAGAATACCAGCTGTCAATTTCTTTGAGGTGCTAAAACAACATTAAACTGATTCAATAGTAAGGAATTAGGAAAAACATGTGGGTTGCAAAAGCAAAGGCGATACATCTCAGAGAACTCCAAGTACAAACAGATAAGAATCATATTGCCATGATAGCCCTCAACTCAGATAACCTGTACTTCTTTGAAAACTATACTTGAAAATAAGCACTCTGAGAATTTCCATGTGTATATTTGCACTCCATATTTGCATGTGGAGAAAATCCACATCTCTAATTTAAGTCAGCTTCTACTTTGCATCCACTTGTTCTGTTTAATGGGCAGTGAGCATACTAGATTAAAAATGGTTGCAAATAAGCTTCTGCAATGAAGGAAAAAAAAAGAGAGAAACCCAGCTGTGGGAAAATTATTTAAACTGAAATATTTGGTTTTCTGCAACTATGAATTTTTTTAAAAAGTAATACAATTGTAAAACCATAACTGATTCTTACAGAACACAATTCAGCTTCTAGCTTCATTTTCTAATTGTAAGCATAATCTTACATATTATATGTATTTAGTTACAATTGTACAAAACGCTACTACTTCCTTTAACCATTTTAATATTATTACATGCTACATAATTTTGGTTTTTGGTGTAGCTTTCAGCAGAAATGGCAAATTGGATGGAGTGATAATCACTCAAATATCTAAAAAAAGTTTAGATGGGGGGACAAAGACAAGAGACACGAAACCATCACAGAGACAGGGAACTACTTCAGTCCAATGCAGTTTCTGGGATAACTTCCCCATGTGTTAACTGTTCATGCATATCATCCACAGTCAATGAATGAAATTGTTAAAAAAAAATCTATTGTTTTACACGTGAAAATACAATAAATAAAATTTACCTACCAACAGGTGGTGTGTTTTGAGATATTTAGTCCATATATACATTCTAAGAGTGGGTGAACTCGTGGCCTGCCTTGGAGTATCTTGGGAGGTGCGTTCCAGCTCCTCCCCTCCTCCTGCTTGATGCATGAAATATAGGGCAGAGTGCATCCGCCACCACTTCAGTTCCTCTTAAATGCACAACCATACCTGAAAGAGATTCAGAAAGAGGGGAAAGGAAGGTAGGAGACTAATGTACATGCAGACTATACATCTCAAAGAACACCAGTTACTGATTAGTAACTTTTCTTCTTTGAGTCTGCATGTACATTCCAGCAGTGACTCACTGAGCAGTTACCTTTGCCTTTTACCACCCAGAAGAGAGTCTGAGGACTCCCACAAGCAACAACCGCAGCATCACTCTACTGAAAGCTGAAATAGTCCTGGATACTATTAGTCTAACATACTGCTGAGTGAAAGCAAAGACAGAACTTAAGGCGGTCTTACGCAACTGTCCAAATATCATGCAGTAACGATACTAAGTTTCCAGAGGATCTAGTAGAATATACTTTGGCCATGGGTGGAAGTTCCTCTTGCTGAAGTCCACACACAATCAGAAAACCTTCTGAACGATTGTGCAGATGAAGTTAGCTGAACTTTTGTAAATTCCCACAGCGAAACAAGCAAACAAACTGAAGCTCACTAAAAGACTTGAGAAGAGTCTGTGAAAAGATCTAAAATACCTGTGAAGAGAAATGGCAGGGCACTTATGATATCAAGGACGTGAAGTATAAAATTCAATGAAAGAAGCATAAGACCTGGGGATGAGTACTGGAGGACTAATTGCCTGGCTACTCTGGAACTCTGACACAACTTCCAGAAGGAATCTTGACTAACTGAAGAAAAAATACTCTGTCCTTATAAAGAATAGTATGTGAAATGGCCGCCCTAAGGACCTCAGTCTCCCCAGCAGTTCATTGAGATAGTGGTTACCAGATGTGTCACCTTCATAGATACAGGCAGAAGGAGTAAGAATTTCAGAGCTCAAAAGGGAGAAGGATCCTACAAGGTAGTGGTTTCCCAAGACTTCTCAATCATAAACAGTTCAGTATGTCCTGATGAGCTCTTTTAGGAAGCTATGAATGGCAAGGTGTGAGAACACAAATGTACTCAACCAGAGACAACAGCCAGGCATCTTCATCAAATTACAAGAAGGATTCAAAAGAACTGGATGCAACAAATAACCCGAGAGAGTTGAGATCAAAGCATAGAGGCTAAAAAGCAGCAATAAACACATCACAAAGAAAATACTGTTTTCTTAACAGAATATGCCTGTCCAAATAATAATTTCATGTTACTGGCCAGCATAGTTCACACTGTAGAGAAGGAAGAAGGGATTGCTCTAGAGTATGATTCACGTTTTGACATGGAGAGTACTGAGACCAGGATGAGACACGTGATCTTATTCCTCGGATTACAGGTCCTGATGAGACCAAGAATGAGTTTCACAATTATCAAAGACCTTAGAACCCAAACTACTGTGGCCATGCTGGAACTATCAAATGCTTTATATCTCTGAGCAGTATTAAACTTGGAACATGTAAAAGAATATGAACTAATCATACAAACAGAAGTATGCCTGAGAGGGATGCAGACTGTAGCAAACTTTCAAACAGAATCCATAACTCCTTCTGTTAGGGTGGGTGGCAAATAGGTCTATCGTGAACCGATCCCATTCATGGAAGACCTACTCAAACATAAGAGTTGGTCTTCCATTACTGATCCCAGATCTGTGGTCCTGCTTGCATTGCTAGCAAAGAGTCGAATGAGCTTGGAAAATTAATTGCCCAGAAGTGGCTTCCACTAGCTACATTTCATCACTTCCTGACAAAGCAGGAGATTCTCACTCCTGCTGCTAATTTATATATTACATTATGGCTGAACTACCTATCACCATTCCATGAATGAGATTCAGGATGAAAATTGCATGCATTTCAGACAGTGCAGAGATCCAGAACATTGAGATATTACAGCCATGATCAGAGTTTTGGCAGACATATGGAGAGCTCTCAACTGACTCAACAAGGCATGGAAATTGATAATCCCCAAACCACACAAAACAGAGGTAACATTAGTGACTCAAATGACTAAAACATGAAACCAAGAATCCTAGGTCTATTCCCTAAACTAGCAAAGGAATGACTAAGGGAGTAATATCCTACACTTGAACACATAGCGTACAAGTTCAGTTTCTGTAAATCTGAGATGGAGCAACAATCTCCCTTCATGTGGGCAGAAGAATGCGGTCACTGTGGAATGCTCTGCTCCAGGCTTGCATAAGGATGCCACCTGGAAACAAGAGAGTATTGTCCTTCTTTTAGACAAAGATTTCATAAGAATACTGAAAACAGATGTGGCGGGGGGGGAGAATGATTGGAAATATTGTGAAGGCGATAAAGGAGACAGCATATTTTAACCAGGAGAAGAGAAGGAAGCATGGGATAATGACCCAAACCACTCTGCAGATGTGAAGCAGGCAACTAGATTCAGGCAGTGCTGTGTTTGTGTTACGAGTTAGGATAATCAAAAAGATAATGAAATTATCTGCCCTGTATGCCACTCTGAGCAAGAGTAGGGGGAAGAGCTAAAATACAGTCTCTATGAATACCACAAAAGAAATCTCACATAGCAGGGTACAAGTACACCCAGAGTTAAAATGTACACAGTGAAATTACACAAAAAAGTTTGCCTTTACTGAATATTTCTCTATATGTGTTCCAACTCTGAAAACTTACAATCAATATACCATAAAAGGAGAAGCATACTGCAAGTCTAATCAACGCACAATTGCAGTATGGCTTTATCAAGTCAGACATCTGAATAAGATGCCAAAATAATGAGTGAATTTTAGCAGAAGCACATACAGTACTGCAAAGAACAGACAACCTTATGTCCTCTAAAAGAATATTCCTAAAGGCGTGGATCCTGGTGGAACATAACCAATTTTTTCTTAGGAAAATCTAGTTGAGTTAACTCTAAAGCATACAAAAAAACAGACCTGGAGGGAACCTTAGTTATCCTATCTCTCTATCCAGTTGAAGATTATTTTGCCATTCCTGACAGATACCTGTCTACTAAACATACTCTTAAAGATCAGTAATATGTTTTACTTTTGGGGGAAACAGGCACTGGAAGAATAGATGAATAAATAAATAGTTTTAAATGAAAACCTGAATTTCTGGAAGAAATTTAGAGATGTGTTCTAAAGGGTAACTTCTTCCTTATGAAGGAATGTAAACAGAGTCTAAGCCAGTTATAGGAGGGCTCTTAACTCACCATCTTCTATGTTTAACAGGGAATGTTGCTACAATAGACAAGTAAGACTGATAAGAACCACATTAATATTCCAGATTTGAGTGAACTCTTCTACTTAAGAGGAAAGTCTGATAATCACTGCAGGATGAGAAGAAATCATACGTTACTAAACTGGTGGATGAAGGGCTGAAATAGCTACTGGATGTATACTAAGCCTAATCATCATTAGGTCCATGAGTTTTCAGCAACTACAAGTGTTCTAGAGTGCTGAGAAACCAAGCCCTCACAGAAGACAGATTCCCCCTGAAACTAAGCCATTTCCATTTTGTAGCACATGTAAATGTTACGGACTGTTTCCCACCCTGAACCAAAATTTTCTGTATGTTTAAGTAGTCAAAGACCTTATTACACAACATGATATGAAAAGTGAGGTCTGAACGACGTGCATATCTATCGGCCTGAACGACTAACGTGGGAAGAAGGCAGAATGATTGGAATAGATGCTCACAAGCTCTTGAATTTGAAGTACAACTACTGTCCAAATCATGCTGTCATGATTGTGGTGACTTAGACACTGTTCTAACCACAAGAGAGTGAGTGTTGGTAGATAAGCATAACAGATCTGAAAAGTATGGACTTAGAAAGACATCACTCTAATGACTCAGATGCTCTTCCCCCCTAGAGAACGGATATTTGCATTTCTTGATGTTCTCAGTTACAGATTAATCTGTGGTGAATAATACTGTCAACGCAACTTCCCATTCAAATAGCCAAAGAAATTTCTGTTTAGAAGATTTGGCAATATATTTTGAAGATAACAAAGATAAAGAGTTATTATTATACAATAATAAGCACACTTCCATAGACTGGCTCATTACATAAGAGATGGATCTAGCACCTCATTGTTTGCTCATGGAGTGCATTACAATGGTGCTGTTCACCCCCAAATCATTGTTCTGACCATCAATGTACGGATACCGAACAGCCCTCCAATTCTGCCTAGCAACATCTACCAGATGCCTCTCTTTTTGCAACCATGAAGCCATTCACTGACATTGCTTTACATTTGCAGGGAATACCCCTACCAGCTGAGAAATTTAAAGATTCCTATTAGGTTTCACTCTCTAATGCCTAATTAGGATGTATAAATTAAAAATGTTTTCAGTCATCCAGTGCACGTACTGGGCATGAGAGCCAACAACTGAAGGCATTATCTTACTGCGATCTATGACTGTCCTGGAACTGTTCTCATTTCAGAGAACGTGTACTTTTGCCATGGTGAAGTCTTTCAGGCCACCAACAAAATCTATTTATTTCTTGAGTATGAATTAGATGGGAGTTATCTGTGTTCAACTTTCTATTGTACTACAAAATAAAAAAGTATGTGTAGAGAACACAATGTTATGTGTGATTTGATGGTGAAAGGATCCTTGTCCAAATCAGCTCACTACATGAGTATGCAAAGATATTTATTTTTCAAAGGAGTAATTACTACCACAGCCAGACAGTGAAGAAATTAGAGTAGAATTTTTAGATAGTAAATGACTTTCCAAGTCTAATAATCAATGCCAGATTTAGTTTCTAGAAAACAATAAAACATCAAGAAGAAAATCTCTTCTTTCAAAGCTAAGTGTCCTTTATTTCTCCAACGTAGGGAACGGATGAACATCCTGCTCTGATACATTATTGTTGTGGGGATATATGAATATGGAAGAGAAAGGTGTATGTGAGAGAGGAAAGAGTGGAGTATTCTGCAACTGGTTAGACTGCATTTCTCCATTATCTGGTGACCAGGAGTAATCTTAGGAACAGTACAAACGGTTCTCAAAAGGGACAAGGAAAGCATAAAAACCCATTAAGATTTAATAAAAATTCTTAATGCAAACAGGTTGACTGCTGTTGAAGGTACTGACAAATAAACAAACAACTGTGATCATTACAGAAAAAAGTCTTTTCCTATAAAGTCCTTGCTTTTTCTTATAGGGATAGAGCACAAAAGAAGCATACTATAACAAACTAATAATAGGCTGTCTTGCTGTTTAGGAGACTGTTTCTTCCTGAACTCCGGTGTATAACCATCCCAAGACTAAAATCTAGCTGGAGAACTTTTTGGCACATATAAGACAATCCATTTTTAAATTAAAAAGACCACTCTCTTCAAAGGGAAGACATTTTCAGGATTCAGTGTATGCTCAGTGGGCTCTCCCTTATAAGCCTAAAGGATTGCAGCAGTTACACACGATACTGGTGAATGCTTTTGCCACAGAATTTGATGAGCTATCTTCTGCTTCTGTTGCAGCTTGCAGAGTTATCTCAGCATCACCTGGTCCCACTGCAATCAAAGACTTCAACTGATCATTACACTCAGGAGAAATTTGATGCTGAACAACTCCCATTAGAATTCCTTTTTCTACCTAAGAGCTGAAACTTTTCTCTGCAGAAGTGTTTTTAAAATAGGTTCATTTTTTCTTGATACATATTAAAAATCAAATTAATTGGAGTGATAATAAAAAAATTCAAAATCCTAAAAAGATTTCAAAATCATCTTCCAGCTGTCTCTGCAGCTAGTGTAAACGAAGCTAAAATCTGCCAGGATGCTAAGGTTGTTCAAACATGCCTTTTTGGGCATGGCTAATCTGTCAGGCAAAACAATATGCAGAATGTCAGACAACTTGTGATATTTTTGTAGAATTCATTGTATTGTGATCTCCAAAGTTTCTAAGATCCTAAATTCTTGGAAATTATCTGATGCTATACAGAAATATATGCTGACACTTTGTTAAATGACAAGGATATATATTATATATAAAAATATTTAATATATATAATATATTAAAAATACAATATATGTGTAATATATAGTATATGGTATATTTGTTTTATATTATATGTAACACACACACACACACACACACAAATATACATGTATTTATATCACAGAATCACAGAATCGTTTAGGTTGGAAGGGACCTCTGGAAATCATCTAGTCCAACCTCCCTGCTCAAGCAGGGTCCTCTAGAGCATATTGCCCAGGATCACATCCAGACGGGTTTTGAATATCTCCAGCGAAGGAGACTCCACTACCTCTCTGGGCAACCTGTTCCAATGCTCAGTCACCCTCAGAGTGAAGAAGTTTTTTCTCAGGTTCAGAGAATAATATATAATATTTATATATTATACATCCTACTGAACTGACTGAGGTGGAGATAACTTGGTAAAAAGTTTGCCTAACCTGGTAAAGTTGCTGCAAATGGAGCAACAGTACTTTTCTTCACAGAAGCAATCTACCTCAATCTAGTTTCAAAATGTTAACAAAGCCATAAAGGCTAGGTAGGACATGAACAAAGGTCAAAGCAATACCTGAAAAGAGCTGGGAAGGATGATTCCAATCAAAATCACAGGTCATCTCTCATTTTTGTAGAAGTATATGCCAAACTTCCCTTGCTAACATTTAAGGAGCATAAAGGAAATATTAATAAGTACCATGAGAATGGGAGAAGTATATAATGCTCTCTCCTAAAGGAGGAGTAATCCTTAGAAGTGCTTGCAGCTATCATACCACATCTTTTCATTCCTGCAGCAGAAATCCTGATATATCCAAAAATGCTTCAGTCCCATGATTTCAAATAAGCTGATTCCAATACAAAATATCGTTTTTGTGACTGACAGTTTTGAAACATACACTACTACCTGTGGAATAAGAAACGCTTGTGCTAAAAACATCACCCAAACAAGTACTCTCAATACTTAACCTTGAATGAATTAAGGCGGAATTAGTTAAATGCCTTAGCACTGAAGATATTTGTACCATACTCTCCAGTTGCAAAAATGAGAGTGAGAACTGTGCCAGAACCAAAAGCTTCAGGACTGAGGGAATATTAATTGACAATGTGACCCTTACAGGACCTGCTTCAAGAGGAATTAATGATTTATAACATCTGACTACTTAGCAAATGATGAACCAAACCTTGAACCTGAAGTTTTTTTTTTTTTTTTAACTAAAAGCAAAAAAGTGTTTTCCCTTTTACTCTTTGAAACAGGTTTTCTAAGAGACCTACTTTGGTACTCCTCTAAATAATGAAATTTAGCATTTTTGAGCAGCCACTGAAATACAGAGGAACCCTGTCACTGAAGCAGCACTAGCTTCTGAGAGAGAAAAAGTAGCTGCAGAGGTATTTTTTTCTTTGGCTCTGCAAACTCCACCTCCTTTCTCCAAAACTCAATTTTTCTCAAATGAATGGTCTTCATTTACTTTCTCTGGATTTTGTTTTAGTTCTTATGACAAATTCCAGGAAAAGAACTATTTCTGACCTGAACAACTTCATCACAAAAGCATTAAAGAAGGTAGAGCATCTGTCATGGATGAGCATAACAGTCAACATATAAGAAACAAACACTGGGAGTTCTGGAATGCACAAAACTGAATCTCCGCTCAGGGAATATTAACTATATCTAAGACAACTATTTACTTCTATTGTGCTACTCTTAGCAGACATTTTCCACTATAATTAATGCTTTCGAGATAAACGTTCAGAAAATATTTCTTAAACTTATTTTGAAATTGATTTCACTTAGTTTATCTGAAGTTTACATTAAAGCATCATAACTATCTAAAAAGATGATATTCCTTTAAATGCCACAATTAACATATAGGTATTGCAATTATTCATCACACTTTCATAAATACGTATCTCATTCCTCTCTCCTCCTGACTTCCCTCAAAGGGAACAGAAAGAGAATATATACACACTTTTTGTCTTTCAGATGTTTTGCCAAAAGGAAAAGCAAGCAGATCTAGTAGTTATGGAAATATTCAGGGAGTGCAGTTGTAGATTCAGCAGGTTCTAGCGAAAACAGTGCATTCCTGTTGTTACTGCTGTACTTGAACCAGACAGAAAGCAGAGCTTATGCATCTGAAATGTCTGCTGCTTCGCAGGAACAGAAGCCTCCTTGCTAAAGCATGAGTCATTTCTAGAGTTGTGAAGCCACGGAAAGCCCTCTGGACTAGGAAGTGCTTGTTCTTTACTTTAAAGACACACAGGGTAACCTTTAAAAGAATCCTGAGTTATTTATATACTTAAAAAAAAAGTTGCATAAGAAACGTTAAGTCTTTTTGACTGTCTACTACCTGCATTATATACAACATGGTCTGTTATATGAAAATGTTTATATAAGGAATTTCTGTTTTTTTAATTGCAAAACTTCCCTTTCCGGACATGTTATACTCATGTTGCAGCCGTGTTCAATGCAGTATAAAATCAAGGTATGTCAATAACAATTAAAAATATCATACTAGTCCTTTCAAAGACTAGTATCATTTCCCACACATTCTACTTTGAGAACTATGATGCATGCAATAAATGTTATCTCTGCACTACTACTCTCCCTTGCAGAGACAATTGTCACTGTAGTGCCAGAGAGCGATGAAGAGCCTACACAGTCAGAAGAGTCATCCAGAGAGTATTTTCAGTAACACAGAGTAGGTGGAATGAGTGTATGTAGGAAAGCATGCACTACATTTTATCTATGAGCAAGAACCGGGCAATGTCTTCTGGAAATTAAGGACCAGGCAATCTTCCATTTAGAATGTCTCTGACATACACCAAGAATTCCCTTTTTATTTCAACAGTGATCACTTCTGATTCTACAGAAGAAGACTGCTTCTTTCTTGCAATTACTAAGAGAGTCTTTTCTCTCCTCACCTACAGGCAAGGTAATACCTGTGCTACTTGAGGATGAAAAAAAACAATGAATTTTTGTTCTCTTAAGAGTTATAAATTTGTGGTTTACAACCATATCTGCCAGGATCAATGACCTCTATAGCAGTATTATTCTAAGAGCTTTTACATTTGTATCGATGAACTTAAATATAGTATTTTACACTTTGTCTGCTTAGAACTTTTGCTGTTGGAACTGTGATCATCAGTACTGATCATCTCTAAAAAATGAAGCAAATTTCCAAGCTATTGTAGCTATTCCTTCCTAAATGTCAGAGATCATTTAGTAGTCCATTAAGTTTCCAGCTGCTGCTTCAGTTTTCACTTCTGTCCAACTCTAAAAACAGGGATATTTTCGTAGGAAATTCTAAACATTTGGAGTCCCTCACTCCAATTCCAAAATATCTCCCAAGACAGAATCATAAGCACTTCAGTTACAGAATATATATTTTAATAGAATGAGCAGTATTTCACCTCTTTCCTAAAATTAACATTACAAATAAAAACATTTTTTTGTCTCCTCCTTTACTATCTCATTCTTTGCTTATTGGGAAATTTGAGTTTCATGTATCTTAGGCTTTGAATCCTTAGAAAAAAAGGATATTAATCATGACAAAACTGATAGAGTGGAAAGCAGACTGCTACTTTTTTCATCTACTGAACTGAAGATTGTAACTAGCAAGTTAATGTCTGGCCATCCTTATTTTCAGTACATATGAAATAACAGTATTTTCTCTGAAAAAAACATCGCAGGCTAACAGAATAAACCGCCTTCATCCCTTTGGGCTCCTCTTATTAGAACTATTTTTTATAGGCAGATATTGAATTTCTCATTGACCTACTAAATTTCTGTAATATCTGTTGTTTGGGTAGATTTCAGTGCCAAAGGTCTGATAAGACAACGTTCCATTCTTTTGTGAACTCTAATTCAGATGTTACCTTCACTTCCTCATAGATAAAACAAGATGGACGAGAAGTAAATCAGATTTTCATGGAGAGTTTTGGACAACAGAACCAGCAATGACCTGGAGAACCATTTTACATTAATCTTTTCCAGCAAGGATAACAGAATGATGGTTTATATTGTAGTTTCAATTTTAAACTGATTTTGTTATTTGCATTTTTTATTGGCTTTGGCAAGCAATTATCCACCCTGTATATAAAATAAACTTGCTACTTGAATACTATTTGTCAAGGGGGTTGATGGATTGCATCTTTTTCCTGATTTTGAAACTACAAGTGACGTAAGTGAAATACATTAAGCGTGTAGTCAGAAAGAAACTTGTATCAAATTTGTTAATTTTGAAGAAATAGGTTTTGACCCTTGATGATGGAGCACATTCTTAACAATTAAGACCATAAAAAGGAATAAAAGTTTAAGATTGTTGACCACACTTTCATTCCATGGCTCATGCATACTCAAAATAAATAATTATAAGGGTAAATAGAAATAACTGTTCCTTCGGTGTTGTTTTCCTATTATTTAGTCATCCTCAGAAAGCAATATAAATACTTTAACATGCCTAACTCTTTTGAGCTTTTACATCAGTGGAAGTCTAGCAAACAGAGTGGCTTTGAAAATATTTTCAATAAATGCTTATCTGAAGTCAGCTATTTATCCCACCATAGTGGAAAACCACACACACATTATACTAAAATATATATGTTGCTTTATATAAAGTACTTAAATATAAAAATATATGATTAAAAGAGTTTGGCTACCCAAATTACATCTCAGTTGTTCTACTTGGGGCAAAAGTAGAGAATTATGATTTTATTATGAAAGCTTCATGCCTGTATATCAATTACCGGCTTGACATTAAGAATATGTATCCCAACTGCCTTCCACAGTTACATCCGCAGAAAAGACTTAATCACAGACAAACTCTTATTTTCCCTTTATCTGTACACATCTACTGCTTGTTTCATCTGCTGGGTCCCTCAGAAGTCAACAGTGAGGACATCATGAATGCAAAAGCTTTAATGGGACTTAGAGCATAGAACTTTACAGATACCTGACTCTTCACTTTCCAAATACAACCATCCCTTTGGTTTTCTCAACTAAAGTATTCACAGTTCTGTGCAATATTTAGAGATACTTCAAGCTTTTGTATGCAAATAACTTCTTTACAGTTCTCCGATTTCAAACTTATGCATCTTGCTGTCAAAATAGTATGAAGACAAATGCTTGTCCTTATCTCTGTTGTCATTTACAACTACAAGGTACTATGCAAAACTAAGGTGTAAACCTTAGCATTCCAATTGACTTCCAGCTTTATTTTTGCGCTGCCTTTTTCTGTATAACATTATTCCCTATAAGTTTTGACTAAAATACAGAATACATTCCTTGCCCCAAATACACACAGAATTGTTGTTTTCTATTTTATCAAAGAACAAGAATTTCAAAATATCTTGAAGTTAATCACTTTTCTTCACAATGCATCCTTAGATACCTAAGTTCATTTTGAAGAAAAAGAAATACTAGTAATTTTCACGTATTTCAAATAATGTTTAATTACCAAGTCCCCTTCACTCACACGATTACAAAAGAATCCTTTCAAATGACTGTACGATATGAATTTCCACAGTGGAGCTCTGTATTTGCATTTAGTAGAGAGGTTTATGTCATCGTACTACTGAAGCGACATAGTGAAACTGTTAAAGTATTTACAATCTTAAAAAACAAGGCTATTGTGATAGACCATAACTGCAGCAACACCACAGTTGATAAGTAATAGGAGAAACCATAAATGTCAGTCTGTGCAGAAATGGTGAGAACAAATGTGTGTTACCTTCGCAGTGCTAACATTCCGCCTAATCTTGTCAGAATGAGGAGACATCTGAAACTGAAGGCAAACATTTCTGACAGAACAATCCTAAAATTCCTTGTTTATGTTTTCAGAAGAAAATATTTTAAAAAGTAAAACTCTGCAACCATTGCATCTTTACTGAACTCTGTTGACTCAGTCACGTTCTCCCCCTGGTATGGGACGACTGTAAGGACAATTAAGTCACATCATTTCTGAAATCCTATTGCTAATTCAAAGGTATAGAACCACTGTCACAGGAAATAAAATCAAAATGCTACGTATTTTATCACTGAGATCTCCATAAAAAGAACATATCAAAAGCACAGAGATAGGAACACTGAAAAAGAGAAACATTAAATTTTAATCCTGTATTAGCATTAACCTTGAAACAAATCATGCTTCTTGCCTAGATAGGCAACACTTCTCTAGGGAGCTCAAAAATGTTCCAGAAGAGCAAATATTCTGACTTTGGTCACAGTGAGTTACATCAAACGTAATCTGTTATCAAAATGTTCTGGTTAGTAAACTACTTAATCTTGCTGCAAGTTACATAATGCTACTGTTATCCAAATATGTAAATATGTAATCACTGTTTTCTCCAAACACCACAAGAAAAATAATTGGCTTTTGTTACATCTGTAGTTCCCCGAGACATTTTGTCCATATTGATCCCACTTTCCTTAAGCATGTGCCTCCTGCATCCAAGACTGGACCCATTTCATTTGGGCAATACCTGCACCCTGCACTCTCATCCATCACCCCGAGGCATCACATCCTCGTTCTCTCAAGTAGAAGCCATGAAGAGAAATAATTCCATAAACTATGGCTAAGATAAACCAGATAATCGGATAAAATATGGTGGTTAGCTGTGTTAATTAACACTATAAGGCTTTTTAACCCATAAAACATGGGGGAAGCTCTTGGGAAATATTTTTTCTCCTGTGTGCTTGTGTTACAGGAACAGACTTCTTGAGAGGACCAATTTATTTCAACCTGTTAAAATATCTGCCTCAGCTTCCTTACTTAAAACTCTTGCTATATTGTATTTTTAATGTGGGAATGACCTCCTCTTGCAAATTCTTTCTGGACCCCTTTAATAACCTATTTTCTGGAACATTCCGAATCAGATAGATGCTAATGTGTTCAGCTAACATTTCTGTGGTTACTGTATTGCAATTTTATAAACACCTCAGACGAAATCTTGAATTCTGGGCGATACAAAGAATTTTCAATTCATACCTATGATAGGTATAGCAGTAAAATAATAACCTGAGCATTTGAAATCAAACTTATATAGACCAAAAGTGTGGGAGAATTCAAAATGCCTCTTAAGAAATCTATTACCTATGAGGTGATTAGTATTGAGCAATCTAGAAACTAGTTAAAGAACACGATAGTTATTTTTCACTACTTACTGTTGTGATGCTCCCTGAACCAGTAAATCATTTCGACAGCCTAGATTATCATTTTTCTGAGACAGTCTGCCACCGTGGCTGCGCGCTCTGTAAGTACATAGCTCAGACGACAGAGTAGTGCTTTGGTAATGATGTATTACACTATGAATCCCACATTATTTGTAACCTTAATAGATTGTGGTAAGGCAAATATATTTCCTGGAGGCTGATGATGTGTTTACATTAGCCTGTTGAAAACAGCAGTGCACTTTTGACGGCCCCCACTTACTGGCCTTTAATTCATACTGCAAAGTGGTCTTAATGCATACAAACTGAAATACTTTCAGATGAAACTTATTTTTAAGATGAACTGCAGCAGCATATGTAATTCTCTCCAGCAGTTAACGGGCATACAGTTCACAAGCCCCTACTAGAAACAGTTTGAAATAAAACATACCAAAGGATATATAATGCAGATGTTGGGTCCCTAGCATCAACTGTTTTACTATATATACGCATATTAGTTTGCATTACTTAATAACATAGATATTGCCTGAGATAAACATTCAGTTCTTGGCACTAGAGATGGCATGACTGAGGCTAAAGAGCACATTTTTAACTTCATCACACTTTCTGCTTGCAATTTTATTTAGCTAGTAGAGATCCATTTGTGGGAGCCTTTAGGAGACCAGTTAATCCAACTTTTCAACTCTGTTGTACTGTCAGAGATGAGACAAGCAACTTCCCCAACATACCAGCAAAGCTTAGAATCCACTTAAAGCTTTCCATTTTATATCTGTTCTCAGATACAGCTCATCAACATGAAATCTCATCTAAGTAAGTCTTGTGTATCTGATAAAAAAAAGCATCTGGGCAAACAAAATACCTTTAGCGCATGGTGCATCCCATCTGTTTGTACTATAAAGACTATTTTACACAATTCCCCTTTGAAATTTCCACAGAAGAACTTTTCTGTTGCCCTACTGCTAAAAAGACGGGATGCTGCCTATTCTGTTTTGGACAGTGGATTTTACGTATGATTGGGTAACTAACAGGATTAGGGCACCACAAAAAACTGTATTCAGAGAAGTTTAATTAGGTGTAATCATGTATTGAAATACTAAGCCTCACTGTATTAATACAAATTTTATATGCTTGCATATCATAAGGAGGCATGTGTCATTTCTGGTGTCTTCCTACTGTGTTTTTCCAATCAAACCACTAAAATAAAATTCAAGAAAAAGCACCTGGATATAAAACAGTATGAAAGCAAAATAAGCTACACTATGTTAGCAGAATTATCTGTATTCTACCAGCTATACATCTTTTTCAGAAAAATACAATCTATTGAATCACTTTGCAATGAACAGATGACTGCTGTGTTGTGATCAGATAAGGTTTCAGCTTCAGCAGTTCTAAGTTAATGCTTTCTGTTATTCGGAATTTCTGCGGTTGGGAATTTTTTTATTCCCAGTTATACTTCATTTCTCTATATATAATAATGTTCATAATTCACTGTGAGATTTTGTGTAAATAGCTATGAAACTTA
Organism: Struthio camelus; assembly: GCF_040807025.1. Lineage (NCBI taxonomy): Eukaryota > Metazoa > Chordata > Aves > Struthioniformes > Struthionidae > Struthio > Struthio camelus. The sequence continues at coordinate 46,979,667 of NC_090946.1, forward strand.
AATAGTTTCTAAAAAAAACCAACTGATCTCCTTTTTCCAGTGTGTACGCTGCTAGTACTCATCACTTTTGCCAATCACAAAAAGAAAAAGCTTTAGAAAATCTATTTACTACAAGAAAAGATTATGTCATAGATCTCTCTCAAACTCAGTCAAGCCCCTAATTATGACATTATCAGTTATGATAGGACAACATTAAATTTCTTTGATAGATATCAAAAGAGTCATCAGATTACCCTCTTTCTAGGGCAAATATAACCAAAGAAAGCTTACTGTAAATAGGTTAGAAGGAAAATGATTTTTATCACTCTTATATAAACTTTATGTAAACTTTCTGTATGAACTTTAATATAAACTGGATTTAATTATACATTGTTGTGCTAAAAGCTATTTGCTGCTCCGTGAAGCTGAGCAGTGCGCCTCTCATTCATGCTAAGTTCACTTAGGAACTGGCTTGTTTAGTGAGAACAGAAGCCAGAGAAAGCATTGCCCAGCGTACTGGATCAGATGAAAGAAGTTAACAGAAATCATATCAGAGAAAAGAAGTTGCTGCTAGGCCTGACTGGGTTTCAGGTGCTAAGCGGCAGAGAGAGATGTATTTACCAGAAACAGAAAGTGAAAGAAAGCAAGAAGGATATCAGACAAAACTGGTTACCATGGCCACAAAGAGATGCAGAGAGCTTTTTTTTTTGTTGGCATAGGCCTTGCTGGAAAACAGGAAGATTTGTGAACAAGAATAACACCTCCTGTTGTCTGTTTCTCATGTATTTAGTGGAGAAAGACTTAGCAGACAAATAGGAATGCACTAATGTCCGACACACACAAATCTCCCCTCTGAAGGGCAACAACACAGAGAATACTGGTTAACCAAAAAAGCTTGAAAGGGCAACAACGTACTGGTTTATCTTGTAAATTAATCTTCAGTTTTTCATCTTTTTCCACCCTAGAGATAATTCCCACCTTGCAGGAGAACTACAGGACTACGTTGACTGTTTTGGGAAATAAATAATAACACTGCTAAAATGATTATACAGCATGGGTATGGAAATTCACCTTAAACGGATTCATAATCTACCTGCCCTTCGCATCTCCATGCCCTAATACTGCATGATATGCAAAGCACAGGGTCAACTACTTTTGGATCTTTTTAAGATCAAAGTTCACAATAGCATATAAAACATTAGTTCAAAATAAAATGATTTACCACGTCTTGAGTTTAGGATGCTCTTTCTCTGCTACAGATGAGAATGCTAAAATATCAAAACCTAAAGTATTCTATTTACTCTAAAATCTGACAGATGGTAAGGAGAGATAGCTTCCTCCTTAGAAGGACAGAACTAGTTACCTCAATACTTTTGATTCAGTTTAGGCACTTCAGTTGTCCTCAGAACTTCCTCCTAAATGCTGCAGGCAATTGTTCACTCAGCTTACTGCCTCCAAAACGTATTCTTAGGAAACTACTAAGGAAACTACTACGGAAACTTAGGCTGAACATTCCACCGGGCAAAGCAGTACAAAAAAGTACTGTTTGGTGGGGCAATACTGCTCACCGTAACACACAAGGTTAATGCTGATTCATGGACCTAACTTTTGACATTTTGAGGGATCAGGTATCAAAAACCTCTTTATGATGTTAGTCCCCATTTCTCTTAGTACCACAACTTGAGGTAGCCACGTTTCCTTTGCCTGTATTTTTCTCAGGAGGTATAATATTTGACTTCTTAAAATATCAAGCACTTGGGTAGAACGTACAGGAACACTTTCAGCGTCTTTGCAAAATCACTGAAAAAAATATACCCAGGGATCCAGCTTGAGAGCCCATTTATAGAATGAAAAGCAGAAATCAGACTGATCAAAAGTATATAAACATGGGCAAGACCAGCATTTAATCTTTTAAATCAGTTAAGAATACTGTAAGTATCCAGCATACTTACGACAAAATACTCTTATAAAAATTTTCTGTAGTTAATTGAAATTAAATTTACCATTATCTCATAATTCTTCATCTTCACCACACATGCCCGCACACACACACTGTGGGACTGAAGATATAATCAAACAAAATAGTGATATTCTAGTCATGGTAATACCTGTAAAAGGCATGCTCTTACCCATTCCTGTCATGAGATGTATCCATGAGATTAACGCATCACTAACTGCCATTAATTTGGGTTACAGAAAAGTTTCTGTCCTCAAATGAAAGGTCCTTAACTGTGGTCTATGTCTCAGATGCTGTTACTCTGCATCAGGAAATTCTTTTCACATTAGAACAGGAATTACTAATAATGCCTCAATGCCTTCAACATTTGAGATGGCTTGCAAGAGGAAGGGACTCCTCCCTTCCAGAGGTGGTGTCCTCTGTCATATCTGAGGCCAAGCATCCTGCAAGACCACAGAGCCTGTGAAAGGTAAGATGCAGATAGCAGGAAAACAAGATACAGTAATTGCTGTTCTCATGTGTAAAGTTAGTGAGTATCCTTTTTGTTATACAGAGCATTTAGGTATTTGGAGTCCTTGCCAGAAAAGCAGAAACAAAGTGCTTGAGATACATTCAGTGTTCCTAACAGTGATCAGAGGTTGACCACTAACAGATGTAAAGAAATTTGGGTCATCCACACATATCTGCTAGTGTGTCCTCCAAATTAAAGAAGTGGATCAGGCTCTTCAGCACTAGATGCCAAAAGGAACGGTGCTCCGCTCTGAGGTACCTCTCCTCAGAGGTAGCATAAGTTTCATCAGCTCCTCCTATGGACATAAAGGACAGATTCTGGCATACAGTATCACGTAGGTATTTGACACCATAGGATCTATAAAACAGAAGATCTCAGGGAAAGACGAGGAATCAGCTGGATAGAGTGTTTTTATTTATAGTCATTTCAAAGTGTATTTTTTGATGTCAGAGAGTCCACCTTTGCTCTGAAATACAGTCAGCAGTGATATTTAGATAAACTTACTTTGTTCACAAAGATGTTCATGAATATGATTGTGTAGAAAAGTTTAAATCTCCTGAATTTCTAAGTCATCCAGAGAAATTAACGTCTAAGACCACAAGCTGTCCTTTTCCCCTTTGGCTACATCCCTCTCTCACCTCATCTTTCTCACAATTTTCAACTCTTGGATTTCTATACCACAGGAATCTAGTGCCTAACTGACTGAAAACATTTTGACAGGAATATCCCAGGCTGTTTTAGCTCTCCATAAAAAAGATTTGCATATATTATACTATTAAGAGAACAAATATTTCTAAAGAATAAAGAGCACTGACCTTATTATTTAGGGGAAAAGGTCTGTAGTCTCAAATGCAGCCTTTAATATTTTATGCACACATGGTTTCATTTAAAGACCAACTACTGAAGAATTAGGGATGTTCCTTGAGGAGTATAAAGTATATTTCTGTGTGAAATAGCAAATAACAGGACTAAAAACAATTCCTGTCTTCTTCCAGGACTACTTAAAATCTAAATTATAACCAATACAAAAAAAACTTTCTGATAAAAGTTTCCTTAAAATTGACTACTAGAGGAGGTAACAATTTAACCATTTCTCCACACTGGAACATCTGTCTCAGACTAGAAGTATTACTAGAACAAAATACAGTGGCAATGTATTTCTTGTGCACATTACTTTCATGAATCGAACAGTCACTGCCAAATTTGTTTCTGGTCTTGAAATGATGAAGCACATATAGCCCTACCTGAAAAGCATATGGAGAAGCACTTTAAAAAAAAAAACAATTACATTTATCTCTCTTGTAGACCTGTGAATCCCCAAACCCAAATATTTTCAAAAATCTTTTAATGGGTAGTTTTCTCACTGACAGAGTTTTGTTCCAGAAAAGCTGTCCTTCACAATACCATGCATTTCCTTTGTTATGACATAATGCTGCAATCAAAAAGAGCATCTCTTACGGTATTATGAATCATAAGATGTCACTGTTCACAGCTACCAAGATCTACATGTACATCAGACAAACTTTCCCTCATTGATAATAGTCATAAATTGTGCTTTATGCTTGAGGCAAACTGCAAACTGTAAATAAAATTGTATCTTGCCTTGAATGTCATTAATGAGAACTAAAAAAATGTAATTCTGCTATTTCTTCCTCAATTTCAGACTGATGTAGAAAGCGACTGGTTCCACGCAACTCTTTATAACCTTGATAAGGGGCCTGCGGGCAGTTAGCGCACATGCTATCATTTCTGTCAAAAATTCTCCTAATTCAAATGAACCTATGAACATCCCAGTCAATTAGTGGGATGGGCAGCTTTGATTACAGCCAACACTGACCAAACACACTCGTTCATAGAAACAGGCACACATACGCACAGGCAATATTCTAGACATCCAAACCGCATGTGACTTCACACACGTATACACACAGCAGAATTATGTATATATATTCAGATACAACTACTAATATATTCTAAATACTCTGGAACAGAAACACTATAAACATACTTGTAATAGCTGTGTATGCAATATGAACAAATAATTCACATACTTATGCATTATACAGGCCGTTTTTGAAATTATTAATATTTAGAAAGGTACATTTCATTAACATTCTAAAGATACTACTCAACTGGCAGGTATATTAAGGCTTATCGTTTTTTTCTCTTCCACAGACTCAGAGATACAGTCTCTGCTTACAATAGTATTCCACCTAAGACGTAAATTACGTGAATTAACAAAGCCAGTACAGTTGTGAACTTGTTTTCCCCATGAACTATTTTGAGCTGTAAAAGAGGTTATCCTAGCTCTATTTCTAGAACATATGGAAATTGTGTCAAAGAGACTTATGCATTTATCATAATGATCACTGTTCTCTGCCTGAAAATGTATTCTCTTTTGCAAATTAAGCAAGCATAGTTTACTTTGTAAGGACTATCAGAAAACACTATGCTTATTCCAACTCCTGTGGATTCAATTAAGCAACCTGCCAAGCTAAATCATATATCAGGAATGGAGATATTTTTGTTGCATTTTCATCAAATTAAAAATCTTAAAATTTCATGTTTAAATAGGGAAGGGATAGTTGTGAGGCAAAATACCTCTTAACTATTGTGCATGGAGGAAGATTCTGTCTTCCGCCCTCTCTAAATGTAACATTCCACTAGCCTCATTTATTCTCTTTTTTATTTTCTTTTCCCCCTTTCTTCCACTTTAATCTGCTTGGAGAAGCTTTTCAGCATTTAAGACTCCCCCTCTTTTTACTGCAAGGATACTCAGTCTCCCTATTTGGCAGCTGCTATTCCAAATAACTTCTTCAAGTTCTGCTGCCTCATTAATTCAGTCACAGAAGAATTCTTTTCCATATTTGATATAGATATCTATTATACTCACTGCTATTATGTTTTAGCATCTTCCAGTAGTGCCTTATTTCATATGCATAACATCTGTTCTATTACACAACCTCAATCATAAAATTTTCATTCTCTCTGCTCGGGAAAAAGAAGGGACAAGTTCAGGAAGACAGATCTTTTAACGTGCATCTTTCAGTGGGCTGACTTCAGTCACAACCTAAAAAAGCACGTTTCCTCACCATGACGAGACAGCTAGTAGAAACAAGTGAAATAGGTGATTTTTTCCTATCACTTTAAGTAGCTCTAGCTTGGAACAGTACAATCCTCCCTCCACTCTTACATGCTGGCAGCACTGAGATGAATAAAAGAAAGTTCTTAACCCTTTCACTAATCCCTAGGATCTCAAGTATTTAATCACCAGGCTGAGCAAGAAAGAGCTGAGAACTTAGAAAAGCCCTCCTTAGCAGGCAAGGAGAAAAACATATTTCCATGACTACCAATCACGCTAAAAATAGTTAAGTTTCTAAAAATGCAGTTACTTCTAATTTCCTGGAGTTCCATTTTTATTTGTTCATTGAATTCATTTTGCACAATGAAGACAGAAATACTGGCTTCTTTTTCTCTGTCTTCAACATCAGTAAAATGTCAATGGGTTTGGTATTCTTACATTAAAGGAGAAAGATTATGGTTTAGGGTTTTTCACAGTTCTTAAAGTTTTGCTGCAATTCTCTGAACATCATGAAAATCTTATTCAACGTAATTAGTTTTGAAAACTGTCTTTCTTTTTTTTTGTGGATTTCAAAGCCTAAATGTTGGATCTACCCTAATAGATCATGCTTCTCTTAACAATTCAAGATAGAGGAGTCTTTGGGTTTCAGAGGCGGGAAACAAATTTCAGTTTTGGTGATGGTGGAGTGATAGTTTTGATTCTAGTGCAGACAGAGGCAACCACAGGATCTGCTTATAGTGTGCGGGATATTAATTGAAGAGGAATAAATCTTCACAACTTTACATGCTGTTAAGTCATGTCTAGGTCAGACGATTATATAAACCACTTCCATTACTAGATTTTACACTATTCTTGACTCTCTTTGCATATGCATATATGAAATGAAACATTGGGTTAAATAATTATAAAGACTAAGCAATAGGTCAGATTGATTGACTGTCTGTGCAAATCCAAAGGAATAAATGAAGAACCTGTTACATAGACCATGCTAACAAATCGAGGCCAAACTTGCAGCTAGTACCAATCTTTTATTTCACTGAGGAACAAAATTGACACAAATTGCTAAAGTACTTTGCAGGAGTGGACACAGCTAAAGTGAATTTTGTAATAATGCTCATTTCATTGAAGGTAAATGTATTTATTGTACTCCTCAAAATCAAAGAGTTTTTGATTGTACCAATGATTTCCATGTGTCCCCTTTTAAAGGCAGAGATAACACTGGAAGACCTTGATGCACTTTTGACCTCAGAAGCAAAAGGGCACTAAATTTATATGTATTTTTATTAATAAAATGTAACTCAATGCTTACAATAGTGTTGCACCTATCTTTAAGTATCTAAATATAGGTGCCTTGAATTAAACAAGTTTTTGGCATCAACAAATCCTACTGAAGTCAATGTAAGCTGAAGGTAAACTGTACCTCTAAAAATAAGAAGAGCTCTATTTTAGATGCCTAAATTTTTCTATGATACTAGATTAAAATTGCATGGATAACAAAATGTTCCAACAGTTTAAATATATGTATCAATTAATAAATTTGAAGGAACCATTGCTAATATTTTGTTTACTACTGAATCAGTTTTAGATTTAGCTTTAAAACATATAGTCTTAAATGTTTTGGACTTAATATTGGACTATTAAAATAGTTTTAAACATAAGGCTTCTTTCATGTAACATTTCTGAAATTCTCCCAGCAAACAAATTCAGTGTTGAAAGGCAGTAATACTATACCTTGATTTCTTCTATTTCGTCTGGCACTATCTTGTATGCAGATATAGTCCCACCCAACCTGAAAGAAGAAAATACTGTCAAAATGAACACAAAGCACAGCATAGTAATGGTATCAGGACTAGTTCCAAAACACAAAAAATGTCTCCTACCATTTTAGAGGTAAAAAAACAACAAAAACTGAAACAACAGCAAAAAAACCCAACCTCCTTTCCTTTCTTTATCCAAACAAAAATCATCTTTATGTGATTAAAATAAGCGTTAGAAACAAGGTATCCTCGACTAGTCTCAAAGGTAAGAATTAAGTCAACTAAGTAGAACTACCATCACCAGGACTTTATTCTTGAAATTATCTACCATGAACCTTCACATTCTACGTTTTTTTTGTTTTCTAAGTTGTATGGAAGAATTAAGTATTTTAAGTCTGATATGCTTTCTGTTCAGTATTTCACTCAACTGCTACACATTTTTAGATACATCCCAATGCAATTCTAGAAATTCAGATTTTACAATTACACATGCATGTACAGACCTCACAAATCAAATAGACTATGGCTTCAATTCTTTAAAAGGCTCTGGGGTACGTGATCGGTAATAAAAAGTGGAAAGTGGGTGATCTGCAATGGTTGGCACTCCTGTAGAAAAATAACTTCTTTGTTCTACATTGAACTTACTGAACAGCTCTGATGAAAAGTATTTTTCAGTCTGCATCCTGCAAAAGCGTATGGTAAAGAATAGTTCATACTGGATGCAGAAATAGCATGTCTTATAGCAGGCAGTAAGTACGGTAAATATTTGGTGGTAAATATTATATATTCCCCAGAGACATGCAAATATAGTTTCTTTTGTTTCATGAGGCAGGATCCTTGACAGTGACAATTCAGACCTAAAGACATAACTGCATTAATGACCTCCCTGCTGGCTCTGCAGAGCAACACTGATCATTGTCTAGGTCCTACAGAAATGGAAATCATATAGAAAACTATTCATTGTAAAATAGGAGATAGTTATCAAATGTACATTTGTATTATCTCCCTATTATTTGACTTTTTCTTTCAATTGTCAGTATTTCTAAACAGCTGTATTTCCGTAGATTCAATCTTGAAATTATTACACATATTGCTTACTCAACCTAAAAAAGGGAGAAAAGACTAACATAAAAAATACATTAACATGTTCCCCACAAGTCCCGCCTACAGATGCCTCCACAAGTAAGTCACTTTTAAAAAAGACCTGTTTGAAGGATTTACACAGAAGATAAAGTCTCTGTATAGGAAAAGTCCATTTCAAGTAGTATCAGCTATGATTCCTGAGGTACAGGCAGGGTCCAGATGTTACATGAAAATTTACCGTGAACAATTAGATGACAGAATGCAAAAAAGGGTCTCTCGCATTGCCTTTGCAACTTCCACTGCTGCTAATAATCAATGCAGTTGAAAGTAGAAGATTGTGACTTTTTTTTTGCCAGTGTCAGTACCAATGGGAGCTGCTATTCCACACCACATGTCTGATCTTTGTTCAAATGGAGTTGTCAGGGATAGCTTTAAGAAATTGTTTCTACCATCATGACAAAGTCTTGCTTCAACACACTACGACAAGGAATGCCTCAGTGCATGTTACAATTGCGCGTGACCAGTCCTATTGCTAGTAGGATCAGATCCATATGAAAATATTTGTTTCAGATGTAGAACAACTTCATTCTGCCACTCCTCCTCCTCACCATTCCTGTCTGTGCTTTGGAGTATCCGAAAAGGAACCTTCTATCCTGCAGCAGGAGGGAAGGAGGACAGAGCCTCTGCTGCTGTAACTCCCATTGCAGGGAACCCCACCCAAAGGGAATCTTCCTCGGCCACCTCTGGCTCATCTATGAAACACTTTATTGGAATACATCAGACAAAATAAGGAAAAATAAATCAAAATAATTGACTTAGTAAACTCAGCTAGCGTGCTTAAACCATTAATTAGCATCATTTTCTACAAATACATGTTTTGCGTCAAGAAGTTTTAACATAGTCAAAAACTGCCAAGCAGTCCAAATGGTAGTGCATTTTAAAGTAGCTGTGCATTCCTGAATCAGACATTTTTCTTGACAAAATAGCATATGCAATGTCTTTGAAAATGTCAATTGCCACATTTTCCTATTTTTGAAAGTAAAAGAGATCTTAAAAGTTACCTTATCACTTAAATAAACAATCTCTCACTTATAGCTCCACATCACCTTTATACATTTGCAATCCTACATTGACATCTTTAGATTGAAAAGCCAGACTACCTAAGCAAACGATAACAAATGTGAAATTGAAAAATAACAAAAAACCACATAAATACACAATTGTATAAATGCCTCAGAACTGAAGAAAAGTTTTTAAACAAGTCTACACTTTCTTCATTTCAGAACATTAGATCTCATCTTATCTTATGACTACTGGAAGAGCAAGCCACCATAGCAGATTGCCACTTAAATATGATACTATATAGGACATAATAAACACATTTGACTCTGTGTGTAAAGTTGGGCTGTAAGTTTCACAGAGGTTTAAAGGCATCATGTATAAGAGAATACGATAACACAGCAAGAACTCTTCTAATGGTCATAATTATGGAATATATGAGGAATGGAATTTTTATTTTTACTATATAATAATGTATCTACAAGAATAAAAGACTCAAGCTGCCTGTTTGGTAACCTGTGAGTAGTGTAATAATAACATAAACATAAAACTAAAAATTGTCTGTTTTTTCTGGCAAAATGCCTCTATTAATTTCACTTTCACACACAAAATATTTATGCCATATAATTCACTCGCCAAACTAACTTTATTAGTGGCAGAACTAGTTGTGATCATGCTATATATTCTTCACCCAAATCATAAAACTCTGTCTACTCCAACCTCAGGGCAAAAACCTCTCAAAAGAAAGTGTTCAGTTTGGTGTTATGCTATCATTACTACAAATCTCCCACAATCAGAAAGGCTCACAGTGTAAGGGCCTCCACAATGTCACATACATACATACAAAAGTTACCGAGGACAACTAAAATATTATGATGAAAGGTAAGAAAAGAATACATCTGAAGAACAGTAAAATCAAGCCAAAATTGAAACTGAACACATTAATCAGTATGCCCAATATAAGGAAAACTTCGTATTTCAAATATTTTCTCCAAATTACATTCGAGTGTCACTATCAATTGCAACCTACCTGGAAGGTTACTTGCTATTTTGCAAACCCTAGATTTGAACACTTACACTTGAAACAATAGAGGATACACAATTATACACAGGAGCTTTAGTTATAAAATGTACCTACAGAATGATACACAACAGCGTGTGACAGAGCACTTGTGCTTGGCACACATTTTTTTCATTTTCTTGGGAGCAATCTCTCTTTGCAGGTTGGTTTTGTTCACAGGCTATTTGAAAGCTTTATATTAACTTTTTGAGCCTTTCATCACAGTGTTTCAAAGAAGTCATTACACCGCAATCAGAGAAGCAAAGGATCACATAGTATGAGTACACAGAAACTATTGCAGGTTTTGTACAATTGAATATAATACAGCAAAGAGCATGTTGTAAGGGCAGAATTCAGTTCAACTGGGACCCAATTCTTGAGCAGGCTTTCTCTCCATCTTTCACACATTTTGGTTTCATTATAGATTTTATTAAATTTTTTTCCAATTGAAAAGCCTAACATCCAGCATCCTAGTACATAAATGGCATCTTCTCTTGCAACAAATACACAACAAAAGAAGAGCAAAGCTAAATATACAGCCAGCTACTTCCATTAAACTAAAAAAAAGGTCACAAACTTCATCAATAGAAACTTAACACTCAAAGTCTTTCTCCCCGAACTGCAATATTCTTACACTATAGCAAGCTACACAATTTAAAAGTGAAATTAGTTTAATTTAAATACTAGTTAGCTTTATTTTTTTACAGACATACATATATAAAACAGATCATTTCTGAAAGATGTCATGAACCATATTCGAATTTCTGTAGACATCAGTCTCATCAGGGGAAGATCTGTATCATACTCTGCAATGAATACAGACACTCCAAATTTTCTAACCCCTTTCCAAAAGAGAAATGAAATTACTCCTAGATGTAGAAAGTAGAGCTGATGCAATAAAAGAGCAGAAACACAGACTGTATTGGGCTAAACTGGTGAAGTTCTTTGAGGAGAGAATCAGGAAAGGTAGGATGGATATTCCATAAAGATAATTAGGAAATAATAAATCTTGTTTAACTAGTTGCAGAAGAGTTTGTGAAAGAATATAAACTCTGTGTCTTCTTGCAGGGAAAATGTGTTAGAAAAAAGTGCACCTCAGGGTGACAAATAATGCACAGACTTGGTCCAGAGGAAAAGGACTTAGGAGAACACTGAAAGGAAGGTTCCTATAGCAACCTAAGAAATTAGCAAAATATAAGAAATAATCTGAAGTGAGGCCAATATAGTTGTACTGGAACAGATGGAAGCTTTACTATTTTGCAACTTAAAAGCAGAATATCACTGAAGAGGGAAAACTTGTATTTCTTCCAAGTTAAGGAAAGTTAAAAACCAAGAGGAACCGTACTCAAAGGGAGGCAGAAAATAATAAGCCATTGCCTGAGCACATACTGTCCACTAAATGGAAGAGAAATTGAGAGAAAAAAAAGTAAATTGTAATTGTCAGACTATACTATTTTAAAAAGATGTTAACAAGCAGAAACTACCCTTTATTCTATGCTATCCGTTTATAATTTGTTTGCTTCCTGTTTCAATACTCGAGCTAAAACAGAAAGTAAATTTCTGATTTTTAAAACATATTCTGAGTATAGGGTTAACATTTTCACCAGATTATCTTTCATATATTTGGAAGTTGGACTTTGGACTGGGTTTCCCCTGCCCTTACCAGCTCTCGTTTCTTTTCAGAAATACAATTACTATATGTATGTATGGACAGATGGATACACTATATTATTATGGTATAATTATATCATGTGCCTATGCAAGACACTTGTTTGGTGTGCTTAGACTGAACCAATATTGTTCTGCTTTTATAATTTTCATTCTGACCAAAGACACGAACACAGTATCTCTTTACATACAGTTCTGCCTTAAAAAGCTGAGCTATTGATTCACCTCCTAAACTTAATAAATGAGTCATGCTGAACACAATGAAGTCAATTTTCTAAAAATAGCTGTGCACTCAGCTTGGCTGCTGTCATTTGCCCAAGTTCTCCAATGTCAGTTTAATTAACATTAATCTTTCTTCAGATAGATCACTGTCTAAATGATACCAAGTTTTCATTAAATATCTCACTGAATCTCTGCTTTCTCTTTGAAAGAAAGCAAATCCCCCCAAAACCTTTGGCCATCTCCAAAATATACGTTATCTATCAAAAGGATATTCTGCTTTTTGACTGATTCATAAACTAAGCAGAATATTCAAGAAAGAACGTGCTTGTAAGCAGACCAAAGGACTAGGAGTCAGACTGTCTAGTTCTAAGAGCGTGTTGGCTACTAAATGAGTACCTTACCTTGCTACTCCTATTGGAGCAACTTACCCAGGCAGCATTTTTAACCTATCCACCTGGGAGAGCTTAACATTGACCTGAGAGATATTTGCAAATTATCAGGTCTTGGATCCTCACATACAGCTAGAACGTCACACAGTATTTCAGGCAAAGATACAGCAGAATTTAATTTCAAAGTAACTTTGTTCTCTGCTAGCCATACTACTACATTAGAGTAGACACAAAGCTTCTTTAATTGATACCAATACCAGTTTCTACTGACCTTTTAGAAATTGTTAAAACACCCTGCAATGAGGTAGTAAGAGGGCATGCTATTTTGGGCTCACTTGCTACACAACAGAACGTCAGCAGCTAGAGAAAGCTCGGTGAGGACTAACATCACTGGCTGTATGCCAGCAACAAATTGTGCCAAACTTGCAAACTGCTTTGTGTACTATGAAGGCAGTGTTACTTATTTTAAGGTGTATGTGAGGAATTACACAATGAAGAATCAGACCACACACACACACACATTTTTTTTTCGAAAATGGTTCCAATATTTAGAGACTTGAAAATCTTTTTTCCCTAATCTTAGGCTAACCTCAACACACTGTACTCAAAAACTATACAGAAATAAAATGACTGCAGACATACATTTCTCAGTTCTTCTCTCTTTTGAGCAATAGCTCTCTGGGATCAAGATGCCACAATTACAGGATTCTTTCCCTGCCAAGTCCTGAACATTTCTTGCACACACACAAACACACACACACAAAAAAAAGGAGGAGCTGGGAGAAAAATAATATTAACCCAGTGTTGTATAATTTTTATTCCCTGCCTCACCACTCTTTTTAAACATAATAAAAGTATAAAAACATATTTTCCACTGCCATCTGCATCTCCTAAACTGAAAAAACAACCATAAACAACATGGTACCAGGACCAGGAGCCACTCTCCCCTCTTAGTAGAATGATTTTTTTGAAAAAACTGGAACCGTGATGACAAAGGGAAAATGTGGGCCCACTGCTGAACGGGGCAGGTGCCCTGGTAACGAAGGATACAGAGAAGGAAGAGTTGCTGAATGCTTTCTTTGCTTCAGTCTACTGCTAGGGCCAGCCCTCAGGAATTCCAGACCCTGGGGACAAGAGAGGAAGTCTGGAGAAAGGAAGACTCTCCCTTGGTTGAGGAGGATCGGGTTAGAGATCATTTGTGCAAACTTGACATCCACACAGCCATGGGCCCCAATGGGATGCACCCACGAGTGCTGAGGGAGCTGGCGGATGTTATCGCTAGGCCACTCTCCATCATCTTTCAAAGATCATGGAGAACAGGAGAGATGCCTGAGGACTGGAAGAAAGCCAATGTCATCCCAGTCTTCAAAAAGGGCAACAAGAAGGAGGAGCCAGGGAACTACAGGCCTGTCAGCCTCACCTCCATCCCTGCAAAGGTGATGGAACAGCTCATCCTGGAGGCCATCTCTAAGCATGTGGAGGACAAGAAGGTGATCAGGAGTCAGTATGGATTCACAAAGGGGAAATCATGCTTAACCAACCTGATAGCCTTCTACAGTGGGACAACTGGCTGGATAGATGAGGGCAGAGCAGTGGCTGTTGTCCACCTTGACTTCAGCAAGGCTTTTGACACTGTCTCCCATCACATCCTCATAGGCAAGCTCAGGAAGCGCGGGCTGGATGAGTGGACGGTGAGGTGGATTGAGAACCGGCCGGATGGCAGGGGTTGTGGTCAGTGGCGCAAAGTCTAGTTGGAGGCCTGTAGCTAGCGGTGTCCCCCAGGGGTCAATACTGGGTCCAGTATCGTTTAACTTATTCATCAGTGACCTGGATGAAGGGACAGAGCGCACCCTCAGCAAGTTTGCTGATGATAGAAAACTGGGGAGAGTGGCTGACACACCAGAAGACTGTGCTGCCATTCAGAGGGACCTGGACAGGCTGGAGAGTTGGGCAGAGAGGAACCTCCTGAAGTTCAGCAAAGGCAAGTGCAGGGTCCTGCACCTAGGGAGGAAGAACCCCCTGCCCCCGACAGGCTGGGGGTTGACCTGCTGGAAAGCAGCTCTGCCGAGAAGGACCTGAGCATGAGCCAGCAATGTGCCCTTGTGGCCAAGAAGGCCAGTGGTATCCTCGGGTGCATGAGGAATAGTGTTGCAGCAGGTTGAGGGAGGTGATCCTGCCCCTCTACTCAGCCCTGGTGAGGCCTCACCTGGAGTTGTGTGTCCAGTTCTGGGCTCCCTAGTACAAGAGAGATGTGGTGCTACTGGAGCGAGTGCAGCGGAGGGCTACTAAGATGATTAGGGGACTGGCATCTCTCCTATGAAGAAAGGCTGAGAGATTTGGGACTGTGCAGCCTGGAGAAGAGAAGACTGAGGGGGGATCTGATCCATGTGTATAAGTATCTGAAGGGACGGTATCAAGAGGATGAGGTCAGACTCTTCTCCGTGGTGCCCAGCGACAGGACAAGAGGCAGCGGGCACAAACTGGAACACAGGCAGTTCCATCTGAACCTGAGGAAAAACTTCTTTCCTGTGAGGGTGACGGAGCACTGGCACAGGTTGCCCAGAGAGCTTGTGGAGTCTCCTTCGCTGGAGATATTCAAAACCCGCCTGGACACGATCCTGTGCAATGTGCTCTAGATGACCCTGCTAGAGGAGGGGATTTGGACTAGATGATCTCCACAGTTCTCTTCCAACCTCAACCATTTATGATTTTATGAAAGTGTACCAACATAGTAGAAATCTCTATATAGTTACCAAAACCTACCTCAGTTCAGAGCTGAGTATCGTTTTCTAGAGAGTATTTTTGATATAACTCAGTGCGTGGGGCACACCTATATATGACAGTGCTTAAAGAATATTCCAGCTTTGGGTATTGTTGCCTAAAAGATGGATCAATAGACTGCCTCCTCTTGAAAATGTTTATCATTTTACTTACTGTCTAATGAAGATACAGGAGGGGAAGGGAGAAATTTAAGCTTGCTGGGCATTGACTCCCCAAAAAAGAAGATGGATCGAGAGGACTCTTAAAATCCCTGAATGTTTCAGTGGTCCAGTGCTATTACTTTTTACTCTCAGGATGAAGAGATGTACCTTGTAGGGAAAAGAAGGAAGAAAGTTGAACTATGAGAAGCAAAATCTCTAAGTCTTGATTTTCACTAAACAAATTCATTAATAATTATTTAAAATTCTTACTATTAATACCTCTATACTTCAAAGTAGGGGTGTGAGAAACCGAGACTGCAACCACTTAAAGATCTTTGTATAGAATAAAACAAAGTACAAAAAACAATGTGGATATTTATAGCTTCAAAAATTTATTTTAAGGCTTGAGCATTTAACTGTCAGCCAATTAAGCATCCAGAACACAACATAAAGAATTCACACATGAAGGAACATCTGAAAATGTGTGTTCTAGAATAAAAGCGTAAATTAATTAACCAGTAAAATATGTAAGATAACTTTTCCATGGTTTCTAATAGTGTACTTCAACCAAATTACAACACAAGAGAGGCACAGTATCTAAACTTGACTGAAAATAGAATACCATGAAGACTAATGCTGCACTCAGAATTTTCATTTTAGGAACAAAATTTAATTTCTAAGCATTTTAAAACAGCATTTTAAATTGTTTCCAAATGCCAGCAAAATGTGAAAACTGTCTTGCCATGTAGAAGAACAACAAAACACTTCTATGCTGGATGCATGTGCATTTACAGCAGAGAGGAATGATTTTAGTATGCTACATCAGACTGGTAATCTAACTATGGAAATCATACATTAAATCAAACAGACAGAAATGTCAGCTAGATTTAAGGAAAAATGTGCTCAGTGACTTTGAACATTCCCACCGGGGCATCAGATGCTTGACCAGCCAGCTCATTAAACAACATGAGCAAGATCTGAAATTTCCTGAGAGAAAAAATATGCACAGGCAGACAAAAATCATTCTCATAAAAACAGTTAAATTCTCACCATTTAGACAAATAAAGATATTTTTAATATCCATGTCGGGACTTAGTTGACAGACGAAGGACTTGAGAACTCTGTATCAAGGGTAGTATTTATAATAAGGGCCAAGATAATAATAAATTGTGATCTTACTTTGGTCTATAGCAAATACTCTGGTAGGGCAAGTATGTATTTACATTTTTTCTAGCAAGTACATACCTAAGAGAAATTCAGTGTGTTTGCGTATTTATTGCTAGCAATTGCTTGTCACAGAACCCTGCTAAATCTCAACTGAAAGCAAATTTTTTGAGTGCCTGAGCGTGACCTTTTGCCAGTCCTGAAAGGAGCTGTACATTAAAGGATTTAGGCTGTATGATAAAGCTTTTCAATTATCTGCCTGGAAATGAAAGCTTCTTCTAGTAAATCACCCTAACAGTTGGTAGAAACCTACATAGAGGGATAAAGCTATTTTTGCTGATTCTTCTATCATTTCAATAAAGATGTAATTGCTTCTACACAGAGGTAGAAGAGATTCTACCCGAATCTTAAGGAAAAGAAGATTCCTCCTAGGAGAATAAGTTGTTCCACAACTAATAGAACTAATGAAGAAGCCTTGTTCCTTATAAATCAACACTAGCCACCTCCCCCCTACACTTTTAGATGGCAATAAAAACAAATTTTAAAAGTATGTCCTTCTTCACCCTCCAACGTAAAATCTTCGGTGTTCTATATCCATCCTTTTCTCATACCTCACTACATCATCATCATTTTCCTCTCAAATAACTTCTGCATATACTTCCCCTTCCATCTCTTAGACAGTCAAGCTAAAAAACTACACAGCACAAAGTACATGTGCAAGCTTGCACTGAGGTTGATACTTACACTAAAAGGAGAGGAAGTTTGGTTGGGAAATGCAAAAACACAAGATGGAGTAATGGAAATGCAAGGAATGCTGATGTTTGAGAATAAGCTGGAATGAACTGTGGAACACAGGTTGCAAAGAACAATCATTGTCCATTCCATGATCAGGGAGGAAGGTATCCAGAAAAATCTCTTCATTCCAAAAAATATCAGTAATGAACAAAGATGAGAGCAGGATGACTCAAACTCAGGAAAAATAAACTGTGGAGAATATGTACAAATAATTTGATCATTCTGTATTCTAGATCAGATTGCCCCTTTACAATTAAGTATATCACAGACCTTATGGAAGACTGTATCAGAACTGTTTTAAGAAACTTTTTACCATTCTGAAACTACAAGAACAATACAGGACTCCCAGAGACAAGTAGCGTACAGCAAGTGTATGGGGCTATCACACTAATTAAAGGTATAGTGACCTTGTATAAAAATCAAAAATGAAGCCCCCAAATGAAACTACAATGCCAGCACTTTCTCAGTACTTTCTCCTTTTTGCATTTTGGATTCTAAACAATTTATTGGAAATGAACATTCACCTACCTTTCCTGTAAAAGATGAGATGAACTTCATGTCTCAAAAACTACAGTATCTCTAATATATATCTCTCTAAAATATATTCTTTACAATACTTTACCTTACCAAAGGTCTAACTGCCTCATTTCTTCCCTCATACACTCCAGAGAGATACTAGAGCATGAAGATAATCTAATATTTGATGAATGGCAGTCTTGCTATGCTTGTATTTCTCAAGATAGAAATTTGCTATTGTTCCTCCCTCCCTCTTTTTTCAAACACCTCAGTATATTTGCACATATTGCACTATGTGGTCTAAATGGGAGAACTAAATTTTGTTTAAACTTAGTGACCTGACTGAACTGCTTTTTTAGTGTTTGCTATTGGTTGGGGAACGTGAGAGGAAAAAAAAATCTTTTCAGCTAATTGAACTAATCAGTTCAATTAATGACTTAGAATGGAGTCGTATTAATAAAACGACTCCATGTAAGATCCATCCCTCCTGATACCTAGGGGAACTTTCCTTAGGCAAATGGCATTACTGATAATGCTAATAGTGAGATTTTTTTTGCAGGTCTTGCGTAGTTACAGAGTTATCTCCATACCAAATAATTTACAGTTATTTTTTAAGTCATCACCGCTATCGTATAAATGCTTGTAAAACATGTCTGTGAAGTTCAAACTGGTGATTGAAAAATATTTGTCTTTAGGTATGTTATTGGTTAGGCATATTTTTAGCTCTATTTTTTGGTTTTCTGTAGTTGTCATTACCTTAATTCCAATCTGCATGTGATCATTTAATGCCAACAAAATGTTTCCAAATGGATTTAAAAACTATGGTCATGTCTCCACTATTCACATCACATCTCATCAGGAGCTGACCCTTTCAATATTCAGACGCCTAGCAGGAAGGGGATGTGTGGCTCTTAAACAACTTAAGAGGTCTTTCATTAAATGTGGATTTGTGCATTTTGTTTCATTCAGGTACTAAAAAATGTAACTACTTCTAAGTTCTGAATAGCTTGCACAAACCTAATCCAATGGCAAAAAGTCATTGTTAAACTTGTCTTTTTGCAGCTATAAGTCACCTTGGTTTCATTAGCAACTATGTTCTCATGCCATCTTTGTATAATGTCCTTTAAAAGTAAAAACAAAAACTAGATAGAGGAATCCTTTACAGTTCCATTTTACCCAAGTCCCCCTTTTCAACTTTATTACTATTCTCTGTACAAGTATGAAGAATGTATCTATTTTTAGAAAGAAAAGTAACCTCAGAGGGTTTTTTTTTTTTTTAAATAAGACTGCATGAAGTTACTGAGTACATACACGCAATACATCAGATTCCTTTAGGTGTCCGTAAGACCAGTGACCATAACATCCTGGATAACCTTAACGTGCCTCTGGCTATCCCTGCAATCTCTTCCTCAGTTTCTGCTCCAGCGTTTTTTTGTATATTCCATGCTAGTGAGCCACAGTCAATTTGCCTAAAGATAGCACAAGTGACTGGTGAAAATCTCTTCCAAAGCAGAAGTTTAGCCTGGAAGTGTCTGTCACAGAACAGTTGCTTTAGAAATGACAATTCCAGTTTTTCCAAGAAAATGCAAGAACAGAAACCATCCAGTTCCCAGTATGCCCTCACTGCTTGCAGTTTTCTAGCTAAAAATCTATTTTCATAGAGCTGGAGAACAGTCATGAAAAAACTTCACCTGCAGTCCTACTGGCAAAAACCACAAACAGCTTGGACAAGTTTCTAAGCATCTGAAAGAACTCGTGCTAACTATTACCAAAGATTCACATTGAGGAAGATTAAGCCCTGTTGACTTTGCTTCCACTTTATGCCTAGAACAGTTACGTATTATATGACTAAATCTGACCAGCATGTATTAATAGGCAGAAGACTAACACCACCAACATTAACATTGCTGATACTTTGCACAGTACCTTCAGAGCCATAATAATAAGGGTAGAAAGGAACTCAAAGATGACTAAGATAACTCCATAGCTGTAATGCTGTACACTTGCAGCAAGGTATTTAGGAAGACAGGCATGACCCCAACAGACACCAATGGCCAAAAATATACATGAGCTTGTGTGCAGAGATACCTGGGCTTTACGAACAAAATCCATTCAGACTGCTAAGAGAAACTGCAATTTTCTTACCAAATCACAACTTTTTTCCTTGACTTCTGACAGTTCAAAAAGAGGCAGCACTGCTGGTAAGAACAGCAACTGACCATCAGAGCAGGGCATCAGAGAAAAATAGCATGACTCAAAGAATGCCCAGCAATTAGAACAAAAGCCAAATGGCCCTCTGTTTTCCACAGAGCCCTGAAGAGTTCCTGAATTTACCTAGTCCTGCATGTCCTCTGGAGTTTTAGGTACTCCTTACACTTTCTGCTCCTCCTTTTTCCTGCTGTCTTTGCATGCCAAACATTTCTCCTTTTTAAAAACCTACAGAAACTCTGAGACCAAATTATATTCATACAAACTATTCACAAAGAAACAGAAAGTAAACATAACTGACGTTACAGGTCATATGAAATTTCTTAACTGTTTACACAAACTTGATAGTTTAAACACATATTGAAACACTGGCATTTAAATATGACTATGCATTAAAACATGCAGCAAAATTAGCCACTGAATATATTAATGAAAAAACTTTTGATATTTAACATTTCATTGCTTACAGTCTTTTTACGTGGAATAATAATTCAGAAAAATTGTAACCAAAATAAATAGTTTAAATAGTAAGTATAGTTGCTAAAACAGCCAATTCAACTTAAAAAAAAAAATTTGGCTCTACTGAAATAAACAACAAAAAACTCCCAGTAGACTTCTAATAAAATAAAAACAATGCAATTTATGTCAAATGCAACACAACATATCAGTATCTTAATTTGCTCTATATTTACACAAAGCTGACTACAGAAGTATTCCAATTTACAGGCAGGGAACAAAGGTACAGCAATAACAAAAATCTTATAAAATAATACTACTTGCAACTCAATGCCAGAAAACCTATGGATGACAACTTCAGAGAAAAGATGATGTGGAAGTGGCTATGAAAAAAACTGAACAGGGAAGCATGTTATCCCTTTGAATTCGGACTTTTAGGATGAGCCTCTCTGAGTTGCCAAAGAGTACTGAGAGTGCTGCATCATTCAGAGTGATAGCACTGAAATTACAGGTATTAGGGGAAACAACAGAACACTCACTGTGTCAATGCACAAAAGGATAGAAAATAGAATATTCATTGGCTAGGCTCCTGATTTAAATGAGTTCCTTTATTAATGCCATATTTCATATAGTTATTTTTAGGGAATTATGTTTAAGATATTTTTAAAAGATTCAATATCAAACATATCTGGTATATTTAGACAAATAAATGGGTTTTTAAAGCCTGTTTCTTTAATTAGAATAAAATTTCCTGATTTGGTAATTAAAGAAAAAGAACAGTCAAGGCATTTGTTTGCATTCAGATGTCTGAGGATACTATCTCTCATTCTCGTAATTATAAACTCAAGATAAAGCAAACTTTACCTTACTATTTTCCACTATGAGTATATTCTGAAAGAACATCTGCCAAAAATGTACAAACATAGAAAGCATGTGTTTGATGCATAAAAGAATGGAATGGTTCCAGTTGGCATGTTTTATTAGTAACTGTGACACATTTTAAAATCATGCAAGCACACCTTATTTTATGTGTATAGCCCATATGTGTAGAGCTTATATTTTCAAAGACACCTTACATAAACCACCACTTCGAAGAATTGGAGGCAAGTATCTTAGGATTCCTTGAAACCTTTCTTCTAGAACATTTTCTTCTTCTTGAAAATAGTGAAAGATTTGATCTTTTAGAATAAGATTTTTAAGGAAGACATTACATTCAAAGTAGTAAGGTAAAGTTTTGCTATGGTATAGGCAATGGTATAAACTCCATATAGTCTGCTTGTGTACTCGGAACAGACAGGCATCTATCTGTCTGTAATCAATGCAACTGTGCATATGTTGGTATATATACCTTAATGTTCATTCCAAATTTATTTTACGAATCCTAGTTCCAAGTTCCCTCAGTTTTTCCTGCAAAAAGCACAGATAAAAAGGAGTGATAGAAGAGGCAGAATAAGGTTTTACTCCAAGTAAGCAATTATTGTTGTGTAACCTGTCTTTTCCTCACTGCACTAGCAGTAAACATCCCCACCCTTTAGCAAGTAACAGTAATAACTACAAAAATTTAGTTAGAAGAGCCCAGAAATAATCCAAATCAGTATCAGAATGAGCTATGGTAGTGTCTGGATTTAGGAACTGAGCTATACTGCAGCTTTTACATTAAGAAAGGGAAGAAAACAGATGACATTTAGAGAACTGATAGAGGAACCACTGTAGATAATGTCAGTAGAATACATTCTAGGATCTCAACCCTGATGCACTTGCAAGAATATACCGCGCTGAAAATGCTGCAATTTGATTTGCTTAGGCAGAGATAAGCAGAAATGATACCACTGTACATCAAGATTGCCTCAATTTGTTACAAAACGGCATGCTATGCTGGCTTCTGAAAGACCTTTATAAGGTTTGTGGGACTTGCATGCATTAGGCTGTGTGTGGACAGAGTTTCCATAAAACACCATTTCTGGCAGTTAATTCAACTTAGGTTGCTGTCCAGGAAGAGCAGTCCACTCTCCCCACATCTGTGCAAACAACCCTTGGGAGGTCATTGTGTTAACTGAAGCAGGATGCAGGTTAGAAAATAATGCTTCCTCACATTCCTTAGAAAGAGCGAGCCCACTGCTGAAGACAGTGTATAAAGAAGCAACTCCTACAGTCTTTCCTCTGTGACTATATAGATTTCAGGAATCTAAAGATAAGCATCAACAAAATGACAGAAATGAAGATGAAGCAGTTAGTTAAGGAGAAGTAGTAACATTGATCACAATATAATTATTCAGGCCAACAATGGGATCAAATTTAACATTAATTCATCGCTTTAAAATGCCCCTTCAGAGCAAGAAAACTATTTTGGCTTCAGAGCAAGAAAACTATTTTGGCTTCAGAGCAAGAAAACTATTTTGGCTAAGACTTAATTACCTAAATTGTACCCTTTAACTCCACAAACCAGGTCTGTAGTAGGTGTGCTGAATGGGAGGTGATGAAAATTAACAACAATAATAACTAGCCCTGGATAATATGAAGCACAGTAGAAGGAAGTTAAAGACTTTTTGTCTGTGTATAGGGCTTCAAGCCTTTACTCAAATTCGAGTTAAAGGTGATTTTAATTGTAAACAGGTAATGTCATCTACACTGAATAGTCATTAACAGTCAGATATTATGCTGCCAGCTAAGTTTATTTAATCATCCCACAGGGTAGGCTATATATCATTGCTACATCCTACCACATGCCGGTTTTTAGGATGTTATGCTCACTCTGTTTTAAATTACTTGCTAAAAAGGACAATAAAATTATCATTTTCTGTACATTCTTAAAAGTGGTTCCTGTGAACACAGTCACCTGATATGGCATCGAGGTTTGCTTTTATTTTTGAGCTACAACTTAGCAATTCATGCAGAAAGGCAATTACTGGAGGCTGAGTATACTCCTAGAAATAACCAACCTGTGTCAGATAGTCATCCAGACACACACAGACATACATCCAATTGATGTCCAGTGTAAGATACAAACAGGATCGTGAACGGGAAGCAGGAACTTCCCGTATCTTATGTATGCATATACATAAGATGCAAATGCATATAACAGCAAGAGAGAGAAAAAGGTCACGTTAAAGAAACCTAGGCATAAACTTACCACTGAACTTCTAATTCTGTCAGAAGTACTTCTGTCAATCTGACTGGTTACATCTGCAGGAGTACGCATCCTCTGAGGCTGGCAGCTCCAAACTTAAAGAGCTTTTTCACTCTGCAAATTGACTGCTAAAAAAATCCATCTATTTATCTATGTATCCACAAAATTCTAGACTTACTATTTGTTTCTTGGTGAGTCCAAGCTCAAAATTGTTCAGACTGTAACTACACATAAAAGTTTATCCTCTTGCTCTCCAAACTCCCTCATGGATTTGAAAGTCAAACTGACCTGTTTCCTTTTCAGGTTTCATCATTTCATCAGCCCCATTAAGGTGCTGCAGGTTAAATCCTCTCCTCATTTATACTCATGAATTCTTACGGGGTATTAGAATAAAAAGAATTACTTTCCCTTCTACCATTCCAAATGAATGTACAGAAGTGAGGTCACTTTGTTCAGTGACTTTTCCAGGACAGGCTTTAGAGTTGAAGGTTTTTGTTGCATATGCACATGTAACATTCCTAGCATCACCAGAATCCAGTATTCCTTCCAACAAATTTAGTGTACTATGAGCCACTGTTACCTCTCCATACCTCCAGAGCCTCCCAATCCCCTGTTCCAGACTAACAGGAGCCTGTCCTTTTCTCAGTCCTTTGCAACCAATACGTGTGATTCTGCAGAGTCTGCAGACTACTTGTCCTAGTCTGATTATTTTCTGGCTGCCAATCATGATTTTCATAATACAAAAAAGCATCATAATTTCTGAAGAGGCTTTTTCTGTAGTATTGATAACTTCTGGGTACACCGCAGAAAACACAGTTGCAGCCAATGGTAAACTCCTGGTTCACGATCCTCATCCCTTCATTTGTCATTGTCAGCCACAGCAGAATTATGCTTATTCCTTTCTTTCAGCAGTAGCAATTTGTTAAAAATGATCTAGAAACATAAAAAGGCTATTCATACCATTTCGGACTGGAAAATAATTTTCCCCTCCACCAAAACTTGGGTTTAAGTTTGAAAAGGCAATGAGCCTTTCATACGGTAAGCTTATTCATTATCTTCAGTGTTATAAAATTAGCTGTGTATTATAAAGTTAGGAGGCCATTATAAGAGCTGACAGAAATCAGGAGAACGTTAAGTCTTACACAGACAGGACATTAAAGAAAAGCAAAACAAAGATAATAATACACCAAAATATATTGGAATAAACCTAAGTATGATTAATTTTCATTTTACATTAATTTTCAGTTTACTTTTGTTTCAGCAGAATACAGAGCAAAGTATGAGATAAAAAGAAAGATAATTTACTTTAATCAAAAAACAAAGTCAGAAATTACATTGACAAGGCCGCTGCAACACTAGAAGGATTCTTCTATTCTTTGGATTCCCTTATCAGAGTATTGGTTTTGCTTTTTGTAATGTGAAGATTTCTGAGACAGTGTAAACTTTGAGATATATGAAGCATGCATTAAGGCAACATTATGACTACAAATTCAACAGTAACTCTTCTTTGATGGTTCTATGGCACAGAGATATTGAACAACAAAAGAGAGGCACAGGTGAGTTATGTAGGGGCAGAGGGGGATGTGGGGAAGATGGAATAATAAAGAATTTGGGAGAAAAATAGAGCATTCTGGAAAAAAAAAGATTTCCAAGATGGAAAGCTGAAATAGAGAAGACAATATAGGGACAGGCAGGACAAGCTTAAGGAACCGAGTCATGGGTAGAAGAAAGAAAGGAGCAGGGAGAAAACGAAAACAGTGCTAGTGGTTGCAGCACTCCATGAGGAGCAAGAAATCTGGTTCCTACTCACAACATAGTTTTTGAGCTTTAGAAGTAATGAGGTACTAACTATATTTTATGTTCTATGTTTCTGTTTAAAGATTTGGGTTGATTTTGGTTTTACATTTTGATCAAAAACTTACAGGTAAGTGGGTATCCTTAGGCCAAGAAATCAAACAGAAGGCCTGGTACATATCTATCAAATCAAACAAAACTACACTAATTGGAAAATCTCTTCCATCTGAAATCTAAAAGATGGGTAAGATGGATCTAGAGTGGAGGTGGACCAAAGACCATTCACAAAGAAACAGAAAATTCCATAGTCTTTTTTTTTTTAATTTTTATTTAAAGTAGAATATCTTAGCTATATTTTACTAAGCTATTTCAACATACATGGTGGTGTCAGGTATATTTTCATCTAAAATTTTTCAGTCAGGACAAACAGCAGTGCTATCCCTCTGCAACAGCCGTGAAGGCTTTAGCTCATATTTCCTCCAGCCACGTCACCTGACTTAAAATGCTCATTGATGCATAATACTACCCTGGATAAATGTTAAGATATGTTGCATAGCTGCAGCACCTCGGTACCTTAAGCTGCTAAGAATGTGTACTTCTCCTAACGCAGTAGGGTTCTTCAGAGCTGACAGACATGATTAGCAGTGCAGATCTAGTGGTCTGCACAAACCAGAGACAATAATTGTAGTAAACGTCTTTAAAAAGACTTCTCATGCTTCAGATGTTTTAATATGAACAGAATATCCTCCTTCATCTTAATTATGGAAAAGTAAATATTGAGTGGAAGAAGTATCCTCTCACAATGTATTTACTTTGTAAGACTGTCTTACATAATTTTCCAAAATTCACTTCCAACAAATTCAAAACAACTTGTAATGAATAAATAAAATGTATCTGTGTCAGAAGCCTGTAGAGTTTGTAAGCGCGAGAAAGTCAAAGTTGATTACGTAAGAATGTGCAGTCCATGGTTGTCTATATGTCACATCTATTGATTGAACTCACATTTCAGCTAGCTTTTTTTCCACAGGAGCCAATTCTTTAGAGGGGAGCACAATGAATCCAATTCTGCCACATGTATCATTAAGACAGAAATTCTGCAGGTGCATTTTAAAATTCAAAATTGAGTTTACCTTGACAGCAAATAGATAAAATTAAATGTTGACTTGTAAAATGAACTATGTATGAGAATAAAAAGATTAAGAAACGGAATGACGCAGTGGGAATAACACAAAAATACTGCTGGTAATATAACATTATGAACTTTCAATCATTTATTAACCTGTAAAAGATATGGCAGAAGTATATGATCGGTTTCAAGATCATTAGAACTTATGTTAACAACTTCCCCCACATACACATACAATCTAAGCTAAGCACTAACTGATGCCTTTTGCTGACAAGCTTAACAGGATAACTAAAGATGGATTAGGTCATGAAAACCAAATTAGCCCAAAGACACTGTACACGTCAAACCTGAAGCATACAGATGGACTCTTCAGTTGTCAGTGGCTCAGAGAGAACTGCAAAGAGATCCACTAAACAGGCAAACAGTATGCAACAGATGGGCATTCTTTGCTGAGGAAAAGAGACGAAGGGAGAAATACAAGGGAAACAGCAGATGATTCCCCTCTCTGTGGTCTTGGCTCCAGTCACTCTGGCCCCAAACCCATTTCAAATTGAGAACAAGATTCTACTCCCCAGTATTTACTGTAGCCAGGGAACACCTACAAAATTTTCATACCGGAGGAGAGAGGGTAGGAAAAAAAGAAAAAGGAGAGTGGGGTGGGGGGAAGAATAACCTGCAACTTCTCACCTTCACCTAAAGCTGGACGTTTCGAACAGTGTTGCAGTTTTATTTGCCATTCTACTCCAGTCCCTGGTTCAGTTTCATCCACTGCGATCCTAAACTAAAACATGCATGAGCACAAACGCAGAATTAAATATTTCTAGCCCACTCATCTTTCTTCCATTCTGTCCCCTTTTAAAGCTAGCTGAAAAGCTCTGATATAGACACGCCTCAGGAAGCCTGCATATTTTTGGAGAGTTCTGTTGTAAAGAGCAGTTCAGTCCGACACAATTTTGCACTGAATTACCTGAAAGTAAGCAAAAGCATTAGCAGTCTCCTCATTAAAACAAATTAAAATAATAACTCTTCCTCCAAACAACTATTAATGCCTAATACTTAAATGATTCATTATAATGCAAGCTTGCTACTTATTTTTCAGAATTTATTACCTATTCTGGAAAGATTCTCAGCGTTTTTATTTACAATTAAACCATTAAATGTATTGAGCTGAAAGAAGAAAAATTCTTGGGTCTGTCCACTTGCTACTTTCAGAGGGCTCTACCAGCATGCCACATCGGATGACAGCCAGCTCTGTACCACAGTTAAAAGTGGCACTTAGCCACAACTAATAAAGCATGAAGAGAGGGAAAGCACGTTGGCTTGCACTCAACACTGTACTAAACATATTTATGCCACAACTTGTTCATCCCTATTTGGTCAAAAAGATATTAACAAGTCACTATATAAGCTCGTCCACCAAAACATGCAACTCAAAACAGTTGTACGTTATAAAAATTTAACAAAGTTCCTCAGTGAAAGGTTTTTAAGAACACTTTAACATAAAATTAAATATTATGTTTCCTTTAGTTTTTCCAGTTTAATTTCACGTTCAACATTTCATTCTTGTAGGCTATCACATGTTGCCCTGTGTAATTTCTGATTGGAACTGTATAAAATATTTGTGGCTCAGTTCACCTGCTTTCCTCTTCCTAATGGACATATGGCTTGCTTGTTTTTGCTTGTTATGTTTAGCCTTGTTTGCTGCCACTGACATATTACATTTAATATTTAAGCTATCCATTCAGTTTTTCTCCCTTAATCACCAGCAGCACTGAAAATGCACAAAAAAATCACTGTTAGACTTTCAAGGGGAGACTTTCACTCAAGTAAAATCATTAGAGCAGCTTTTCAGGTTTGTCAATATGCTTATTTACAGACAAAAATTAAGAGAAACTGATTCATAAAGTCTAGACAAATAGACGTGCTCAGACCTAAATAGTTACAGTTCAAACAGGCCTATGCATAGTATATTTCACACAGATTTTAAGGACAACAGAAAAATACATAATTTATGATCTCTAAAATCAGACTTTATAATTCAGAAGAAACAAGTTTATAATCTGCATGTAACATCCACACATTCAAATTCTAGTAAAGTGCTAAGTAAGCTTATTTTCAAATCTGAATAGCTAATGCAAACCTGAAATTAATCTTCAATGTTACAGTTTCATAAATAAACTTTAATTTGGTTCTCTGAAGCAGTCTCATTTAGCTTTCTCTTTGCAAATCATAAAGTGGCTATATTGATAACGCACAATCATCAAGAAAGGACCATCATGGAGTCCCTCTTTCCTGAAGGAAAGCGTATCACTTCTGGAAACAGTAAACTGTACACAAAGGCGGTTGGTTCTTATCACAAAAATGTCACTGGTCTGATCTATCCTGTCACTCAGCAGGCCTGTGTCTTAAAAAAAACATATTCCTTGGTGATGTTGTAATTGCCTACTCTAAGCAAGCCTCTCTCTTCCTGGATACACTCAGAGTCATAGTTCTTTTCCAAATAACTTACATTTCAAAATTTGCACTTAATGAGTGCCTGAATAATTTTTGACCAATGATTTCTGGAGTTTCACCACTTTCTGCTCCACCAATGAGGAGTCCAACACTAGGCTTCTGGAATCCCACTGTCCATCATTACAGAGGACATGATGATATGACAGCTTGATATTAAAGTATCTAATAAACAGAGTAAACTGCTAAAAATATCCAGCTAGTGTCCTGCCTTGTGTGTACAGAACATAAACAGTACAAAGAAACCACCACTTAGTATGCCAAAGTAGCAGCAAAAATTCATAGTCTTGAAAAGACTCAGCATTTATGTTACCACCTCTAACAGAAAGAAAAGATGTGAAGAACAAACCCTTCTGCTAGGTCTTGGACAGGAATAGTTCCAACTCATCCAAAGTTAAGAGCATTTTAAGATCTGTTTTAAATTTGAAGAGTGCTTGGCTTTGGGAAAAGAAAGTGATTCCAATCTTCAGCTGAAATGCCACTGAAACAAATTTTAAGAGAAGTCACCGCTGCATACAGAAACAGATGGAAAGAAAAGACATTTTTAAGTATTGCTAACTTGCCACAGAATACTTCTATCCATTCACAAGGGATATGTCTGTGTATTTAAGCTGTGCAGAAATACCCAAGTTGGCAAGCTAATGAAAAGCTTGGACACTGAAAACACTGCAGCTACAGTGACACTGAAGTGAAGTCAAAAGATATGAATAAAACCTTCCTGAGAAGCTGAATTCTCATTCAGTCTATGCTGTGCTCTGTGCTGCTGTAATTGCACGACTACTATCATTACTTTAAAAATAGCTTGTGCATATTTATACATGCTGCAGTCACTACACTGTCCACAAAGTTTGTTCCTTCATTTACACAACGAAAATAATAGTATTACATCAAAGGTAATAAAACTAGTGACTGGAAAGGTTTAGATCCAAAGACAATTTTATGTTGTATTAGAGTTCTTGAGCATGCTAAGTATTCATAGGCTCCACAGAAAGCATAATCAAGGCCTTTTGTTTAGCACCAACAATACACTGGCTAAATAGATTAAAAAGCTTGAGAGTGCAAGGGATACAGTGCTGACTGGAGTCTGAACTATGTGTAGGAGGAGGCAGGACAACAGGATCTGCAAATGGTACCCTGAAGGGAGGCAAAGAAAAAAAAGCTAGGCACACAGCTCACTCAGCCAGTACCGGGATTTCTGCGCAAGTACGTTAACTCATGTTGTCCTCTTTTATCAGATTTAGAAAAAACTCAAGGGGTTCTTTGTTTGTTTCACATAAATATCTTCAAAATGTTCTGCTCAATCACGCAGGCAGAAGAGGAAAAAATACTTCTTGCTGTTCCTGGCAAACTAGGGAGAAGGGAAGAGAAGGTTTCTCAATTTTGATTTTTTAAAAACATACTTCATGAAATTTGTTCACAATGCAGAATGGAATGATCTGTACAAATGTCTTAATATTAGTTTTTAAAAATACAAATCAATATGAAACCTCCCAACCTTGAGTACTTCATATACTACTACTGCCTATATACAGACAAATAATGAAGTACAGTATACATGTAGAGATACTACATCTATATGATCATGAATATAACTTTTAGCTAACATACTGTTTGGTCACAAATTCACTACCTGAGGATGTATTTTTAATATTGTAAACTTTGAAAAAAGATACACAGCCTGCTATTAAAAATAAGAATCAGTCTGTCAAATGTGATGTTTCTTTATCCATTCACACACAGAACTGCCCTTGAAAGCTATCTGCCTAAGGCTCATGGCAGCCAACATTTATTCCCAGGCCAGGAGGATGAACACAAAAACGTACTAGTTATATTCCTTTGTACTCTGCTGGTGAATTCTTGGTTTTCAGAAGAGATTCAATGCTGAATGATCCAGAGAGAATGCATTTTTAAGCCAATTATATCCACAGAGTACTGAATACAGTATAACTAATTTTCTTATAAAATTTAAAAACTGACATTACAAAATGGGATATAATTATAGCTAAAAGAAAGTAATTTCAGAATCTGAGAACCATTTTAGATGGTTTTGGGTGGGGCTATTAATTTTTGGCTAGAGAGGAAAGTTTGCGATTGCCAATACATACAAAATACAGGATGATCCATCTCCGTGAATGTATGAGTAGGTGGGGTTGGATGGTTGCCACTGTGAGGATGAGCATTTTATGGGTTTAGTTGCTTATTTTCCAAAAACCGTTTTATTTTACAGCTTTCACTTTACTGTTCTTCCTTGGATTTCTTCAAAACAAAATTGTTTCCATCATAAGCGCAATAAAAATTTTTTTTTTTTTTTAGGAATATTGTAAAAACAAGCAGATTTTTATTGAAATTTTCTTAATGGTTTGTACTCTGGAACAGAAACATGAAATATGATAGGATGACACTTCTAAAGTCTCTCATTTTCCCCTGAAATTCATCCAGGTTTGGGTTGTTTGATAGTATGAGAAATAAAATTTATTCAAATTTTGTTCTCTAACTTTCAGAGCATTGTGAATATGACAGAGCATGCACAATACAGTTTCCTGAGGCAAATGGGTACAATACACATACAGCTAGGGCTCTAAGCACAAAATGAACAAAACAGCTGTCTGGTTACCACAGTCATCTCCGCAATCAGGAATATAAAGCCACCTCAAAACAATACTAGTAAAAATTTTTAAATCACAATACCCTTTATTCTCTTTATCTGTATATGAAAATACAACTGCATATTAGCGTATTTCCAGGATTATTAGTTATCTGTATAGTGAATGCCTCTCTAGGCTCTGTCAGAAAAGTTCATGTGAGCAGAAAAAGAGAAGGTTCCATGACAGATATCCTTACTTTTGCTGCACATTTGTACCTTTCAGAGCATCCCTTGCAAAAATGGATGTAGATCAAAAAAAGTAGGCTAAAAAAAGCACTCAATAGGTACTAAATCTATTTTTAAATAGATTTGTTATTTAGAACTTTGTTAAAATAGAAAAAAAAAGAGATACTCCAGTTTGTTAGGCATTAAGTAGTCTTTCCATCATCTATTCTCTTGTTGAACGTTTCTGTTACTGAATGGCTCCACATATTGTACTGAGCTATACGGAATGTTTATGACAATGTGAAAAATACAGTAAATGAAAAGGCATTGTGGGAGGAAAAGACCTCTGTGTGTGTGTATTCTTTAAATATATCATTCAATCATGTCAGTCAAATCACACTCTAAAGCATCCTATACTTTCTATAACAATCACCTCTCTGAAAATGATACCAAGAATAAATTTCATGGGAACAGTTCAATTCCAAGCAAAAAGATCATTTAATAGAAAAAGTTCTCATACCCCAAACCCAACAACCAACACAAAATTCAATTTCTGATTTCATACATATTCAATCTAGAAATAAAGGGGATGAAATTGGAGGTATGAAGAGAGATGCAATAGCTAAAGAAAGAGCAAAAAGCTTAAAATAATAGAATTCTTAAGGGTTTAAAGGGAAGCATTTAGTGTTGTACTGTAACTGTGGTTCTTTGAAATGACTGTCTACAGAAAATCACTTGAGGTAATTTTTGAATCCTCAATGTGTCCACTTTTGAACTTCAAGGCCGTCGTCATCCATAGAAAACACACTTACGTTCTGGTTATGCTCTTACGCTGTTCTTGTTAGCACGGAAAAAGGGAAAAGTGCAAGTGAAGAAGAATTCACAGTGAAATTCGAGACATAGAGAGGGAAGGTGAGAAAAGCGTACATGAAAGCAATACGAGAGTTATCATAGGGTCATTATACTTCTTCCTTCTTAAATCAGTGTGTGCATACATCTCTGTTGTACAGGATGAACAACCCTAAAAAGAAAGTGATTTTAAAAAGTCCCCCAGAACAAATGATGGCAGGACTATTCTTTCTAATTAAAAAAGTGACCTAGAATTTAAATACAGTGAGTAGTGCTGTATAAAACCACAAACAATCTCCAGGTAGCAATCTCATGTTTCTCAACAACAAAATTATTCCTGAGCGGCACAAGCTCCCTTTGGCTGTGCATCTCAGCAACGTGCAGCTAGGTACACATTCCAGCTAGGTACTCTACTATGATTTTTCTGTAGTAGAACATCCATTTCCCCTGACAACTTAATTATACTGCAAATACGTATGTAAATTACATAGAAACCTTTTCTAATTAAGATACTTGTTCAATTATTTATAGCTTTGACAAAATTGATCCTGTCTTACAAAAAGTCTCGTGTCCAGGGGTTGGCTTAGGATTGATTTTTTGAAGAAAGCTTCAGAAGAGCATTTAGTCATATTTAAGAGTGAGATTAGAGGAAAGTTTCTCCTGTGTAACAAATTATTACAGCTCCTTTGCTGAGAGACTTTTGTGCCCCCATTACTAGGAGTACCAAATTTAAATTCAGTTGTGTCAGGGAAGCCTGTTCTACTTTCAAGGACAAGTCTTTGCTGACCCTGTGGAAAAACGTTCCAAGTTAACATGTGCTCCATTATTCATGAAATTACTATTCCTGCAATATGAATATAAAAACTGCCATAGCAGCTCAGTCCAAAGGTCCATATAACTCAATAATTGTTACTGATGTTGAGAAGCAACAAATGCTTAGTGAATAAATACATGACACAGAGCATGGTTTGTACTCTGGTATATACTTCCTGCCTCAGTATCTTCAGTTTAGGAACTGACTGACCTAGAAGCTGCATGCACATCATCACATACAGTAAGAGCCATAGTTTCATAGCTGGCTGGTACATCAATCTAAGCCCTTTCTTCTACCTATTATTTATAGCTGATGCTTCCACAGGATGTAATATCAATTATGCAATATTCAGTTTTGTTACACTTGAATAAGTATGTACTTTTATTCATTTTTAACCTGCTGTCTGATTTTTTTTCTCCCTGTCACAAGTTCTGAACTGAAAAATGTTTAATTGCCTCTTTTAGACTTTTTCATGCTATTTATTTGGTGTACCTCCACAAGTTTTCTCTTGTTAACCTGAAAAGTTCTAGTTCTAGTTCTATTTAATTTCTCCTTGTGTGGCATCTATTTCAAATCTCTGCTTAATCTTACGATCCATATTTACCCCTTTTAAGCAGTTATTTAAGACAGTATGTAAGCATATCCCAGGTTTACAGAGAAGCCCAAATAGGTCTTCTGTTTCGTTCTCTATCATTCTTGTGATAAGTCTTCATATCTTGTTCTCTTTTCGGAAACTACAGAAACACACTTAATACACTGCTGAGTGTTACAGGATTTTCTCAGCAAATCATCCAAGATGCAGGTTAACCTAAGATCAGCACTGGACCATTTCTCCACTACACACAATATTTTATTTTCTCATATCTACACAGAATGAGCAGATAATCTATTTAACTACAAAGATAAGATCTGAATATAAGCAGAAACAAAGACTAGAGCAGGGAAGAATGAGATTATATTAACAGTGAGGTTATCTGGAATTAGGATGAAACCTGGAAGTGACAAAAAAGGCTAGAAAGGAGGCCTGAATCAGGCAGAAGGGATTGCTGGGAGTTCTGAGAGTCACAGATCTGCCAAGAGTAGAGGAAATGGGCAAATGCAACAGAGAAAGACTGCTCCAAAAGCAGCTGGAGATGGGAAGACCAAGAATGGGAAGAATGAAAAAGGCAAGATAAAGTCACTAGGGTACGACTGCAGAGTGGAACTAGAAACAGTGGTGGATCTAGTGGTAGTCTATTTCACAGACAATGACTGTGAAAGTGAAGCCAGACAGATTTACAGCATAATACCTCAAAGAAATCCCTGAATGCCCTGAAATGCAAAAGCAAATTACGAGCTGTAAAATTATATTCGACCAAATGAACATCTTTACATGCTAGTCTGATGTATTTTTATTGACCATTATTGCAAATGATTACGGAAAGAAGTCTTTTGATGTTTAACTCTGAGCCTGTAACAGTACTTGGTGCATACTCAATTTGCTGCAAGTCATTTTGGTCTTATTCTGAATATACTCAGGAACAAAAATGTCTATATACTCTCAAAATTCAAACAAAAATGTCTATATACTCTCAAAATTCAAAGAAAATAACACAACTGTAAAATTACTCTTATGTTTTCTTGTGTGTTTCCTGTCCTGTTGGAGAGTGCTGGGTAGTAAGATAAAGAGATTTAAAACCTGCGACCAGAAAATTAGCATGAATTTTAAGTGACAAGCACAGCAGCTACTTTTAAAATTGAGGTTATGGAAAAAAGGGGAAGCAGTACAACTCTTAATAAATTTTGAGACTGTCCAGCTTTAAACTTGATCAACATTTCAAAATCCGGGTCTTGAGCAAATGTGTTATTTATTTTCAGATATAAGCAGCAATCATAGTAAAATATAGTAAAAACAGCAAAAAAGGCAGCTTTTCTTTAAAATATCTTTAGAAATTTTGTTTATATATGAAAATTCAAGTATACCTAATAAAAGAACATAAACTCTAATGCTGAATCTAGTAAATCTCCACAATGGTTGATGATATATAACATTCAGAAAGAACCCAAAGAGATTTTCAAATTTCCAGATCAAATTTATAAAACAAATAGAAAAAGTTAAAATTGAAATGTAGGTATATTAAGAGACATGCAAACATATCTGGTATCTGATTACATACTGATTCTCTGCAATAAAATAGGGTACAGATATTGCCATTATTTTTGTTACCATCACAACATTTTCAGCATTGCTTTGGAGACGGAAGACACCAGAGATATTCACACAGGTATTAGGCTGAGGAGTACCAAATTTTGTTCTAGGCCACAAAGCATTCTGATCAGCTTGCCACATAATACAAACTAAATTCAATAATCTTTGTACTACTTCCCCTTTTTTCCCAACCTCATCTGGTTAGAGGCAAGTAAAGAATAACAAAATGTGCCAAAATATGCTTTGTATTACAGTCCTATTCATAAATTCCAGATGTGATTCTACTACACAAGAATGATGCAAAATATCTTTCCATAATAACACCATTATTAAATGGAGAAATATCATTTTTTATTTTATAGGTTACTAATAAAGATAGAAAATAATCAAATTACTGGTTATTATCAGTACGGAGAAATAAGGTAGTTTTGTTTTTGCGTAGTCTGTAATCTAATAATTTTATGTATTTAATAATTTTTATTTCTTCTAGCTCCTTCTTGCTATTTTTCTAGCCTTTTATTGTCTTTTATCTTTCTTCTTATTCCCACTTCTGAAATTTTATCAGTATAACAACTAATTTAGGATAATTTTATTTTGGCTTATGAATGCCTTCTATCAACACAGTTTAAGCCCCTGAATAATGGAGCAGAAAGCACTTTTAAAATAATCTGAGATCACTGAGGCAGTAGTATCACTTAAGCTAACTACATTTTCAAAGTAGTGACACTTGCCTGATGTCAACAAGGCCTTATTTAACCTTTTGATATCAAATAATACATTAATTACGAGTTCAAAGTGCAACAGCGGAATATGGAGAGAACTACCACCTTGCTGCATGGAAATCATACTAACTCGCTAATGGACAGTGGTGTAGGCTGCGAGCTGGAGGGTTCACAGTTAAGAGCGTAGGAACAGCTCTACTACATTACATCAAAAAACCACAGTTCAGCTTCTTGTCTCTGGCAGTAGGCACCCGCTACTATTTAGGGCAAAACAGGGTTCTTCAGTGGTTAGACAAATCCAGACTAGGAGTAGGATACACAAATTGAAAAGGAAGGTAATCAATAAATGGAATAGGCTAGCAAGGAATAGGGTAGATTTTTTATCAGTTCATAGAGCACTTGATTTGGAGAATTTCTTTTAGTCTCTTAAACAAGTCACGCCACATGATCAAAGGAAGTCTAACATTTTATCTTTTCTAGCAATTTTTTCTAAGTAATGGCATGGTTTTTTTGCTTAGGTAAACAACATACTATTCTTGTAATTCATAAGACCAGCACTTTTCCCCCAGGCTATCAACTTTTATAATACAATTGCGCTTACTTTTAGAAATAATTGTAAGGAAAAAAAAAACAAAAAAACCTCTGGCTCCATTCATTGTGAGTTCCCTTTATCCACTATTCCCTTCTTTCTGGAAACTGCTTTCCTAATGGATTTTCAAGTGCTAAATTTTTTTAAGTAATATGTTTTAAAGATCTGCTCATCAGTATTATAAGAAGAATTTAGGTCTGTCACATTGATCCTTGTGTCAGAAGGATAGAAGGGAGGGCGTACAAGAAGACTTCACCTTCACTCCAGTAGAAAACAGACTTTTATTCTTACACAACGCATACAGCAAAAATATTTCTTTATAGCAGAAGAGTGCTCACTGCCCATTCTGAAGGCTGTTCACACTAATCCTGCTATCATCTGCTCAGTAAATTCACATGCACATTCAACTAAACTGAGGTGGAAATCCTGTTTTAGATACACCATCGCTATATAGAGCTGAGAAAACTTCCTGTTTGGATCCTCTCCCTGCTTTTTTCTATGACAGTATTATTGACAGTGAGTATACATAATACACAGTGGTGTGCCAACAAGCAAAAGTCCCACTGGCTTGATATCTTGTATGCTCCAATTTTTGCCTGGAAATTTTGAAAAGGCCATGACAGATTAGAAT
Source organism: Struthio camelus (assembly GCF_040807025.1). Lineage (NCBI taxonomy): Eukaryota > Metazoa > Chordata > Aves > Struthioniformes > Struthionidae > Struthio > Struthio camelus. The sequence continues at coordinate 47,017,654 of NC_090946.1, forward strand.
TATATTATTTTCCCTCTGTACTATATAAGAGCAAAACGTATTCCTTTGAAGAATACTATTTTGCTTCTTCTTAACTATAAAAGCTACAAAACACTTAAGAAAGATAGGCATCTTTATTATTTTCTGCTTTGCCACAGACTGCTGCAGAGGTTTTGTTCCAGATGGATCAAGAGCTTGGTATAGGTTCATGAGCCAGTAAGCCTAACTAGCTGTAGCAAAATGCAAGCAACATTTTTTGCTATAAACTGCCAAGGAATCTTGTATGTTGAGAAAACGCTTCTCTTGAAGTGTAAGTAATGGAGAAGATCTTCAAAGAAGCGGAAGAGTGTATTTCCCTCAGATAATCAGTATGCCTAAACAAAAAGCCTCTTCCAAAATGTCTAGAGAAACCATTTGGGGATTTGGTCATATGATCAGAGGGAAAATTTATTTGGCATACAAAATATAGAACATTCTCTATGATACATCTGGTGGAGCTCGGTTGGACTACAGAGAGGCCAAGCAGACAGACTGGCCAGAAAAGAAATCTTGACCACTTAAGGTAAGCCTGTTCAACTGTCTCAAAGAGGTTAAAGGAAGAGTATTTGTTCATAAACTAACCAATCTTTAGAGCAAAAAGATTATCTAAATTGGATATACCACAATCTTGGCAAGCAGTTGCAAATTCTGCCTGTGGTCAGAGCAGATAATGGTTTGTCTCACTCATTCCACTAACGGATCAGAAATCCATCAAGATGGCATGAGGCCAACTGTATTTATACCAACTTTAAGAAGTGCTTATTAGATTTGGCTCATCATTATCAATTACTTTAGGTGCCAGATCTCTGGAAGTTTGCCACATACAACTTTTCCATTAGATGTTGTACTTAAAATAGACTGTACTGCTGTTACTTGGGAGTATTGCCCCTTTACCACCCTAATGCTATGAGTCCTCCAGTTGTCCTGACACAGAAGATCACTTCACGAAATCTCATGATGCTGACAGCAGGAAGCAAGGAAAATATTTTTGTAGACCAGGCCCATTCAAGAACACATGTGCTAATACAGTCAAATAATGGGAACAACTGAGCATGAACTCCCACTAGGGTGCTGCAACAAAATAAGACATGAATGGATAGAATTAGAGAAGAAATATTTCCTCTCTACACTGGCTTATTGAGACCAGCAGTGAGAAAAAGCCATACAGACACAGCATCCACATATCATAACAGACATCGGAAAACTAGAAAGGCTGCACAAAAGTCATACAGCTTACGAAGGCTGAAGCAACGACCTCTAACAAGACACTAGCGCTTGACTTCCTGGTTTAATTATTATTATAACATGGGTTTTAAAATCTTCAGCAAGAAGGAATAACCTACTGATTTTCAAATGATGGGCAAAGCCCCGAATGGATGATCTATGACACTTTCAGTTACGTTCAAAAACTGCTAGACAGCTTCCTTCAAATGAAGATTGACACTGCGGACTTTTATATCCATGTATTAGTATTGTGTTTGAGGTCTTCTTCATGTAAATTATAGTCAGGGAAGGAAACTAGAAGTTTTCATCACTTTGTGTCAATGGCAAGGAAAATCATCATTCTCTACCCAATGTAATTCATCCTTTCTGAAAGGAAACTCCAGAAATGATAAATACAAAACTTATAAATCACTAGTTTTCACTGTGTGCAGCAGGTGAATGCACCTGCAGCTCAAAACAATATATATAATTCTCAAAAGGAAAAGCCACCCAAAAGGCAAATTTTGGTTGAAATTTAAGTCCTTTGAAACAGCCTCAATTTGGACACTTAAACTTACAGAGCCATTACTCAAAAATTAACTACTGCATTCATTCTGTGACTCTCAAGTGATGATTATACTTGTCTTCTGTTCCTCTATTTTTCAGAAGTCTAGATTATCAAATTATTATGTCCAAATTTCTCAAGTGTGCACATATATATGCAGGTATGTTATTTATTTGTAGCTACATGACAAATTCTGCATCTAAAAATCCCCTATAACTGAAACAAGATGTCAAATACACCTCACTTTCTGCTGCTTCCCAATAACTACCAAAATATGTGCCCTGCTATTGTAAAGGCTCATTATGTTAATCCCCAGTGTGGAATGCACATTCATTCTTGCTAAAGTAGTGATTTTTTTTCCCTTTCTTTTCCCTTCCCTCCTTCCCACCACAACAGGTGCTACATTTCCTTGCTTCTCCACACTGGCAAGAACATTTTCTGCTAGTACCAGAGTTAACTGAAGAAAAAAGTAGAAAAAAAAATCCAAACGAAAAAACAACAAACCAAGTTTGATACAATTTCAAGATTGGCTCAAAGCTCAGGAGGCTAAATTTTTTAAGAGAAAAATACTGAGTTTCTGTACAAGACTAGCACTGAGATGGAAGACCACCAGTCTTGCCATGAGGTAAAAATTAGACCATCTCCTCCACACTTGAATTAAAACATCAACCACTGATAGAAGTAAGTGCTTAAAAATATCAGCTGTAGAAAATCATCTATAAAGCAAAAAGATTCCACAGGTCAAGACAACTTAGGATAACATAACTATTCTTTAATCTCCTAATATACGTGCAGTGCTTCCTTAAACAAGGAGGGCTGACAATTTGCATACAGCCCCTCCTTAGAAATACTAGCATGCAGAATCTGTTACCTCTAATGACTGCTCTCATACTGAGAAAGGGCACCCTTTACTATATGCATTCATTGGGTGTCAATTCATGAACAGAAGTAGGTAGAACACAATGGGGTTTTAATCATATCTGCTTGTATTAGCAAGCACATAGCGCGTATTGGCAAGCATATCGCCACGACAGCACTAAGCATACTTCACCATACTAAATCTTCATGCAATTACAAAACTACTCACAACGATATCACGAAGAAGCTTTTCTTTGCTTAGCAGTAAGAGCCAGATACTCACAAAGAAGGATCCTGGACCAGATCTTTAAGGTTTATCCCACTACGATCCTCGGCAAGGTTTCTGAAGCAACTGTCACTCACTAAAAAAATAAAAATAAAATTAAAACAAAACAAAAACAAAGAAACAAAAGACGTGGACATTTAAGAACAGAATGCAGTTTTGTTGATTAAGTAATAATGTTTGTTTGACATTGGCTGTAATAAGATCATTTATATACAAAGTCTGATTTTCAATTAGGTTTTAGCTGATTTGCAAATAAGTTAATACAGTGGAAAGTGATGAATGAGTTATCACAGGTTACATAGCAATAATTAGTTTCGGCTACTGTCCTTAACACTTCTACACATTCTGTGGTTAAAAGAAATCTCAGCACTGGATGCATAAGTATACACAGTTATCGGTACACTTGGAGTAGAATTTTTAATCATGCACAGTTCAGTATCAGTTCTTTATCTAATCAGAAATATTGAGAGTTACCATGTGTTTAACGATTAAGTTCACAATTGTTTGTGGGTTAGCACAGATGTTTAATATTAGCAATAGCCAAAACAAACAATTTAGAGGATAAAATTATTCAAACAGCTTATAATTCATTTATAAAATGCATATAAACCAGTCAGATTTACTGTAAGAACTGAAGAAATTGCAGCACAATAAATTTCACATAAGTTTAAAAGAGTATAGCGTGCTTTCATTTTCTTCAATGTATTAAAAAACATACAAATTGAATCTGAAACCCTAAACTCTCTTAGCACATGTACCCTGCTCACACCTGTGGGCTCACTGCTATTAAAAAATGCTACAGTCAATTAGAGAGGAAAAAATGTAGTGGCACAAATGCTTTAATAAATCAGCATGAGTTCAAAGGAAGTACAGATATTTCTGACTACATCAAACTTTGTGAAGGACACTGAGGTTGTGATATGGCAAAATCAATGTAAAGAGCAATTCACCATAATTAGCAACATAATATGCCAGCTAGGGGAATGCTCATGAAGAAGTGTATTACTGCTCATTTCCCAAAACAGGCAACAGCCTCGCTTGCATTTGAGGAAAGGGAATGCATGTGAAATCACCTGCAAAAGTAAGCATCCCCACTTCTTTCTCTCTAAATGCAAGACATTCCTTTTTAAATGACATCTACGAGTACTAGCGTGCATCAACACTGAAAAAATGCAAACCATTCCCAAAATATGTTGTTTTCACACATTCTGATACGTTCTGTGACAGACCCACCCAGCAAACTACAAAATTGCAAAACGTTTCTACCAGTATACCTTGTTGCCAATGCCTCTCTAGAGCTCAAAGCCTGTTAGTCTGCTGGGTAAGATAAGTATTGGAACAAAAGAGCCCAGAAAAAGGGGTTTTGGTAATTTATAGAACAGGAATTGAGGTGTGGATTACAGTTCTCTCACAAAGCCTGACGGCTAACAGTATATGACAATAATGTCAATATCTGTAAAGTGTGTTGCTAACAAACTAGTAAGTTTGTCCACTTTGCACCTCAGCACTGTAACAACCATTAGGTATCCTAAACCTCCCATATCTGCCTCTGAAAAATGTTAACGGCAACTGCCACTTGCCATACATGATCCCTAAAATCCAGATATATTATACCACATACCGAAGTCCAGAAGGAAGCTCTTGCCTTTGAGGCAATTACCACAGATCTTCAGTTTAAACAGAAGCTACTTGGGCTAACAGAGTCCAGAATTGTCGGCTTGTCCCTCCAGAGAGTATTTAACCATCATCTCTATACTAAACCAAAATTTAACTGTACTGAATTAGCAAGAGCTACTTACCTTGTGTAGGGATGCTCACCTTGAACATCCTGGGCCTTCAGAAATACTCATTTCCACACACATCTACTGGGCTGAACCCAAGACCCTCAAATTTTAAAAGTCCCTAACTCTTAAGGTAAAGGAGCAATTTAAAGACGGACAAAATGATTTAAACTCTAGATTTTATGGGAGGCAAAAAGCCCCGCTATGTTGATTAGTCTATAGTTGCACCTTGTCAAGTTTGGTAGCAAAATGGTAAACAGAATATTTTATATACTGTCTTGTCCTAAATCCTGCACTAGTGATGTACTGATGTTATCGCCAGCCCCAACACTATCCATCATGGATAAAAATTACAGTCAATTATGCCAATGATGACAAATTAAACATTTCCTAAGCATTAAATATTTAATCTAAATATGCTGTATTTTTCTCACGTATTCTTCAAGTCTACTCCTCGCAACTAATGACAAATGTAATTGAATACACTTTCTCAGACTCTTCTAAAACACTTTAGGGAAAATAAGAACTGAAAGTTATTTTATCAGTAAAACGGACCACTGCCTGTCTGTAAATACTTCATGCTGTTTATAAAACAAGATGCGTTTGAAACCAATGCTTAAACTGAAAGCCTAGATTCATAAGAGACTGTCTTTGTCTTACTCCTCTAAACTTGACCTCTAATGTTACAAAGCCATTTTTATGAATGAAGTTGAAACAGCAACCCTTCCCACCCTAGCAGGGCTGGACAACAAGTTTTTGTAAAAAGCCCAACCCAACATTGCTCAAATATCTGTAAACTTTGAAAAAAGCAGCAATTTTATCTCATTTTTTTCTTTGCTTGTAGTAGAGTCAAAATACAGAAAAGCTGAAAATTTGTAAGCAAATCCCTTATTAGATTACTATTGTAGCCAGAATCAGGAAACACAAATGTCTCAATAATAACTGTTCTCAAAAACAAAAAAAAAAATTTCAAATACGGTTGTAAGAACCAGGAAGGTCAGATAGTTCGGCTAAGATTCACCTAAATCTCATTTCTGAAAACTAACATTTGACTATAGCTGCCAATTAAATTACTAGCATTGATGACAACATGAGAAGTTCTAGTGAAAGGAAGTAACTCAGTGGAATGAAGCTGGAATAACAGCTCTTACAGAACACTTTGGAGTACTTTTACTGACTGGCACACAAGTATGGCCAAGTTTCCCCTCATCCTTGCAATCCCTAGCATGGAAAAAACACCAAACTTTCAGCAGTAAATACAAGATTGAAACAATTATCCACACTGGGTAATATATTTCTCACTGCTTAGAATACTACATCAGCACTACGTATATTTAAAATGGTATATTCTGCTTATAATGTGAACTATTGATTTTAAACAGGATATCAGGGGAAGTTCTGGGTTTCATGGTATGGTGGAATGATCAGTCACGATCAATGGTGCTTTAAGGTTTGAAAGAGGAAAAGGCAGAATACAACTTTGCATCACTGCCACAAATTGTATTACATTTACAAAACGACGTATCATACTAACCGGCTACACTCACTGGCTTAGTTTCTGATCTGTATTAAACCTCCCCACACACACTTTATTACAGACAAGGAGAAATCAAAACGCAAAAGTTCATTAAAATGCATTTGCTCTACTGAGTCCTGCACATACAAAGACAGACAAAAAGGTACTATATATTTTTAATCAATTATTTAATTAAACATTGCCACAAATATCACAGCCATAGACTGAATCCATTCCTACCACTATCCACTAGTTGGAAAAACATTACACTAAGGAGAAATCAGTAAGGCATGTACAAAATAGTTAAACTTCAAGGTGAGCTATTAAATGTATCAAAAAGAATGAAGAAGCTCGAGCAGAAACTCCAGTTCTCCCAACATTTTTCCTACTTTCAACTCTTGATTTCTTTTAACAGACTTTTAAATGAAGAGAAAAGAATTAGATTTTTCTTTTCCAAAATGAGAAGAGAGGCTGTTCAACTTCTAAGGCAAACTAACATTTTCTTCAAGTAAAGGCAAGATATGATCTGTTGTGCACTTTGTCCTGTTTTTTTTTTAATAATGCCCTATAGTTTGAAAGTATAACCCTGTAAAACCACCAATTTCTTGTCCCACATAGTATCTTCCCAACAAATAAAACAAGTCCTGTTTACATCAAAGCTCTTCCATTTCTACAGTTGTTAGGGCCATTTTTACATCATATGATTAAGAAAAAAATACAACTGTTACCTGGAAAAATGAAGGGCTATCTATAGTTCGGTAAAGAAAATTAATAACAATGTTTATTTCTCCTGAAATAAAAAAACGTAATTCCAGAAAAATGTAAAACCTGAAAAGTATTTATATATGCCAGATTTCCCCCTTGGTTCTCAGAACTCCTAACTCCTTTCAGGCTATTCGCAGTTACCCATAGATAAGAAGCATCTTGACAATGAAAATGCTACACTCACAAATATCAGTGACTATCTTTAGATATAGCCTTACTTCTGACAATATATGGACTCTTTTAATGATAAGATCTCCTAAGTTCAGTTCTTTTTAGTAGGACTCCACATCTACTGTATTATTTTTGGTATACTTTCCATAACAGAACGCTCTCCCTCATCCTCCTGTTTATAGGATTATTTATACGATTATTTATATTCAATTCATCCAGCAGCTGATAAATATAAAAAGCATTCAACACACTTACGATGTTCTGGAAAACATCGGTCTGGCCCAGCATTGTATTGTAGTCTGTTTCAACCATTACTTGCAATAAAACACTATTCAGATGTCCCATTTCAGACTCAGGTGGTTCTGTTCCCTGCTCTGCATGCAAATATAACAGGATTCAAATAAATTACCTTTATAGGCCTAATCTTGTAAACACTGTAGCAAACACTGAACTTTACCTATTATGTTTGTACATCTTTGACTTCAAGACATAACCAACCATAAGCTAAAAAGCTTAGATATAAGGACCTATAAGGGTACCAGACTATTTATCAGACCTCAAAACGTCTCCCTTTAAAAGTCAGCTCTCCTTCAGACACAACTCTCCTGTCCTATAGACGTACTTTTAAAAAAGCAAAGAGATAGGGTAGTGCTGAAACAAAGATTGATCCTCTTACCATCAAAATGGTTTTAAGGCATCTTGCTTGTTCCGTGATCCTTTGGTCAGCAACATCTGAGATCAGTATCCTACCTGAACCCTCCTTTCTGTGCTACTGCGGTATATGTCAAGTGACTGCATGGTAACCACAAAACCATACATAAAACAGGTAGCACATTAAAGGAGTTTTCATAGCACCTTCACCAGATCTGTTGCCGAGGTAAGCAAATTAACTACAAGAACAGCACATAACTATTCACGTATCTGCACACTAATCTTTTCATGATGCATTTACACAATAAAAAGAACCAGTCTGCATGCAAGTTTCAAATGCTTTTAGCAGCTAAGAAAATGTTGTCTGTGAGCAGCAGAACTAATGCAGGCTGGTTTTCTAAGAATTTGTGAGCTTTGTTCCCTCAATACCGTTTGCTCTCACCATAATAAATCCAGATTCCCTTGGACACTCACACAAGCAAGAGGGTGCTAGAATGCTAATCCAAAACCACCCAGTAAAAGCACCACCCATTACCAAACTGCCTTCTCCTCAACTGGGGTACTAATCTGAGTCTTCTCCTTTTTGCCTGGCTGCTAATTTACACTTAACTTGTATAAAAATTCTCATATTGTTACATTACTGTTGCTTTTCTATTATCTTATTATTACTCTTTCACGTCTGGGTTAAATTGGTCAACAGGTTAAAAAGGAGCGCCCTGAAAGACCAATGGAAACACTGAAGAATCACACTGCCTATCTTTTGATCATGAAAGTCTTGTTATCCCTAGGCAAATAAACTAAAATTTATTTTCAAGTTTGCAAGGCACTGATATGACACCAGATTTCAAGTTTCCTTCTCTTTTCATTCCTGTTTTACACTTCATTCTACTAAAAATGGACGCAAGAGTGAAATTATAAAATGGCAACACTTTCAGTTTTAACAAACAACTGTTTAACAAACAACAGAAGTAGTCACAACAGCTTAGCATATACTAACAAACAGGCAGGCTCTGTAGTACCTGGGGTAAACATCTCACAGTGGAAACAATTCACAAAATTGATTTAGAGCAGTGTGGCATTTACAGCACATAATAAACAGCACTCAAAAATTTTGTTCAGATTATTTCAATTCACTCAAGTGCTAAAAGTAGCCTCTTTCCTCAACCACCCAGCAAGAGTGATCTTGTGTTTTCTCTGCCACATCAATAAATGTTAGTACCATGTATTCCTCCATTTCCTCTTTGATCAGATAAAGGTTGACACAATAGACAACCTACCAACCGTGATCTGATAGATTTTGAAGACAGAAGGACGGTAACGATTGGTTTCACTCCCTGTATAACTCTGGCCTTATCACCTGCTGAATGTTTCTGCCATCTGTTTTATTTTTCACACAGTTTTTGTCATCTACTGAAAAACAGGGAAATTCTATGTATAACTACACTATAGCAAAAATATTTTCTGAGAAGACAAAATTTAATGTCCTCCTTTAAGAGCATCCCATAGCAAGCTCTTCAAATAATATTTTATTAGATCTCAGAGCAGAGCAAACTTTCTCTTCCTTCTCTTCAGATGAAATACTACAATCTGCCAAAATGGTGTACTCAAAGAATAACAAAGAAGTGCTACTACAAAAAAGGAACTCATCTATTGCAAGAAGAGAAAGGTTAGGGTGACCTAGTGAAAAAACCGAGTGATCATAAATCAGAAATACAATACAGAAACGAAAGAAAGCAAATATAAATCTATGATTATTTCCAGAAACGATAAGGAAGCAATAATGCCACCTGCAAGCCAGATACAAAAAACGGCTACTGCAACCATCAAGAAAAGTAAGCCATCTGAGAGAAGACGAGAAGAGCTTTCTTCATTAGCTTAGCAAATTAGAGGGATATTGTTACTGCTGGTATGTTTATATAAATCATCAGTGCAATAAACAGGGGAAGAAGGGGTAGAGAACAATGTTGCACCAAAAAAAAAAAAAATCTGTGAGAAAACCATAGGCAATACAAAGTATATTTTTTTATATAGTATATTAATATATTTTTACCTAGAGAGGTAAAGTCTGGCAAATAATCTTTCTGTAAGAACAGTGAGGGTGAGGAAACTGCATAAGCTGGCACTCAACAGATTTAGGAATAGATTAAATGACACAGGAATTGTTCTTGATGACCCAAAGAAAGCCTTCTATGTCACTGTTGCTAATGCTGTAAAATTTATGTTAGAGCTTGTCTGAAGGCTGTGAACCTCTAACAACACCCCCCCCCAACTTCTCACATTTTCTAATAGCAATTAAATGAGCCATTTATTCTGTATATTCATTAGCCTTGTGTGTGTGATGCCTCTTTCTAATGATTTACCATTTAAATTTACAATGTTTGTGTGGCCTTGAGCTAGAAAATCTGTACTGAATTTCCATCTCTTCATTTCATGTCTAACAAGCTTGAGCTTCAACTCAATCACACTACCTTCTCAGTACCTTCTCAGGTGAACTTCCAAAGCAAAATACCAAGACATTAAGGACATCTAAATCTTTGGAGATAAATCATCAATACTTCTAATTGTTTGCCCCTCCTATAGAAGAACTCCTGATTCTTTGAGCTAAGAACACTAAACATTTCAGGAGATGCTTCTTCTTGGACTCATTACACTCATTACTTTTCATTGGAAAGGAATTTTTTCTTTCTTTTTTTTTTTTTTCATCTCAACGAATATTTCCAATAAGATTTTTTTTTTTTTTGCAGCTCCCTTGGTTGTAAACATTAACAAATTCTTGGATGGGGAGAAAAGGATAGAAAGTAAGCACAAAAGTTCTTTTAGCAGTTTTGAGAGTAACACCCCTTTTTCAAACCTCTTGGAAATTATTAGTTCTATCACAGGTTAGAATAGCTCTATTTACAGCAGATGACAAAAAAAATTCCTTTAAAGGACCTTTACAAAGAGGTCTTGTAATTGCTTTTCAGCTTTGCTCATTTCTTTAGGGGATGTCTGAGAGTCTTCCATTACTGTAAAAAAATAAAATTCTTATCCTCAATCTTACTTTTCCTGTATTGTACTTAGTTCAGGAAAAGAATATGTTTAATTTCTTAGCTAACATCTGAAACAACTCACAGCATTTTACACAGGCACAGGTTAACAGCTTTCACAGATTCTTGGTTGTAATGTATGCTAATCAACTTTATAATCAATTTCATCTAGATCCACTTTTAAAGATGATAAAGTGTGCCTCTGCTAGGTGCGAGCATGAATTTCATATCTTATTTGCCACCTGCATTAAGACACACAACCACTACAAGAAAAATCGTGCTCCATTTTCTTATGACACACTATCTGCAAACACTATGTTTCTTATGTCAAATGCCTCCCACGACCTCTCCCTTTCCTGTGCCCCCAAAATACAGACACCTTATTGCAGATCTGTGAGCCTAGGTTTGCATGATCAATTAGTGATACGATTTAAGAAACCACATTTCACATTATGGCATATACCATCACCCCTCTTAGCACTGCTGCACAGCAAAATGCATACAGATCTTCTGATACTTAGAAAAATCCTTCAGAGCTAATCTACAGGGCCTCAGCGTCTAGTCTTTTCTTCGACTCATGCATCCCCATACAGCAGAAATCAGGTAACCGTACATAGCTAGCTAGCATTTAAATATCTTTGCACCCTCAAGAAACTTTATCCATTTTCTCCACAGTTCAACCTAATCTGTTTTGCTAAAAACAAAAACAAAACAAAAAATCAAAACTACATAGTAAAATAAGAAGGAAAAAAAAGTCACATCGTTCAGTGCTGGATGCACTCTAAATACCTAAAACTGTTGCAAAGCAGAAGACAACAATTCCAAGCATGAACATTCCTCTAGTTATTACGCGTATCGTTTGACGAGATGCCTTCCCTGACTACAGACCATCCAGGACGGGACTTCTGAGGAAGACTAGTATGAATTTTAGATTATAGGAAGAGGAGAGGGAAACACAAAAGCAAGGCACAAAACTGAAAGAAATCCAAGACCAGCTGTCAAAGCTAGATGCTTTAATGACTACTTGGGGTCTGTTATTCTGAGCTCAAGTGCAAGCAAAGCTCATCCACAGTGCTAGACCCAGGGAGTGCCACAGGCTAGGAAAAATGGAAATGTAAAGGAAAAATACTAAACGTGTTAATCAGCCAGTAACACTGCAAAAACACCACAAGCAACTGGAAGTGTAGTGCAAATAAAAAGCACCAAATCATATGCAGTTCTAAGATTTCAAAGCTTCCAGGTTTAATCATAGCAAAATTATGCCAATTTGTCCATGAGCCAGGACACACATACACGGCAGAAACAACTCTACTACAGGCAAGGAATTTAAAAGAAATAAGTTGCCTCCTTTATTTTCTAAGCAAGATTAATTAATACAAAACTATTCTATGGACTCAGTGCAAATAATGTGTACTTTTAACCTCTTGGTTTGCATGACTAATAAATCACCTGAGATGGAAGAGTCTTCTGCAAGCAATTACACAATAACAATTTATTTATCATAAATCTATATACACTAATCTGAACTGAGGCTCTCCAAGCACCATATTGAACTATAAAGGGCCTAAGAATGTCCATTCATAAAAAAGAATCTTTAAGTTATTCTCTTGAGTTATTAGATGACTAACTGTTTAAACAAATCAGTAAAATTTAATAACATAAAACCAGGATAAAAGTGCAAAATAAAATTTAATCCAAAACTCATATAAGAAATACATTACTACCTAAACAGTATTTAATTTTTTTCCATGAAATACTTTCCCTAGACCTAGTTTTTAATGAAGTAAATGATATCCACGTTTACAAATTTCAACTTATCGAATGTGAAAATTAGTCCCGTTCCTGACAGTTTATGGAAAACTCCTTTGCAGAGAGTGGGAAAAAGGGTATTATCAAAATTGCCTGCAATGAACCCTAAATATAGGCTAAATATAAACTTCTCTTTGTTCAAAATATAAATATTTTCTTTAGATATCACTTTGTACTGGTATTCTTAACCCTCTTTACAACAAAGGGTAGTACAAAATACATTGTTTTGAAATAGAAACACTTCCAGGAGAAATTTTCAAGTCTAACTAGAAAGAAACAAAAACTATAGCAGAAGTGGTCAAGAAAAACAAGGCATTTAATATAAATCCTAGAGCTTGCCTAAAAAAGCAGCTACTACCATATAGTTTCCTCTTTACAGCCAGTTTTCCATTATCCAAAGTAAAATAATACCTCACACAACGGAGGAAAAAAACCTGAGCTGACAGTCACTACTAAACATACAAGGTAACACACCAAACTATATGGAGTCAGTCTGGGTTCATTAGAGTTCACCAGGTTTAACCCAGGCTATCGCATGCTGTTTCTGCTATGTCTTACTTGTCCAGGTGCAGCACTGGGCACGGAGTGGTTTAATGTGCTTCTGCAGCACTTAGTTTGAACTGAGGAGCACTCGTAAACTTGGACCACAAGGCAGAGGCACTGCGTTACCGCCACCAGCACCAGCTTGGGTATGGCAGGACTAGCACTGAGCCACACGCAAATCTTCATGAATCTTCACTGACTGTATACAGCCAAGTGCCGCTATACAAGCCTCTACTAGACAGACACCTAAGCTGACTTTACACAGTGCCAACTCAACCACAGTGGGGTTTATTAGCTCAGATTTGCAGCAGTGTGAAGGCATTTAAACTAACTTCAAGCTCTTGAAAGAAATACAGTCACATTCACTGGATGCTGTGCTAGTACGCCCTTTCGGGTTTTTGCTGGCTTCCCAGGGCTCGGCCATACGACCAAATCATAATTCAAGCAAAATTCCTACAGATAATTATAGCTGACTACACTGATACATTTTTCTTGAAGTGAAATTACTGGAGAAGTTGGGTGCTATTAATAGGTTTATGTGTCAATATACTTAAAATATCACAAGCTGTGGGAATCTATGTTTCTTTACAATGTTCTAAAAACGTACTACAGAGCCTTTCAGAACATATGAGCTGCTACTCTGGAGTAGATAAGAGATTCAGCTACATCTATCCCTGAACAACTGCTGATATCAAATCCTATAAAGGGAAGCCCAAAGTTTAAAAAATAGGATTTTCCAAAGAGTTCATAGTTAGTTCACCTCTGTCTTTACTAATGTCAGTGGTGATGATTTTATTGGGACTGCTTCTTTACTGGAGTCAAGTTCTATTGAGGTGCCATAGGAGGAGAAGACATCAGGGAACGGACTGGAAATATCTAACCCTGAGAGGATGACAAAAGTATAACCAAATTCACTTCTAACTTAAGCCCCAGCATAAGGTCTTTCACAGGGACATTTTTCGAATGGGGTAAGGAAAGCAGCAACAACCTTTCTCTGCTGTCCTCCCCTGAGAGAAAGAAAATGGTTGCCTTAGAAAACAGATTACTTGTGCCAGACATCCTTTTCTTGCACAGAGGGATGTCTCACCAGAAAACCTGTATTTTATGAAACAAAAACTATTCCTTTCCTCCATCCCTATCTCAAAGAAACAGATTTCAACTTTCTCTCAATATTTTGTTTACTCTAACATAGATTTTTCGTTACATTTTAAACTGTGCCTATTCCAGACAGCCATGTGATGGCCGTTTGCCACAGAACCAGTACCAGTACCTAGAATTGACACTGAAAAGATTCATTTGTTCCTAGGTGTCTATTTTTAATGGTTCACTTTGAAACGTGAACCAATGTCTCATCATTTCTTCAAAATGGGAAGATTCTGAAAAAACTTTAGAACGTTGGAACTGACCAATTTATCTCAGTGAGCTGTGGGAAACCTACCAATGAGTTTAAAGAGCTAATTGCTACTAGTTTTACTGCCTATTACTTAAGCAGATTCATTCAACTAATGCATTCAAACTACAATCTCAAACCATTCTAGGGTGCTAGAAATCATGCTTTGTACATACAAAATATGTAAAATATAGTGCTGCATCATACCTGATATATAAAATATAAAAATATAGAGCTTAAAAATATACTAAGAAATAACAGGAGTAAGCTTTACAATTCAATATTTTTGTTTATATTTTACTTACTGAGTTGCAGCATTCAGCATTCTCTATGGAACACAAGTCCTGTTGACAGGGAAAATCCAAGGGATAGCCCATTCGCTTTCTGGAATCTTGCTATGCTCTCAGAGTCACATATTTTAAAGCAATGATTTAAAAGACAAATTCTGAACTCTAAAACATTATTGTATCATTTTAAAATGTGCTTACTTTAATTGTAGGTCTCCAACCCATTAGTGAAATAGTAAATAGCGCCTTTTAGTATTGTACAACTCTCATTTGACTGCAGCCTCAAGAATTCTCGTCCAATGTTTCTTCCTATGAACACTCTTCTATGCGTTAAAGTATGTTCACTATCACTTTTCTCACTTTCTATTTTTACTTTACTCTTTCTGAACTATGATGATTTTAGCCATGCTCAAAATTTAATTCCTTAGTACTTACAATCACCTTAGAATCACTAATGTGATAAGCAGCCTGTTACTCTTCCCACTTGTTTTAGCTACCTAAACATGATTTTTCTCATAATCCTATGGCTTATTTACCTAACTTACTTTGTCTTCTTTCAGTGACTCACAGCCTTTTCTACTCCTAAACACATTTTTGCAATGTACAAATGTTGTCATCTCACTGCTGTCCCTATTTTGTGTAACATTAATAAATATAACATCTTTTTCCCTCTAAACAGAAAATTATACCCTCTGGAGATAACCTTGTCATGCTGATACTTGACTGCCTACTCTCAGCCATTAGTTCCCTCTCTCGGCTAATTTCAAACCTTCGGCAATGTTTAACCCTCAGCCTACAGCAAGCAAAGAAATGGGAGATGTCTTTACAAACTATGCAGCCTGTCCTGTCTAATAAGTTTGTCTCTACAGGCAATGAATCCAATCAATCAATCAACCATCAGGACCATAGTGAGATATTTTGGCATCTGTGGGAGAATGACACTCCATATCAACACCTGTTCCTCTCTCTGCATCCTCTGTTTAAATTTCTTGCAGCTCAGAAGAAACTCAACAGTCCCCACACTTGTAATAAGGAGCAACTCAGAGCAGCCTGCTAAGGGTGACTGCCTCACTAGCTCCTGCTCTACATACCCAGCCAAGTCAACAGCCCTAAAAACAAGAAGACAGACACAGCAGCAGCTGAACTTTAGGAGGCTTCCCGTCGATCAAGCCCATGGAGACAGTGTTTCCTGGCAATCTCAGACCCTTCCTCCTCACTCACTTTGGTGCATTTGCCTGCTGGCACAGCAGGGCACTTGGCATTGCAGGTTCTGACAGCACGTTTACAGGCAGTGTATGTGACTGTCTCAGCTAGAAAGGATAAATAAAATAGGGTATCACCCATAGTTCAGGCTCATTTCTTGCCATTACTACGGCCCTATCAAGAACAATATGACGTTGTTGCCCTCCTGAAACTCCAATTCATATAAATACATATTGACATATGTTGGTTTTGGTGGTGGGTTTGTTTTTACCTTCTGTTTTTGTTCTTTTACTCATGTTAATTAAAATATATTAGTATGTGGAAGTAAATAACTATATTTAAAAACAATTTCTTGAATAATCCACAATAACCTGACACTTAAGAAAAAAGCTCTCCAGTAACTAATAAACCAAGAAACATATTCATGAGGAAATGTCTACATGCCTCTTTTTTCTTGCTGCCTCAATATGCATGAGCAAAACATACACATCCAACTTATTCTGTGTTTCAATTGATGCCATATTTCAACCTGTTCACCAAAGAGTGGACCAGAGTTGAAAGACATCATACAGCCAAATAAAGTGCATGGGTTTTTTATGGATTTAGAAATGATACACTGCTCTATAACAGAAATAGTTGCCCCATGTTTTTCTTCTAAGCATAATATAATTCAGCAAAATATTTTCCTCATAAAGCATGTGCACAAACTGCTCAAACCAAATGCAGCAGCAACTCAACAGAAATGTATGGGAAAATGTGAGGGGAAGGTTGGCAAAATAATTTCATCTTAATGAGGAAACTAGGCGACTTCATTTCTCTTAAATCAACTATTGTAAATAGTTGATGGGAGCAAGACACAAATAAGTTGATGTTCATCACGCAAGTGATGTTCTGTTTGTGAAGCCTGTCACCAAATCCGTCAGACTGAATCTCAGGTCCTTTTCACTCCAAACCTTTTTGTCAGATCAGGTGTGCTCAGCTGGGCTGACAGGATTAAGAGTGCCTACAAAAATTCCCTCTACTGGCTGTGCTCAGAGAAGACAATGAACCTAGAGCATTTTTTCAAACCATTTTAAGCGTAACAGAAGAATTTAAAAAAATTCAAAAAAACCACTCTGAGTGCAAAAATCAGCTACCCTGATTTGTATGTGAAATTGCTAAATGTATGTTAAATAGCTAAATTGATTCAAGTTATCTTAAATTCCTCAGCTGAAGCTAGGAAGGGGATAGCAAAGTTCTTAGGGAGCAGTTTTTCATCATTATTTTCTACTCAGATTTGATTTTTTTTTTCCTTTTCCAGTCTTAGTCCTCCAAGCTTAGCCAAAGAACTTTAAGTATCACATCATTAGTGATCCCCACGGTTCACTCTGTTTAAAAGTTTTGCCTTTAAAATACTGATTTCTTAGCAGGCTTTAAAGGTGACTACCCTTCTGTCGAAGTGCTGGTAATCTGAACTTGCTCCAGTAATCACACAGAATCCAACAACCACCGAACTACAATCTGGACACAGCACTAACCTTTTCTACAAGATACAGACTTTTGTAAAGTAAAAAGACCTTTGTATTCTATCCTTTTCTCTCTTTTCTAATTCATTAATTCATATTTATACCATATAATTTATTTTGGAGAAATACTGGAACAGTTTGCCCAGAGGGGTTGTGGAATCTTTGTCCTTAGTGGTGTTCAAGACTCAGCTGGACTCCCTGAGCAATCTGATCTCATTAGACTTGCTCTGAGCCATAGACTGGACTAGATGATCTCGCAGAGGTCCCTTCCAAATTAAACTATTCTATGATTCTATAAGAAGGCTTTTGTTTCATATTTAAAATTTTTATTTACTGTGGTTTCAATGCAAAAACTCAGCTTCTGATACAGAGAAAGAAAAGCCATTAACATTAGATGCCACTATTAGGGCTCAAGTTTCACTATTAAAAAAAAAAAAGCAGCGAGCTGAAAATTCATAGGAATGTCTCCAACAACATCCAGTTAAAATAATTTAACATCTACCTTGCTTTTAGAACTGCCAATAGAAGCAGAACAATCCTTTCAGGATTGCTGGTTTTCAGCAGCTATCAAATTTGACAGTTCTACAGTCTCACAAACTAAGCTGGAAGGAGCACAGAAGAGAAGGAAAGTATGGAAATATTTTCAGATGTAAAAAATAGATGAATGGGAGTCTACTAGAAAAATTAAGATTCTATGCATACATTAAAAAAACACCCTAAACTTACTTTGCCACAAGTGGGATGCTTTAAAATTATTTTCTGAAGCATCTGAAAGCAAGCTAAACTATTGAAAAAATTACCAGTCACAAGATATTGTAAAGAGCTATAGAGAATTCAAATACAAAATCTAGTTGATATAAAAAATTTCCTAGAGATTAGATTACCCACATTGTAAAGGCATTTACAGACTAAAATATTTCCAGTTTTCCTAAACCTCAGTTGAAAAGCTAACAGGGAACTTGATATAGTGAGTGACTGTTCTCTTGAATACTCTTTGTTTGCTACATATGTCCTTTTTTTTAACCTTTATGTAGTCTAATAAATTTTCTCCCTCTCATTTTAAACATCTCAAAGACAACTACAGAGAGAAATGAATCTGGTATGTAAGAATTTAAGATTTCTCATTTCTTATACAACTGGTTTGGAGGTGCTCTGTTCATTCCACCTATTAATTTTTGCATACTACCTTTTTCAGAATGAACAGGAGAAAAACATCAACATGAGCATGGCAAAGCCAGTGAAAGCTTGTAACATAGTTTAGGATTAGCCCTGACAAGGCAAAGGTCTCAGTCTTGCATCTTCACAACTACAATTCAAATTCATAAAAAATCAGCATAAATCTGGCATCAGTGTAATGAATATACAGTGAGAGATCACGTTTTTTGGCAGGCTCTCAAAAGCGTCCCTTTCACTTCAGTACAAAACTTGCTGAAAACTGTTCTGATTGTCATGGCTATAATATAATCTGCTGTGAAGAGATACATAGGTAGAGTCTGGAAAATATTTTAAAACCTATCTACCCTGTTTCTGTATAGCAGGGCATAAACTCTTTCGTCATTCCACCAGAATAACAGCTTTCAAATACTTTTCAGTGTAAGATACTAAAAGTGTTGTATCTTTTTCCCAGGAAACAGCACTTTGTGCCATTCTCATTTAATCTGCTAACATCTCACCAAGCTGAAAGATAGTATTCCTGCTCTTCACATTGCATTTAAATGCAAAAAAACAAAGCTGCCTTCAAGAGAATTATCAACACATCACAATCTGCTGTGAACCATGCCACAGTGAGTACTTTCTCACTACAAAAATAACAATGTGAGCAACAAAGATGTGCATCATATTGCATTATGATCTGTATTTTGATGTGAATTTTCTGATGAAGCCTACCTGCAACACCCTAAAGTGGGAGAAAGACTAGGGAGAAAAGATTTCATCATTGAACCATATTTTAAAATGTCAACAACATTGCAAGGACAAATAACAGGATTTTCTTCCAACTCAGTAAATATGATGATTTGCAAGAATAATTCTGTCTTAAACAGTACTCTTTACATACTAGCTCTTACACAGCATCTCACAGGCGCTAACAGATAGCTCAAGCCACTGTCAAAAAAAAACATCAAACCCCTAAGAAGCACATTGCTGCTCTATTCTCTTATTTCAAGAGAAGCCTCAAAGACACAAACAAAGCAAACAATAAAAAGTAAACACCTCTGCATTATCTGCACTACTGCACTGCAGTTAGTTGGTCTCAAATGTTGTATATGTATTTGGGTAAATCTTTTACACGTAGTAGAAGGATGTAACAACCAAGAGCAGCCACTGCAGGCTGAAAAAAAAATCATTTCCTGACTGGAGAAACATAATAGAAGTCAGCATGCTGCTTGTAAATTAAACCATACTGAAATGTAACCATATACTCCCTGAAAGATTTAATGACATAAGAGTATCTCCTTTTACACTCTGTATGGCCTACAGTGAAAGGAAGACACATTTTCCAAGCCTTTCGTGATCAAATTAATTATCTTTGATATAGCATTGCAGATTTGGCTCATGTGAAATCAAGAATTCAGAAAGGTGAGAAATTTTCTACTACCATCAAACCTAAAGTCATCCTACCATCCAACAATGATATAGATGCAACTAATTTTATAATAATATTTTAAAAAATTGCAGACTTTAAGCTGCTGAAGAAAGGATATTGGTGACTTTTAGTTTATAGGATCTAGGAAAGATCCATCTTGTGAATAAAGAAGTCTAGAATACTGACTCTTCACTGTTTCCTTGGAAAGGCAAATACTTAGAAGAAAAAAAAAAGAGAAAGGCACGAGAAAAGAGTGAATAAAATACATTTAAGACTGATTTTTGCTTTTCTAAGTAAATTCCCAAAGAATGCAAAGAAAAAAGGAAAAAGCCCTACTTGATGGCAGTATTCGCATAAAGGAAATTCACAGTAGCATCACAGTTGTGTCTCTAGTATTACAGTTGTGTCTCAGAGCTAATTCAGTTCAGTTGATTCTTCCACATGATCCATCAGTGATAACATAGAACTGAGGCCCATGTCAGATGTCTTCAGGGACCATCTGATATACCTCTGCAATTCAACATGGATCATCTGTTTTTTAAACCAGTTAGACACCTGTTTTATTCCCATTATATTTAGACAGCATTTCTTTAACTTGTTTAATTCCTGTAGGAAAACACTAAAAAGCCTTCATGAAGTGAATTTTATCTATCACATATGTCACAGCTTCCACATCACTATGCCAGCTACTCCTGCTAAAGGGAATCAAATGGATTTTCAAAACCAGGTCCAAAAAGTCACCTGGATTTTGGTTTTAGTTCCCTCCTCATTTGAAACACACAGCTTCTCACTGTTTAGCTGCAAATTTGCACAGCACAAGCAGAATACAGCCTGCCAGACCAAAGCAGCCAGGACCAGCAGGAAAATCCTTTCTCACATCTGTATCTGTACCTACGAGCATGGTCCTTGTGCAGTCCATTCCCGTACAGTGACTGTGACAGGATGGAACCAGTTTCATCTCTCTGGGAGGATGGTGACCAGTCTGATCAGCAATAACAGCTGTGACAGGCTGAAGAACTCTTCTTTCTGAAGCTCTCTGAAATTGGAGATTTAAGTTGCTAAAACCTAAGTCTCAGCTGAATCAGTGCACTACTGTACCAAAGCTTAAAGCATGATCAGATCTGGGCAGATTTTACAGATAAAGCAAACGGCCTCTCCCTAACACAAAATGTTTAGCTCTAAAACAGAGTTCAGGGCTCTAAATAGTTCTTTCTCATCCTTGCTACTATGCATGATGTGCTAGAGAATCTCTAGATGAAGGTCAACTATGTTTCTAATCTAAATGCAAAGCTATATTTTTATCTTTGTTTCAGAAAAAAACTGAAAGGTATTTGCTGAAACCTTCCAAAAATAATTTGGCCTGAGGAAAACCAGCAGAATGGAAAACACCAACTTAAATAGCAAAAACAATGAAAAGGGCACTGTTAGGCAACCTCAATAACAACATCTGCTAACTATCCCTTCCTGCAATACACGTACCATGAAAATGGTGGAGTGCATTGAGAATTTAGGTACATGACAATAAAATACTAATTAGGCTTTATGAATGAAAAAAACTATGGTGCAATTTAGGATAGATTTTAAAGTCATCACCTCAGAATTCATTTATACTCTCTTAAAGAAATTCTCCACCTGGTAGTTAGAAACAGGCAAATTATCTGCAGTAGATTAAAAATAATTCATACTGAGTTAACATTCCGGTTCTTCTCATTTTGCTGAATAATGCATTTGTGCAATTTTAATTGGAAAAACATAAAAAAAAAAGTGAAAGAAATAAGAGAAAAAATACACTTCAATTCAGCAATATGAAGGAATTCGGAAAAGGATCAGGTTGCCTACATCCAAGTAAAGTATCTTGTGATTATATCAATTTTATGTTTTTTCAAAATACGTACGAGAAAAAGAAGGACAAAACCAACCACAACTCTAATGTCTAAATAAGACATTATTCTTTCATTGCTTAACTGACCTAAAAATTCGAGGTTACATTTTGATGCTTTATACTTTAAGCGATAGGGTAGCCACTTTGGTGTCTGTATAACAACAACCAGAAAGCAATTTTGTTCATTTAGTCTCTTTGACTTGGCTTCTATCTCTCAGATATCAGAAGCTTTAACATTAACGCGACAGTATAGTTTGGCTTAATCACGGATGCAACTCTACTTCAATTTAAAATCAAATATATCTCAGTATATGTTAACTGTGTGCTGTATTTATCTGATCTAGTAAACAAATAAGATTCCTATTTCCATAGAAAGGGTATAGAAATAAGGTAATCTTTTAAAATAGCTAAAAAATACTTAAATGTGATTATAAAATGGAGCACACATCAAATCAGTAAAAGCATGCTGTCTAAAATTTCTCTAATAGATGCATATTTCAACATGAAAAAGACTACAGACAAAACTCCAGTGGAACCATTTCCATCTACTCATTGACTTCTAGGACAAACAAATTTCCATAACCAAATACTATTCTTTTTAGGTGTATATTACTTAGAACTAGAATTCAATCTAATCAAGAGAGAAGGCAGCCCCAAAATCAGTAAAGAGCTGGAAAAGTGCAGCCACATTTCTTATCCCCCTCCTGTATCATAAAAAAAACATATAGTTCATAACGTAAGGGCATGACTCCTCTGTTGCATCATGCAGCGAGCAGGGCCACAGCCCAGGGTTACAGTCAGAGGAAAGCACAATTTCCAAGCGCTATGCAAAACTCCAAAGTTCTGCTTGAGACGATGACAAGGAAGAGAGCTGATCAGCCTGGCAACCAGCTGATACATGTAGCATGTATGATGAGGCACAAAGGAGAAGAAAGCACTGCACTGAGAATGTAGGAGTTTCTAGACTCAAAAGGGAAGATGAAAGATAATGAGTATTCAAAGTGCAATGGGTTACAACCATCTCAGCTGAGCTGTACCTCCTCCCTTTCCAGTAAAAACTTTATTTGCTTCAACAGTGCAAGAGGACACAGACAACTGTACCAATTCTCAAGTCCGTAGATTCCTAAAAATATCATCGTGGTGGCTCAGATTAGTGACAAATCTAGGCAGTATCTGTTTCTAGCAGCAGAATGCACAAAGTGATTGAGAAAAAAGTGCAAAACACCCCACAGGGCAAGGATTTAAAATAATTTGCCCCATGTAAAAGCTGTACCTCAATTTCTACTAGTTAAATATTATCCTAAGTATTTTTAGTTTTTCTGATATCACTTCAGAAATAGCTACAACATTTTAAGATTTCCGAGATACATACAAACACCGAAGCTTTCTTTACACTTTGCTAAATTCCAGAATATCCCTGCAGATGGACTGCCTCACTATTCTACAGGCCATCTCATGCATGATTATCTCATGTTCCCTTTCAGTAGAGGCAGACTAGCATAGAACAAGATATTCCTGACACTGGAAGATGACATGTCCACTGCCAGTTATTCTGGTTGATTCTTACAGTTTTTAGATGTGCTTATATACAAGCAGCTGCTCACTGGGTCTCAATATCAACATTCAGAGCAGATCACCAGAAAGACCACTCTGCAGAAATTTTGTGATGAAACGACACTTAAAAGCAACTAAATTCTCCTTCCTTTCTCATTTTGTATCAAAAGGTTTGATGTCTGAAGTACTTCACATTTTTACCCAAAATGTGGTCTTAACTGTTCCGGCACAGAAGAACTACCACACCCCATCTAACCAGGTAAGACAAAAATTAAGTTGGCATTATAGCAGAGAGAGGAAAAAAGTGAAAGAAAAAAAAATCTAAATGGCTGGCAGTGGTGCAGAATACCACTTCTTTTGTTTTGCCATGAAACACTGGAGTATATTTGGGCTGTCTCCTCTACTCTCAACAACCAGATTTGGTAACAGACGAAACTCAGCTATGAAGATGTGTTCAGAGAAACCTAACTGTCTTAATATACCCAGACATTCCGTAGAGGCAATCCCCTTTAAACTTGGGCAGAAAATGTTTGTAAGTTCGTTACAAAAATAGTTAAAACTACCCATATAATCACTATTAAATGACTAAAGCCCACATTTGCAGCTTAGCCAGTTCATCAAGAAAGTCAATTTTGATTCTCTAAAGGATTTTTCTAAGAGTAAGAATAATGTGAGCAACTAAAATTTTCAAAATATCAACATTTATAAATTAAAAGAGTGCACAAAGCTTTAAGCATTGCTACGACAGAAATACTCCGACCTCCAGACATACATACTACACCCAACTGTATTTAAATTCTCCAGTGAGGAAGTGTACGTCTGCCTAAGGAAATACAACTTAAGCGCTGTCCGTCCATCCATCCATCTCCCTGTGCCCATCTCCATCCTCCTCCCCCCTCCCCCCGCAGGTTTCCTTCCAAATATTTTCTGAACCTGTTGACCAATTTCAAGTAAACTTTACAAAAAGTAAAGCTTTACACACACAGCCTTGAATCACTGTGAACACTGGATGGATCTGGAATTACCTGCTTCGTGACTGGGTGGAACAGCTTTAAAGTTTACTAGTGTAATTATGACTTAGTATTCACTAATTTCAAATGAAGTAATGACAACATACTTAGAACAATACCAAACAACTAAGTGAACAGAAAACACAGGAAAACAAGAATTATCTATAACGTTCAATATCCCAAAACAGGTAGGCGTAATGAAGAATTTCAATTTTGGTGTTAAATTATGTAGTATATGAAGATACAGTAAAATATTTTTAAAAATTACTATTAAAATAAGTTTCATTCAAAGGGAAGTTAAAACATTACATTACAAATAACGAGGAAAATTCTAAAGTGAAAGACAAGCAGTACTATTTTGGGAAGTGAACAGATGGTTTTAGAAAAGTTGACCCAGAAATCAAGAACAAAAGAGGAGTCAGAACAGGGTGCTGTAATAAGGTATAACCGGAGAATTCCATTTTCTTATTTTATTGCATAAACTTTCTGATAAGCTCAAGATACTAGCAGCTAAAATAGAAAAAACTTGGATTGTACTTCCAGTTATATCAGTGACTTGCTGAATGGTTTTGGCAATTTTTTTTTAAACCTCTATCTCTCTAGATACAAGCACTCATACAGAGTCACTACAAAATCTCCTTACTATGCCGCACTTTACATACTTTGCCTGTTATGCCAGAGGGAACAGGAAAACTATAAAGTC
Organism: Struthio camelus; assembly: GCF_040807025.1. Taxonomy (NCBI): domain Eukaryota; kingdom Metazoa; phylum Chordata; class Aves; order Struthioniformes; family Struthionidae; genus Struthio; species Struthio camelus. Next base: position 47,042,964 of record NC_090946.1, read on the forward strand.
ACGGTCCAAAAATATAGCTTATTTACTATGAAACACTTCTACGCAAACATTGCTATGACAAACGTGCAAATAATTCATTAAAAAGATATAAACCAAAACAGTATATACACTTTTAAAAAGTATACTAGATTTTTTGCCCACTATCATCTCTGTAATTAGAGACCTTAAAAATTTATGAGAGTTAGCAAAATCAATGAAGTGCGAAAACACTTAAGAATCTCCGTTCATATATGCAGAGACAAAAGGCAGCAATTCTCTTATCTCCAAATAAGCATATGCAGCCATGACTTTAGCCTCTCCTCGTGCAGCCCACAGGATATCTCAATTGATTTCATGTACAATCTCAGTAATTCAAATTTACTTTTGCCTGAGAACGGGAATAACCTTTGTTGTTTTGTGTTGGTTATTACTGTAAGCTTAACAATAATTTCTTTGTTCATACTTGTAAAATTGATATAGTACTTGAAGAGCTGTACTGGACAAGTTCTAGCAGTTCTTATCCAAAAGCACTATGCACAGAAATTCTGTGAAAGTACATTGCCTTCAGAGGCAATTTGGCTGGTCATCTTCAAGTTCAAAGTACAAGTCCACCTAGGAGACCATTCATGCTATTTGACTACAAGCAACAATTGTCTACAAACTTTGTATAATTTTTTTAAAAGAAATCCAAATGTATAGATTAGAGGTGCAAATTATTTGCATAACCTATCATAAATCATATCTTTCTGATACTGCAGTAAATACTACCATTTCCTACTAACAACCTTGTCTACTGTAAATAGTGGCTAAGAAGTCTCTATTCCATCTTTCTGATAATTGTTGCATATAATAGCACACAAACCACACTTCAATAGTTATAATCTCCCAGTGCTCCTGAAATTCACATTCTCACAAAGTATCTTTAGCTTTGTTGAATTTTCTTTTGGACTAGTTATCCTTTGGGGATTCCACCAAGAAGCTGTAATACTATCTCAGTTTCTTTTTCTTCTTTAGGACGATTAGGACTCAGAACACTAAAGATTTAGGTTTACCAAGTTACTTAACCTGTGAAAACAATTTCATCACTCCACACCTCTTAAAATAGTTTTTGTATCTTTTTACAAAAAATTTTGAACAAAAAATTATTGCCAATAAAAAACACAAAATAATGAAGATCATCTTGATTTACTGAATTTTTACACAAAATCATTCATAACCAAAGAGTGCAATGGTTCCAGCAGCTCTTCACTGTGGCAGGTGGAAGAAACTCCCTGCCAAGCCTCTGCACGTGCCATTTAGTGTTACATCCAGAGGATGAGATTGACAATCACAGTTCACATGCAAAAATAACAAATGAATACATATTTATCCACAGCAGAAAAGCAGGACTACTGTTTTTACTAAACCTCAGACCCAGTGACAGAAATATCACAAGAATTCTTCATCCTATAGCCAGCAACGGTCTGAATTGCCTAGAAATTGGACTACTGCTCCAAATGGGGACCAAAAGGAGTTGTTCATCATCTAACCTGGGAATTTCCACATGTTAAGAACATTAGCTTCCGCGTTTCCACTACAGAAAGTTTGGGGGAGGGGAGGTTATACATATCTTCGGATGTTCTCTAAAAAGCCCTCTTTTTCTTTCTTTTTTAAAGCATAGAAACAAGCAAAAGAAATTCTTTCAAAATCTCGGTGTAATAGCTTTATTACAGAATGGAAGAGATTAAGGACTTTATTCAAAGAAACATTTCTCTCTGGCTAAATAAAAAAATGCTTCTGGAACACAGGTCTAAGACCATCAATCCCACTCCGTAGTTCACAATCAGTACATCACTAAACCACCCTATAATCCAGAAAAGAGGCAAATTACAATGAAAAGTGTGTTTGAAGCAGAAGAGGTTAGGAGCCCTGCATATTTTTTGAAAGCTTTTTAAAGATGTCTTCTGAAATGGTAACAATCTACAGAGATTAAATATTCTACTGAGGGGAAAGAGAGTTTTCCCTTATGATTCTGACAAAGTTTTATCATTTTTAAAAAAGAGCATTTAATGACATATTTAACAAGCTGAAAGGTTACGTTTTTGCATTGATATACTCTTAACTCTTTATATACTGACTTAGAACTGAAATAAATTCCCTATTGATAATTTAAGAATAAAAGCAGAAAAGATTAACAAATTTATGTGAAGGCCTACCCAAGCATGCTTTACTCATACTCTGAACTGGCCAGACAGAAACCAGATCTCATCCAAAAGCTGCCGAGCTACACGGAAGCAGCGCTGTGACTGAGCTGAGCTGACAGGCCTGTCAAGTTCAGCTCTAGAACTGTGTCATGTTAACACAGCTTCCAGTTCTGAAGCCCCCAGACTGACATAAGCTAGACAAGACTGAAGCACAGGCGAAACAGCTCAGGTGTTCCTACAAATAAAAACCTAAATATATCCAGCAAGAAAAGTCAGGAGTAAACCTGATACCAGTTGGATATCTGTGCCATAGTCCTAAAATAACAAACTCATATAGTTCCTCCATAGATTAATTCTTCCATGCAGCAAAGCATTCTTTGCCTTGCAGAAACAAACAATATGTTTATCCTAACCTTGTGATTCCAGTGGCACATCAATTCTTGGAAGGAATGAAAAACATTTCTACTTATTATCCACCTATGCATTTTCAGGGAGTTACAGGCTTCCAGACCATTAGCCTGTTTCCTTCGATTTTATTCTGGACACAGAAGCATAACAAAAAAAATAGTCACTTCTTCAGAACAGTTACCAGAATTACCATGGTCTCAATAGTTCTTGGTGCTTTAGTCAGCTGAGAAAAACAATACAAGCTCACGACAACAAATTAGAAAGCACTAAGAAAAGGGGGGGGGGGGGGGTACTGGGATGCAGTTCTGAGGGGGATGGCTGTGCCTGCAGTTGCAGCTGAGGCTTCTGAGCAGAAGCTAGCAGACGATACCTGCCAGAGGAAGCTCTCACTGGACAAATACTGTTCTGAGAACAAAAATAACAAAATTTTGCCGTTAAGCACAGCTAACAGGAAATGCTAAGCCAAGGAGACAGCTTCTGGCTTTCCCAATTATTTTTGGAGGGCCCCTCAGCTTTCTGGGCCAAAGGCAAGGTGATGGCAGTGTCCTGTGAAGACAGACACCCTCAGAACTGGAAATCATTAAAAAACTCCTCTAGACCAAAAGAGAAAAGATGAGTGAGTACAAATTCTAAACTGAAATCAAGAGGATTTTTTTTTTTTTACACCTCCATTACTGTAACATTTAGTCACTTTCCAAAAGTAACTGAAGTGATCTGCTTTTGATTCTTTTGTCTCTTAATCCACATTTCCCTTCCCCCAGCCGCCCAGAATTTATGGAGTTTTAAGTATTTTTCAGACTGCCATGCTCTTTGTCCTTATCTTCATTATAAAAAAAGGAAAAATACTTTCCTGTTGGAACAGAAGATGGTGATGCCCATGTTTGTTCCTCTCTCACTCAGAATTCTGCTTCACAGCCTTAGACAAGTACCAGAGAAAAGCTGGTGTGTGTGCAAAAAAAAGTTATCCTTACTGACAATCCACTCGGTCAAAGGATCAGTTATTGACCGCACACATCATCTCTAAACTTCAAATGATAAGCTAGCTAGGCTGAGCTTAGTATCTTCAAGGTGCTAGAAGGACTAACATCCTGAATTTGATTGGGGGCCGGAGGGGGCAAAGATTTGTATAGAGAGTATGAAATGGAAAAGGATAGCGTACTCCTCACACCCTTCACCCTTCACATTAAAATGCTTTAAAGCAGACCTTCTTAAGGGCTATGCCTAACTCTCTATTAATACAATCCTGTCATATATCTGAAAGGTAATGTATTCTACAAAAGCCACATTGATAGCTACCAGGATTGAACAGTTCATGCTAGAAACCATTAATGGTGGATGACAGCATAGGGAACACTAATAAAACTCAGAAAACTGTAATATTTAAATAGTTCTACATGGATACGCTTCAGTCAATGACATCTCTGCTCCAGCTGCAGGCTCCCAAAAGTTTTTGTCGTTGTCAACCTGTATATCACCGTCTTTCATGCACTGTGTTTTAACCAGCTTTTATTCTTCTCTAATCTGATCTCAGCCATACATTTGCCTAGATCTAATAATAGTTTGTATTTGTAAAAGCTAATCTAGCTAATGTGTTACTAACATGCAGTAACAGTCTCAAGCTGCAAGGAGGAAGAATGAACTGGGTATTTTCAGCGAGGCAGAAAAAGAGGAGAAACAATAGAATCCAGTGCTAAAACTCTCAAATAGGTGCATGAAAGTAAAAAAATAAATAAATGAATAAAGCCAGAGTAGGGGCTCAGATTTGCTATTTTTCAGAAATACGTGTAATAATAAAATAATTTTGCAAGGATTAAAATATTGTCCCTGTAGTGTCTGAAAAGCAGAAGTAGCAGCATTTCAGTAGCGCTTGACATTCACCAGATCTTTCCAAAGCACAAGTTGTTGTAAACAGTCCAGAAAAGACAAGATGGGAAAAACTTATTTCAGTCACTACTTGTCTGGATTAATGCAAGTGTAGTGAATACAGTCACAACTCTGCTTAAGCTAGATGCCTACAAATGACCCTAAGAATCAAACAGTGAAATAAAACATACTGGGTCAAAAACATTATTCAGTCAGTGACCCGGTGCTTTCTGTTTTGGTTTAAGCTGCCATAGTTGCAGAGAAGTTTACCTAAACCTATAGAAAGCTAGAAATAGCATCTATACCTGGTAAACAGGCCAAAAGTTATTGCATGTGTTCACAAACGCATCTGGGCAACACTGAGGAAAAACTAATGCTGAAGGACCAAACACAGGCTTTTTACTTCCCTGATAAACATATTTCCAATTCACTGCAAAATTAAAATCTCAAACACATGAAATTTGGCTGGTTTGCACTTGACAAACTATCATTAGATCTTCTCTGATACATATCCCCCCTATAAACTATATACATATATAGTATCTTTAAGCCATATTGCTTAGCTTCATATACAGCTTATTTATAGCTATATTGATAATACAGGATCTTCCTGTACTACGGAAATAAAATATTTTTTAAAAATCCAACATACCAATATAGTACAGAGGGAAAGAGAACATATTGCAATCACCCTGAACATAAAGATTTAACTTAAAAAAACACCCTTATTATAATCATAAACTATAAAAATTACATTAAAAATTATGTTTTGTTAGAAGAAAAAGACTCATAAAATGATATTGAACTCTTTGTTGTTGAAATGGAAGTCCAAAGTCATCACGTAACCCAGCAGTGGACAGAAAAATAGATGTCTCTTTCTGGTGTATAAAATCCAACAAGACATATAGATTGTAAAAAGTCCAAGATAAAATTGTTACACTTTACAGCCAGAATTAGAAAAGTTGTTCCTCTTTCCTCCTATAAGGTCACATGTTGCAAATAGCAACACTCAATATCAACTCAACTGAGCAAAACTCAATATCAAATGTAAACATAATTCTTAGAGTAGGTATGCTGTGGAATTCAAGTTATTTATTCAGTTCTCAGCAACCAGTTGGAGACAATCAGTGATTACACAGAAATTTAGCTTTTCTAACATAAAAGCGTTCTTCAGAACCACAGAATCATCTAGCAGTGTGGCAAAAATCTAAAATATTGGTGGGAAGGGAGGAATCAGCACCTTTATTTAATTATAACAGAAATTTGGAGTACATAAGAAAAGAAAAATAATTTTAATAGAGCAGTGATTCTGAAAGTAGAGGTCACATCCGCATTTAGAGCCTCAGAAGTTACAGGTTCTTCAAAAAATAAGCTGGTCATGCTAACATTTGAGATTCAATCCTGACAGAAGTGAAATTTGCAACCAGAAGTATCATTACAACCTGTGTCATGAAAGGCATTAAAAGGACATTATCAGGAAATTCATCAATACTTACAGATTTGCGTTATCTTAAAAGATGAAATACAATTTGCTAAAGGTTATCACTATTTTAATGCTAGCTGTCCTTTAAATGTCCCAGCAAAGACGTTGTTGGAAATAAGACAAATACACTTCTAAAATGGTATGCTATAATTATATATATATTTATATATGTTCTATTGTAATACTTAAAAATGAACATGCAAACAGGAATCAAAATACAGAACACAGCACCAAGATATTATCTGCAGTTTAAAAAGCCACAATAGTATTTAGTGTGCAATACTTTCATAGGAGATAAAATCTCTTTGGTAAGCTTAATAAATGAGATTGAAAAAAAAAAAAAAAAAAGACGACGACCTCCATTATGCATCCAGTTCTCCAAGGGCTATTGACTGCCACTGGTGTACCTGAGGACTAGCAAAGTGAGTTATGAATCTGATGGCATTCTAATGCTTCATTCTAAGCTCTACTTGCCCCCTCCTTTTTTGTATTAATACGGGAATACACAGGTATTATGGAACAAATGCTCCATTTACAAAGAAAGATGCAAAAAACGTACAATCCAAAGTAAAATACAGACAAGAACCACTTAGAAAGAGAACATACCATCTTTCAAAGAGCATTTTTTCTCTCGTATCGTTTGTGTAAGATCTGAATTCAGAGACAGCTTAAAGATAACCTGGTCCAGACAGGTATGCGTATGCGTGTATACATACATACATGCTACTCCCTCCCCTGCACCCCCCACACACCTTTTACAAGCCAGGCTTCTTCATCTCCTAGAACACCAAGGCCCTGTAAAGTAAGACTTTGAATTATATTAGATTAATTTAAAATCTTTTTAAGGGGTCAGGCTTCAGTGAAAACCTTGAAAATAAAATACAAGACAAATGCAATATTATCTTAAAGCATCAAGTTAAAGAGAAGACTGGGAATACTGGGGTTTTTTGCCCCCAAAAGCTGCAAGACTTTGCACACATCTAGGAATGCACCCACACAACAGCTCTAATACCAATACATCAGAAAAATTAGAAGTAGAATAACAAATAACAATCAGAACGAGCAATCAAATTCAAATTCTACAATCCCTAATGATAAGTCCAAGTCTGGAGCTACAGAACAAAATATACGGAGACCTACTACTGCTTTTTTCCTCCAAAACAGCATCAAAGATGGCTCAAGTAGATGGTTTCTAGAAGTTTACCATACACATAAACTTTTATGTTTCAAATATGATCACTTGATACGCAGAGGACTCCTAAGCAAATTGACAATTATAAAATTGTGGGTTTTTTATTATAAGCCTTTCAGAGGCCAATTCTACTCAGATACGTTCAGTTTGCTTCACTCTTTTAAACAGTGTTGTGGAGCATGACTATTTTCTGTAAGCAATATAATCTCTTGAAATTGTTTAAAATTTTTGCTCATTTTTTTCCATTAAGATGATCAAATGCAGAACTGGGCAGCACTTCACCGATCACTTGTAACACTTCTGCCCTGAAGAGTGAAAAGGGACCCTCACACGTGTTCCTCAGGTAGGAAGGTAGTGTATTAATGAAAAGAACTGCGATGGTAACAGATAACTTCGAAACTAAAGTTAGAACTTAAATTTAGCTTCCATTTTTGTTTCTGAACCTTCGAGAGGTGGACTTTGTCCCAGTTCTATGTTTCATCCATGCAGGAAAGCCCTTAGTCCTGTCTTCTGTATTCAGTGGGGCTCACCACAGGCACAAGAATCTCTGCACAGTTCAAAATTGGAGCTTCACAAAAACAGCTGGGCTTTTGTTCCTAAGCAACCTGGTTTGCCAAATCTTTCATCACTGATATCAGATTTGCAGCCCATATCGTCTTACTTCAGCAATTACTTTTTAGCTTGATAAACTAAACAAGTATGGAGGTACCTATATTTAAATGAAAGACAACTAAACTGTCCCAAATAGACTATATTTGCTTCAGTGACTTGGCTCTTCAATTCTAAGCACTGAAACAATTTGTGACTCCCCAGAAGGGCGCAATATTTTGTTTGAAGAGATAAAGAGGTAGAAAATAAACAGGAGAGACAGAGGCACTAAAATTACGTAAAGTTAATTCCTAAAAATACATTCCAGTAACAAGTGATGGAGAAAAGGCAGAGGAAAGGAAGTAAAGATAGGTAAATCGACATTAGAAGCTATTTTTGCACAAAAACTCTCTTCTAAACCTACTCATCTTAAAATAACATCTGAGTTGTTTTTCTAACTCACACCCTACATGAATGACAACACTTATAATCTTCACTTACACTAACTATCCCACTGAAGTCAACAAAACTGCTCTATTCACCTCTGTAAGACGACTCACAGAAAATCAGTTTTATAGGTTTATGCTTAAAATTACTTAGGAACAAACTAAGGATTCAAACACATCTTCACAAATGTTCTAGAAAAGAAAGAAGTTGCACTGTCGTTCTATATTTTTCTTCTGATATTACACTATTTTAGAACTTTGTTGGAAAAACAGGGGCAGCGGTTTCCAACTTTTGGTTATAATTAGTGTATTGTATCCCTATAATACCGCCACTGCACGACCACTCCATTTGTTCCATCGCACAAACAGTGGATACTATCAATCATCAGCTAAAAATCCTGAATTACACAAAAACACAAGAGCACTCGGGCAAATCCCAAAATTATGGTAAGAGCATGAAGCTTTTCTTAAGAGGAGGCTGAAATAACATAGGGTTGGTTTCAGAAGTGGGAGTTCATTTCTTTTAAGGTAAAATGTAAATGTAAGGTAAAATATCAGATAAATCCCTTGGAATAAAGTAGTCTGACTCCACTGATAACTATTCTGGAACAACTTGCACGTAGCCAAAGTTCTAAGTCATTCGCATGTGGGAATGCCAACCAAAAACTGCAAGTAGTCATGTACCCAAAGTCAATCCCTCCTAATTGTTCTTAAAAAGAGGAATAAAATTATTTCAGGAGTTCAGTTCTTTCCTTGTCTCCACATATTCACTCCCAATTGTTTATTCTTCTGGTACTTTCTTGCCTAATAGGGAGCACAAAGAGCACTAAGGAATGAATATGTTTGGATCTGCTTCTCAAATAACCAGCTGAAATCTGGTTCTTACTGCATATGCCAAGGCAGTCTGCTTTAGAACGAGTCCCAGGCCCCAAGTCATCCAGTCTACACCCACAGGAAAGCCAGGATTGCTTATATTAGCTATAGCATAATATCACAGTATTAAATCCTAGCAGATACAAAGCTGGTGATGCTGTCCCCAAGGACTTAATGATTCAGTCCTTCCCCTCTTTGTCTTTTTTTTTTTTTAAACTTAATTATAAAATACTCATACTTGGTTGAGTTTTGAGCCTTTAAGGTCTTATATTTCAAATTTTTTCTTTCAATATTAAAAATTCCAATGTAATAATACAACTCCAGACCTAGGCAGTTCAAGAAGGAAATTCAAATATTTCAATAGCTCACTGCACTGAGCACACTACCCAGTGTCCATCATTCTGTGTAAGAATCCAACCAGAAAAACTAATAAATCAATCCAAGATTTGGTTAAGTAAACTTAATATGTTCATTCAATTTAAAATGATTTGGCATCTGTAGTACTGTTCTCAGTCTTTTTAAATAAGTTTCAACATTTAACTAATCACAGAAGTAATTTATCACATCCATATTTTGGCCCCCATAGCATCATCTCTGAAAGACAGTGAAATCAACCTCTCTACTACAAATAGAATGCAAAGAAAGAAGAGTGTTTGACTGTTTCAGCTGCACTGTAGTTCTCAGTATTTCATAATTAAAATCTTCGCATTCTTGGCCATTATTTCTACATTTATGTGCTCATCACAAAGTCTACTAGCTCAATTTTGTCTTTGAAAAGACAGTAACAATAACCATCTTCGATTTAAACTAAAATCTTTTGTAGAGTGATACCAATTCCCTAATAGTTATTAAGGGTAACAGTCATAGCCCAGGCTAACAGATGGATCAGACCAGCCTCTTGAACTATCCGGTAGTTCTTTGGGTAATCAGGGGTAGAAACAAGTGGTCTATGTATCAAACTAATAATAAATTGGCTACTGCTCATGGAAAGTTCTATGTTTATTTAGCTTTATTGTAAATACAAATAAGTACAACACATATTTCTAACACACCAATTTGGAAACAACGTTTGCAATAATAAAATTATTGTCAATTTCAAAATTTATAATCTAATTTTATCATTAAAAATGGATGCTGTTCCTAACAGTGTGTTTGTAAGGACTGGCACATATTAATTCTCTAAAGGACTGAGAGGGAAAGCAAGAAATAGATTTTACAGAATTTACAGAATTCAGACATAAATTGGAGATAAGAACGGTATTGAGAAATCTGCCTGTTCCCCAAACTTGTCCATAATTAGGCCATCTTATTTTTCATATTTTAAATTCAGGTTTAAAGAAAAAAATCGGAATCATAAAAACAACACTTTCATACTTGAGTCTTAATAATTTTAACAGGGAGTAAAAGATTATATTAAAATGAGGATTGAATATAGACCTCAGAACAAAAAATTAACTCGAGCTTACATTTTCAATCCCCTTTCTGAAAAATTGCATAGCTTCACAAATATGCAAATTTTAAAGCAATATAAATACAAATTATGGGGAAAGAAAGTACAGTAGCAACAGAAGTGCAAAAAGTTTGTTCAGTGGTGGCGGTGGTGGATAATTGCAAGTCTTTTACTTACAAGCTCATACACACCATTATGAATTCAAGCATTTCGCTCTTCTGAGTAATCACTGAAACAGTGTTTGTAGTAAAACATCCAAATTTGATTATGATGGAAGTAACACATTTTTTCCAAGTTTAAATAAAATTCGTCTTTTGGATTTACACTGAGGGTGTACAGACTGGATTTTGAACTTTAAGAAAAAATAAGAAGCCTGTTATGTACTACTTTGAAATATTTTCTCCTAAACCAAGAGCTATAAGTATATCACTGCATACATCTCTCTCCTTCTCATCACAAAGTGTGCTTCATTATATATGGCAGTGATTCAGCAAGTAATAACAAGAAGATAAAATGATTTCAGATGCGTATTCCATGTCTAGTAATCATCCCAGAAGAAAGCATATTGTTATTAGAGCTATATGAAGAAAGTAAAATGAGAGCTTCTTCCTGCCCTTAAAATACAAAATGTTCCTGCAGTTTAAGTGTTGATCTGCAATATTTGCATTTCCATCAACGAAGTTCATATCTTCCAGACAGTTATTCATCTCAGTCTTCCTCTTAGTCTTTGCTTGCCAGAGATTATTTTGTGTTAAAGGTAGTAGCCACAATGTGCTAGCGTTTTCCAGACATTCAAGAAGGGATGGTCCATGCCCCAAGGAGCTCACACTCTAAAGACAGACAGGCAGGTAGACAGAGGTTAGGGAAGGGAAAACAAAAGTCAAACAAAACAATTAGATTCACTATAGGCAGCATGGCAGAAGTTGACCTGTAAGAAAGAGGTAAAAATGGTAAGATAGTAGGGAGAGGTCTATAAGGGAAGAACTAGCAGATGAATCCTTGCCGGTTGTGCCGTGCACTGCTTCTGCACAGCAGAAAGCCAAAAGTGAGCGTGAGAAAAGCTGACAAACAAGTGAGCAGGAAGCTTGGCAAGAGAAACATAAGCAGAAAGTGAGAGTTCTATGTTTTCTTCCATGTTGTAGCTTAACTTCTGTAATTTCTTAGTTGCTAAATAATTTTTTTCCATTATGCTACTTGGGCTTTATTAATCAAAACATTGGTGCTCTGTCAGCCTTCTAAAAAGATCAATTTCTTAGGTCTTACCCACATAAAAAGGGTTATTTCAACAGAAAACACCATTCCGTTTCTTTCACTAAGGATATCCTTAAGAGAACATGCTGGACTTAAAATGCAATCCTTGCTGTGAAGAATAGAAATGCAACTTGAATTTGTATCTTATTTTTCTCCACCGCTTTTTTTTAATTTTATATTTTGAGTATTGTACAAAATTAGGTATAATACTTCATAGTGCTAAGCATCTGAACAAGAAGTCTGGTGAATTATGACTAAACTCTACTCACCTTTGTCTTTTGTTTTTTCCTTTTAAAAAATAAAATTTTGTTGAGGCAGCAATAAAATGCAAAGTCTATGACCTTGCATAAAGACCTATAGATCTCTAATAGCTGTTCAAGTTTCCATAGGATTAAAAATGTTGTCTTATGAACTCTGTGTTTGAATGAATAAGAAAAAGTTCATAAAAATAAAAAGCTAGTTCAAGAAGATCATATTATTTCAACTAAACCCTCTTTACAGATTTCCTTCTAGGAAGTTAATGAAGTCTGAATATTAACTAATGTACAGCACATACCTATGAAGTTCTACCTTTGGGGCAGCCAAGCGAGAGAGGCATTGCACATTGGAATGCAATCAGTAACCGTCATGCCACATTCTGAATTTCATAGGATAACACAGGGCAACAGGTAGCTGGGCTGAAATATTTGTCCAAAGCCAACCAAACTGTAAGGATCACAGACTTTTAACCAAGATTAAAAAGAAGCGTGTATACTTATATTCAAGAAGTCCATTTTCCAAAGGCACTGAGTTACCAAAGGCAGCTGTTAGGAAACAGCCTGTTCTACACAAGAAGGAAGTTAGACACTTTCAGGAGACTTAGGTCTCTCTTCTTGGCACCATTTCTGCTCCACTGTTGCAACTGGTAAGCCATTTCACTGCTCTTTGCCTTGGCTTCCCTCACCCCTTTCTTTCTATTTTAACTGTTTTCAATGTAAGCTTTTCCAGCAGAGATATTGTGTCAAGTTCATTCCTGATCTCAGTTTGAACCACTAGGTGCTGCTGCAACACAGATAAATATTTACACTATAAACTGTCCTATAAATTTATCTAGGATCCATGCTGTAGGTGACAAGTCTGCCCTTGAAACACTACACGAAGACTTTCTTACTAGTGCCATCTTTTTGCAGTCCTGCAACAAAAAATAAGTAGTTTCCAGCCTGGGGAGTAACCTTCCATTTTCCTTGGACTACAAGCTTTACTCACTGATCTGCGATTCAAAAGCCACTTATGAAAAGCCAGCGTAGGTCAGTACCTGCCACTGTACCCTCCTCAGCTAAGTAGATGATGACCAGAAACATGCCAAAGCCCACGGCCATATTTGAAGTTTGCATCATAGCACAGTAACATGTTGCATACTTCCTGGTCAGGTCATTAGTAACCTGTCAGCTGGGACCCTCTCTTTGGATCTCAAATCTCTGAGAAATCTCAGTTATCTCAAATCTTTCCTTACAGAACATTTATGAGAATTACCAGCTTATCAGAACTCCTAGGATGAGGAGTTCTATTTGGATTCCCTAAGGCCACATCAGCTATATCAGCTTGGCAGCTAGTTTAAAATTCCCTTTACAAATGTAGACTGTCTTTGGGCTGTCACTTCTAGGCTGGCCTCTCCAAGATGTGATTTGATAGTACCTTTGATGACACCAGGTATCCAAACATATGTAAATAAGATTTGAGAACAAAAAATATAGTTGTAACCGTAGTCAGCATACACAGACAATCCAAACCATGAGTTCTCAGTATCTGTGTTTTTTTTTTTTTTTTGCCAAAGGAGTTATACTCTAAATTGAATTTGAAATTACTATTTTTTTTTCCCCTGGAGACAAATTGCTAGTTTTAAGTTGACTCTTTCAGTTTCATGATATTTATTTCTGACACTTTCCAAAGGGATGTTCTTGTACAGTCAAAAACTCTAAGTAAGGGAACACACAGATTTCCATTATATAGGGGGTCACATTATTTCCTACTCTTAGAAAGACAAAAACGGAAACAATACTAAGAACTGCAAGAGCAGCCACCTTCAACGTCACAAATATTTCTGATGTTTTAAGCAGTTATGTGGGAGCACATAAAACTGTAAACAGAAAGATCACTATACTCTAGCCATCAGACACCAGTGTCAAAATCATTTTTCTAATCTAATTTTGATCAAATTCCTGGAGGTCCAGGAATAGACAGTTTTCTGACTTAAATGTAGGTAAAAATACTTCCAGTTTCTCCCAACAGCATGGACAAAATGAATTTCTCTTTTAAAAGGGATTAAACCTTTCACAGTTGCTACCAAGAAACTCAAAATCAGTCTTGAAGGCAAAGGAAAGCACTAGTGGACTTTGCCTTAAAACCTCAGCTTACATTCCAGTGAAAAAACGCTCTATATGCCCATATCGTCAAAGACCCTGCCCAGTTTCCTTCCAAGAAAAGGGAGTTAGGAAAACAATTAGAAACAGGCAGCTGAGTATTCTCAGACACTTCAAAAACATTTTGGGTTTTGGCGTTAGCTGAAAAATAGCTCTGATCTTTGCTGCTTCTGAAAGCAATCGTTCTGCAGAAAACACCTTGGAGTTACCGTCATGTCTGATTCTGTATCAGTTTGCATCATCTACCACTTTGACCATTTAATGATCCAATCCAAAGAATCTCACCCAGTAACTATAGCCATCTTTCAGCACGGATCAACTGACCAGGCTGCACAATCTCTCCCACAGCTTTCTTCCCAGCAGATGGGGAATAGTTGTTTCAACAACGATGAGTGTAGCCTGAGCAAATGAAAAATTTCCTCCTGTCTCCTCAGCCTAGCTCCTACAGCTGCTAAAGAAGAAACACCCTTTCAATGGAGATGCCTACCCTTTCCTTAAAAGGGACTCTGTCCTGTCCTGACAAAAGTTACTTCAACACCAATTACACTAAGTCAGTCTTCTGCATCTCATTGCTGATACAAATTTGTTTGGCATTTGCTTGGGTAGATTCCTGATCCACAGCATATCTATATAAAAGGAACCCTGGAAAGGAATTCAAAAATACTAACCCAGTAGGATTCCACTACTGTGCTCAGCATAACTGTCAATGGTTTACTTTTGGTTTTGGAGTTGGGCTTTTTCCCTTCTGAGACACTGGGGCAATATAAATGCCGGTGACCTGAAGCAGAAGCAGAGACTATTTTGCAAGGCTTAAAAAATAAAAATAAAAAATAAAAATAAAAAATAAAAAAGCACAGAAGAAAAAAAGATTGAGCTTATATTATCAATCACAGAAACACAGGGACAGAAGGAACTTCCTGTCATTAAGCCTCGTCTCCTATTATCATAAGTTCTCATGTCATACATACTACCCGTTAACTAGTCAAATTCCAACTTAATTACATTTCTTTCCTTACTGCTCTATTTCATATTGGAAATATGTTCCAGAAACCTAGATTTTCTAAAATGCAATACTCGTGAAAATTTTCACTGACACCCTGTAAAATTACGTGAACACTTCCCTATTTCTGTTGTTTACAACAACCTAATTTTGTAAGTTTATTTTTCATAGCCTCATCATATTGGTAGTTTATAGTTGCCTCACAATCAGCACATACTACTCATATTCACTCTGGCATTTTCAGCTGATAAAATTCTTGCAGCATTTTGCTAGATATCAAGTCCATAAGCTTACACTGTGCACTGTAATATCTTAACCTATTTCTGCTATGTCACTCCAAGAGCATTCACTTTCTTTAGCATAATACACTGACCTCTGTATCAGCGATGTTTTGCAGCTATTACTGCCCAGATGACAATACTATTATTATGCAAAACTAGACAGATATTCTTCCAATATTTCAATATCTGTTCTCTTCTATGTTTAAATGGTTTTCTCGAGTACGACTAAGATCTTACAAATGAGTTCAGTTATAATACAAACTTTTAGTTTTGTATTTAACCATTTTGTATTTAACCGAGATACTGTAACTAAGGAGTTCCATAGGATAAGTGGGAGCAGTCTAAACCTGACAAATTTAACTAAGTTCCCCCATACTACCAACACTAGTTGTTTGACTGAAGATCCGCCAAGTTAAATTTCAATTTACTTTGCAAGGAAAAAAAAAAGAAAAAGGAAAAGGAAAAAAGTCTACTTACCAAAACAGAAGTTAGCCTTAGCATAACCTACTTTGCTGAAATCAATGCTGAATTTCATGCTTTTTTTTGCTTTCATATTTTGAATTACTCTTTCATTAATATTTGAAGACTACTGCCCTTTAGTCAGACTAAAATGCCTGGTAATTCCACCCTTTCCTAAAGATAGGTATCAAACTTTCTATTTTTCGGTTATATGGCACAGCCTGACCAATTCATTTAACATCCCTGCTACTTAGCTTGCAAGACCAGACTATTTAGTGAAAAAATAAAATAAAATCTTTCTTTGCTCCAATCCAAAAGAAACTCCTGGGGTAAACGTCATACGCTTAAACTACAGACTGAGATCAACATTTAGATCTTAAGCATCTCTTTTATTATCTTATTTTTTGCCTAAAATCCTAACCGTCTAAATGTGAAACAAGTGCACTTAATAGTGCAGAAGAGCTCTCACGGTTCAGAAAAGAATTTGTTTCCCTGGAGAACTGGTTCCTATCCTTGTCACCAATGTGCTACGAATTGCTGGGCCAAGTCTCTCACACGTGGTGTCTGACATCAGCATCTCTGTAAATCAGTCCCAAATGGCTGAGCACTCCAAACTGCTATAGTTATCAGTGAAAGCTTCACATTGAACAAATGAAATCCGCCATTAATATGAAGTAGTTGCAAAACTAGCTCTCAAACTAGACAGCAATAGAACATGACACTTCTGACCAGGCAGGCTTTAAATCTCCGTGCCTCAGTTTGCCATTTGTGCATAGGAGTAACACTTCCTTACATCATACAAAAGAAATGAATTCTATTTTTCAGACAAACTGAGATGCTGAGATGATGAATTGCAGAAAACCTGGCAAGAAAGCTAGTAGCTTTTCATCCGTTCCATTTCTGGGATGGTAAAGGAAGCCTACTGCTCACAAAACTTGATGAACTAAAAGAAATGCATAGCTGTGTATTCAGTTCATTGATGAAGGAAGTTCCCTGTAGAATAAAAAGAAATTCTGATTATTAAAGACTAGCATGATGTTCGGGCTCCAGGAGACAGGCATTGTGAATTTACGCACTTACTAACGTTCATTTGCTGAAGTTTGTAACCTCAGCATTTTAACACAGTTTTTAAATGCATAAAGACTGAATAAGGTCCCTAGATTCAGTAATATGTGGTAGAAGTGCATGTATATTAAATTTATTAATTTTTATAGCATAATTTTTATTTT